>NC_141994.1:50464625-50778099 GCF_049901715.1 Pseudonaja textilis
ACCACAAAATAGAAAATAAACAGAGTACTTTGGGACTTTAGAATTTAAACAGACAAGCACTTCCCACATAACATTCCAGGAATAACAATTGTTGATAAGAAAGACAAAAAAAAGTCTGGATAGTGGACATGGCAGTATCTAGAGACAGCAGAACAAAAGAGAAAGAATTAGAGAAAATAACAATATGGAAAGAGCAGAAATCGAATGATTATGGCAAACAAAAGATAAGATAGTATCAGCAGTAATTGCCTCCTTTGGTACAATCCAAAACATCTGGAGACCACTTGAACACCATCAGTATTGACAAAGCCACCATCAGTAAACTGCAAAATGTAGCTTTACTTGGAACAGCTTACAGCTTATAATCACTGGAGGTTTTCAAGAAGAGATTGGTCAGCCATTTGGTCTCCTGCTTGAGCCGGGATTGGGTTAGGAGATCTCTAAGATCCCTTCCAACCTTATTGTTTTATGTTTAAGTTCTGTCCTGCAATGATATCTCTAGTACCATCAAACAATAACATTTATCTATCCCAAGTTTTGGGGAAAGATTTAATAGGTGGATGAAAATGTCAAAGCCAGTCTAAACATCTAGTTGACTGTGTGACCAACCATCATCATCATCATAATGCTTTTCAGTGACAGTGAAATCCAATATTACCTTTTTGCAGATAATAGGTATCTTTGGATCCTTTATTTTGACAAATATCTTTCAGGTAAGAATCCTGGAGAAGTATTATTGTGTGGGAAAGGCAAGCACATGGAGTAACACCAATGCATTCAGCACTAGTGGTTAATGGTGGACTTTCAGCACTAGTGGCTTAACTGGGGCTTATAGTAGTTAAATAAATATATCATAAGAACTTTCTATCCATAATACTGCTACTTAACTTTAATTTTTAGAATACCATAATTTTAACCTTGCATTCCAAGAAATCAAAACATCTAAAAAATTATTATTATTTCCATTTAACCAATTTCATATTTGAATTGTGAACTTGGTGCTATAAATATAGATTTTATAAAACTGATTCCAGGTAAAAATCAGATTTATAAAATCTATACTTATAACACCAATATAAATTGTAATACTGACATATATGGCATCCAAATTGCATTAGATTCACAATGTATTGTGAATTGGACTGACTTGAGTTACATAGACTTTCGGGTAATTAAATTTTGTTTAAATTAATTACATCATCTTAAGCATTTTAAAATGCAATATGAGACAAGAGACAGTCCCACATTTTGAAAGTCATTTCATGAAGTGGGCTTGAATGATGAGTCAGCCAGGAATATTTTAATGTTATAGAAAGGCGTCTGATTACTAGCTATTCATTTATTGTCTTTTTTATCAATAGGATTGAAAATAATTCTTGTCATGCCAGGCTAACTTAGGACATTTCCACAAGTAGTCACATTATCAGTACAAAATCAGTTCTGGATATCTGTAAAGTTTAACAATGTTCGGAAACTGATTCCTTTCTGCCTCAGCTAATGTGTATTTGGGACTGTAATGCACCCAAAATGTACATGCAGGCTGATCTTCTACTGATGGACCTCTTGATTCACTATATCTCCTGCTCCCTGAACTCAATCCAACCAATGCTTCTTTCCCACCCCACAGAGGTTCAGGTGCCATAGCTTCCAAAAGATGTGTTATGTGCCATCAAGTTGTTGTCAACTCTTAGTGACCACATAGATAGAACTTCTCCATGGTGATCTATCCCTAATCTGTCTTATTTTATGGGTTTTTAAAATGCAAGAAGGTAGCCTTGTAGCATCACCTCTTCATAACTCCTCAGTTTTTTTTCCATACCACCAGACAAATGTACACATGAAATGCACGCATGAAATAAAGACATGGGAGGTGAAGCAGAGAGTCTTTCTTTTGTATGGAATAGTTGAAAGTTGTTTCTTTTATATATGAGCAGAAGAAACTTGGTCCAGGGCACTAATTGAATGATGCCTTTTGTATATCAATGGTCGACTGAGGGGGAGGGGGTATTGATAAACTCAAGGGCTTATCTGCCAGTTCTCAACATTTTGAAATCTGCAGACATGAAAAAGAACATCTGTCTATTTCACACAATTTTGTGGGGGAATGGGAAATAGACATGTACTACGACCATAGGAACTGTATGTGGTATGCTGATTGATTCTAATGATATGTATATATGTCATCCAACCAGGGGACAGCCAGTTCTGATTCAGTGGAATAACAAATGAAAACTAGTTTGATGGAGCAGTTGAAGTGCTGGGCTAAAAAATGAAAAATAGTAACTTCTATTCTTTTCTTGGTGATTTCAGGTCATTTGCTCCCTCTTAGCCAATCTCTCTCATACAGTTATTGTTGCAGGGAAGCATTAAATACATATGCCGCCTTCAGATGACCACAAATGAAGGCAGGATAAAATCAAAGAAATAAATAATATATTGAAAAGTGATCCTATGCAAAAAAGAAAAAAGTTATCCTATCCTATCCTAAAGACAAAATCAAGAATCTTCAGAGGTTTTCTACTGGGTCCATCTACCAAGGCAGTCCATTCGATAATTGGGGATTTGTCTGAGCAATGTTAGTCAACTTATTCTGGTTTACTATTTCTCTTAGTTCCATCTATCTCTTGGCTCATCTTTGTACCTGCCTACTGCTTAATTGAAACAATTTGACATGGGAAGAATACAAAGCTAAGATGTTTATGCGTGCTTGCTTTCTCCCTCTTTCAACATTTATGTAAGAAAACTTTCCATAACCCATTTTTACTAATGGGAAGACATGTATGGCTGGTACGGATCAGTCCTAATTTAATGAGAGCAAAGTATCATCTAGTTAAATCCCTTGAAACAAAAGTGGACATATAGTCATCAGTCCTAAATAGATTTGATTGCACTATTTTAATTGCAAGGAACTCAATCAATGCCATGAATTAAGAAAACCAAGAAGCCATTCAAAGTATTAAATAAAATGGTCTCTTCAATATGGCCTTAAGTAAATAAAGAACCGTGTTTATTAAAGAAATTTTCTTTTAATCAGAAGCATGTTCATTCAAACAAATATTTCCTAATATTTATTCTTTTCAGCCACACTGAAATATACAATTTTTATTTTTAATTTTGAATGTGACCTTTTAAACGTCAATTTTCAAGTCTGCTTTTTTGACTTATGGACTGAGTGGGGAATGGAAGGATCAGGTAGTATCCAAATTTAACTGAATGCAATTGTAATTTAATGAAACATTATATGCATTAATTGAATTCCATTACTATGAATGGACTACTATGCAATTAGTCATTTCCTTCTTTGTTTGCATTGAAGTTATCATTCTGGAGCCACTTTTAGAAAGCTTTGTGAGTTCTTGGCTGATGCTTTTAGAGGAACAACAGATAATTCTCGGACTATAGCTTGTGCATCCTCGATGCAACACCAGATTTTATGGTAGATAATTGTAAGAAGGAATTTGGGGATAAACTGACTTCAGATTAAAACAAAAACAAAAATGTGGCTAATCACATTTGCCAGTGGTGGCATTTCCATGTCCTCCTATAGGCATTTAAATAATAGCAGTGCCTTTTCCTTCTCATTGCACATTTATTCAAAAATGTGGATGAACCTATTCTCAGTATAGGAGAAATGCTCTCCCTGCTGTGGCCAGTCACAGCTCTTCAAATCTGAAGGTAGGTTCTTTCTTCAAATTCAAGTTTCTTTGCTGACTGGTTTCTTCTAAAGAAGAAAATGAACCCTTTTCCTTGATTTTTTAAAATAAGCATGACAAGGAATCAGTGCTTAAAGATATAATTTATTTTCTAAATTTCCCAGGCTCCCCAATATTTACAACACAAGCAAAATTCCCATATTACAGGCAGAGAAATTTATTCTAAATAGTTTCTTTTGGGATGGGTGTATCAACTTGCAGCATCACAGTACTTATACATCTTTGAACTTTTTCTTCCTAGCATTTTTCCTGCACATGCAGAGCTTGCTCTTTTCAGATCAAGGGTTGATCCTTCGTCCCAAAGGTGCTTTTTTTCAAGAGGTAACTGGACTTTCTGGGTTTTTTTGTTTTTGAAGACGTTCTACTTCTCATTCAAGAAGCTTCTTCAACTCTGACTGGATGGTGGGGAATGGAAAGATTTATACTCCTTGCAAATGACAGCTGGTCATTTGCATTCTTGCAGTCATTGAGGCCACCTGGAAGTTTGTCTGGGTCATCAGGATCACCTGAGTGGTGCAAATGGGTGTGGAGCCTTCTTGGAACTGTTGAAAGGAGTCTGTTGTAGACTGGAGATAGATGGCGTCTTACTAAATAATGGAAATGACCAGCTGTCTGCAAGAAGAATAAATCCTTCCACTCCCCACCATACAATCAGAGCTGAAGAAGCTTCTTGGATAAGAAGGAAAATGTCTTCAAAGAAAAATCAGAAAGTCCAGTTGCCTCTTGGAAAAGCACCTTTGGGACAACCATGACTTGGATGACTGAGAATCTCCATAGACATTTTTTAATCCTTTCATGACTGGCTTGTCGCCTAAGCCTGGTGTTGATATAGCCTTTCAAACTGGCTGGAATCATTTGATGAGAATGAAAGTGTGGAATGAAAAACCTAGGTACAGACCATCAGACATCTCTCAGAAGTACAGACCAGAAAATGTCAAATAGGCTTGGTAAAACATGTTTATTTGGAAGGAGGTCCCATTTTAGTAGATCTATTCCTCAATCAATGTGCTTCTGATTGCAAGCTCAGTCCCAATTAAGTCCCAGTGTGCCTAATTTTCTTCTTACAAAGGGCCCTCTCATTGCTCATAAACAAGGTCATCAGATAATTAAACCTTTTAAAACTAACCATTTAATCACCTTAATCACTTGTCAACAATCTCGCCCTTACCAAACCGTTTTCTTATTCAAAAGAAAGGCAGTTATGATAAGATGGCTTGATTAGGCAGACTCATCAAGGTTCTTCAGAATTTAGAAAACACAGGCTTTCTGATCCTAATGGACCAGCTGGAGATTTTAGACTCTTTATTATTTATTACTTAGTCTTTGGCTGTTATGGTTCTTTGCTATAGTTTGTTCTTTAAAAATCATTTGCTATCATATCTGTTAGTTTCTAGTGAACATATAGTGTGTTTCCACATGAATTTTTTTTGCTAACTCTCATTCATAAATCGTTCTTAAGCAACTATTTTGTGGTAGGCAACATCTCTCAGAATTCTGACAGAAAAGAACAAATCCTCAGCTAATAATTATAGAACACAGCCTTTGCATTTTTAGATATATGCATGTAAAATGTATTAAATGTACAATTAAAATATAAATATTAGTATCATGCTGATATGCTTATCAGAAAACCATTTTTTAAAAGAATACAGCCAATGGCAAACATAGATTTACTTCCATGTTATTTGTAAATCTATTCATAGATCTCTCTCAGGATTTCTGCCTTCCAACTATGAACTTGCATAATGTTTTATCCTATATATTTATAGAATAAAAATATTTGGATCAAATCTTTTTCTTCCTTCCCACTCAGTAGAAAATATTTGATCCTTGTTTAAATTCACACAGAGAAGGTTTCAGGGGTCAGATCTTAGGTTTATATCTATTCCAAATACTGAATCTCAGGAAATCAAAAGTGCATTTTGAAGCTGTTTTCTGCTCTTCAACCTCACTGTAACAATTGTTCGTGGCTTGTTTAAAATACTTAACACATTTATCTTCCAATCGTTTTGATTTGAAATGTTCTCTACCTAGATACAAAATAAAAACCTTAACAGTATATTATGCAGAATTGCTGGTTATGTCCTCACCAGCTGTTGGTACTTTTATCTTCATGGTTTGGACCTTTCATTACTATAAATACATTTCACCTCAACAGCAATGTGCTGCATTCATAATTTAAACATTTTGCATCACCTCATGCAGTTTTTAACCTGCAGCTCTTAAAAATAATAGCAGCAACTTATCCCTTTTCAATAGTCCACGGCGATATGAATTTTAGATGTGGGAAACAAAATGAATTATTGCCCTAGATCAGTAAAGTCGATAATGATAATGGTACTTAGCTATTAAACTGAGATTGTTTGATTCCTCCTAGAGTCTGAGCATCAATCCACTCCTTATTACCATATCTTATGAGGTATAGTATAGACAGTAAAATATCAAAAAAAGAGGGATCCATGCAGAAGGGATAAAAAACCCTTCTTACTACAATTTAGATTTATTAGCATTGCTTTGTATTTATTTTGGCTGTCCAATTCCATTTGCTCTGTTACTGATTCCAAAAGAGCAACCTATCTACAAAAGCAATTCAGATTCTTCAGCACATCGACTGCTGCAGCCTTTTTGTGTGGCCTCTGAAGAGTCCAATAAAAAATGAGAAGCCATACTTGAGGATAGCTTAGTCTTTCATGTACCATGCCTATTCTTCCATTTCTCACTTCTCTGTTTTTCTTCTTTTCTGATTAAGTGATTCAGTTAACGTTTGGGGGCTATGCATGCATTTGTGATGCATTGAAGAGGTAAAGGAAGAGTGCTTGAGGATTTAATTGCTACAAGTTAAACTACTGTTTTCCCCCCCTGCTCCTATTTTTAATTCCATTACTTTACTTTTAATGGAAATTTATTACATCACAACCTTTCCCACAAGTTCAATGACAATATTTTCTTCCAAACTATGCCTCAGTGGCTGTCCTATGCTGAATCAGGACACACATGGCCAAAAGCTAGTTTTCTAGGAAAGATGAAGATAATGATGCAAAAAGAGAACAATTCTCAGTGAGCCAGTAGATAGTTGGTTTACTTTCTAAAACAAGTGCCCATTTCTCCTTTTTTGTGGAACCTTTATTCATCTCTTCATTCCATTTAATTTATAATAATGGAAACAACAACTGACCCCCTATTATGGGTCCTTAGATGACATATTTTCCATATGTATTTATTGTGCCTTTTATCTATAGTAGTTCTGAACCCTTGATGATTTTAGTATCATATCTTGATTTTATGTCTATAGTCAAAGTGTAGTGGGAAGCAGTTATCTTCTCAAGAGCATGCATTCATAAAATGGTGGTACTAAAAACACACAGTGAGAATAAAAGTAATCCACCCAAAATTGACATGCAGAGAGTCGGAAAGCCTGAAAAAAGAGCGGGTTCTCATTGAGCCCAAATAGTTGGCTTTCCCTTCCTTAGGACTATCGCTCTGTCATGAGCATCCAAAGCAAACAAATGCACAGCATTTATAAGAGGAACAGGCAAGCCCCTGTTCTTTCCCACTTTTTGTCATTCTTGAATGATTTAAGTTATGAACCCAGCAACAAATTTTGCAAGTCTAAATTCTCTCTCCCCCCCTCTCTCCCTGTGTGTGTGTGTGTGTGTGTGTGTGTGTCACTCATACACACACATCTTACTTAGAAAGTCTTTAAATGTCTTCCTTTGAAACATTCATTACTGCTGGTAGCTATTGTTCCAAGGTATAATAAAGATACAAAGCTCATCACTTACCTTTTTCTTCCTTGAGAAGGGAAATCTTTGATTCAGGTGCAGCCAGCAGCCTTGGTTCAGAGGACTGAATTAGCAGCTGCTGCAGCAGCTGCTGCAGCCGAGCCAGATGCTTCTTGCCCAAGTCACTTGCTTCTTTACCCCAATCCAACCACCCCCACCCCCTCACAGGAGGCTCCCGGAGGGAAGGGCAACTGTGCCTCAGTGGCTGTCGTATGCTGAATCAGGAGACACACATGGCCAAAAGTTTGTTCTTCAGGAATCAGCACTCTGCCCCTTTGTCTTCTGGACTTAAAGAAAGAATGTTTGATTGGGGTTTCTTGTGCAGAAGACCTACCCACTCATTTTAGTTCACTCCAGAATAGAGCTATCAGTCTCTTCCTTGCAGAGTTGTAGCTTTGTAACTTCAAATCCAGAAGGTTGATTTGAGAGCTTTGCTGTGACATCTACCCATAGAAACTGGTCAATGTATCTCCCTCACCTCTGCCTCCCTCTTGTGCAGATTTTCAAGAGGGAAATGGAAGAGCAGAAGAGCTGAAACCAATAATATAAATAACAAGAAAATAATTACAATAACACAAAAGCCTCAATCAAAAAATCCTTGCTTTTGATAAACATTAAGATACTTAAAAATGCTCAGATTGCTTCTGCTTTTCAGTACATGAAGTGATGCATTCGTGTCTGTGATACAGTTGCCTCCTGTCTCCTCTTCTCCCTTTCAGCTGCTGGTGAACTTCACATTTCTTCCTGTAGCTAATCAGTTCACTCTTCTCTTGAAGACAGTCAGTATCAGTTGTTGTTAAGGGACAGTTGCCAGGAGGGTGGGATCTTGTGGAAGGAGCAGTAGGAGATTTTGTATCAAAACAAAGTTTTTTTAAAAAATAAAATGGAAATTCTTCTTTCCTCCCTGTTTATCCCAAAGAGGGACTTAATAGCTATCGTAATGATCTCTTAGTATATGATTGCTTGCTTTTTGAATAGCCAAAATTCCTCTCCTGCAGTACTCAAGTTCAAAAAGCAAAATAAGCAATAGATCACTATGGCTCTGGATTTTATTTCAGCCGACAATTCAGAGAACATTTCTCTCCTCTGGTGTTTTCTTGCTAAAGGGAATCAAACTAACTGCTGAGCCTAATAAGGACATGCTGTTGTTAAAAGCTGTGGTTTGTCTTTTGACCCAGCCAATCTCCTTCAGTATTTAAGCAGAAGCGGGTAGATTCTGCTGATAATTTATGAATAGAGTTAGATTGGGCTGAGAATCAGAAAGAGCTTGGAATTTCATTTCCAAGCTAATTCCCTTCTGAGGAATCCATGCAGCTCATTACCATGGTTATGTATTGAAGAGTTGGTCAACACATTTCCATAGAAATCATCCTAATCTGTAGTGGACAATGTAGCATAAGTAGCCAGAAGCATTTCAATGGAAGCTGAATGACACATGGAGGCATAGAAGATGAACAGAAGGGGCTTCTATTTTCTTGTTAATAATTTTCTGCTTTAGATGTTAAACTTTAAGCCATCTTAGCTTTTCCATTTTAATTCTGATTCCATGTAATAATGGAAGAGCCTGGAAATGGAAAAGCAAAACTACATCAAAGCTAAAAAACCACCGATAGCAATTTAAACTTTCTCTAATCTTCCAAAAAAATTAGTACAGATGAATAAACTCTGATCAGACATCAGAACTTTAGGATAAACATAAAACTTAAGAAAATAAACATAAAATATAGATACATTCCACACCAGTGCTGCTTTATACAAAAATCAGAAGTGATGCCAAAAAGTTCATGCCTCTAAGACAATCTTATTACTGAGTTGTGAAAAATAGTCCTCTTGTTTGAAAATAAAGAATCATAGAGGACTGTATTAATATGAAGAAATGCATTTTTGAGATAGTTGCAGGGTAGAACAACACGTCTATTTCTCCAATTTAGAGCAAATAAGTAGTCCTTCAGGATTGACTCCAAGAAATGTGTCCATATACTTTTCTGCTACCACATAGAAGTAATTGGATTTTTCTTCCTTTTAGTTCCAGTCTACCCCGCACCTTGGGATTTTCTGCTGGTGTCTCATACAAGTACTAATAAAATCCAACTTTTTTAAAAGTTCAACAAAGTGCAACTACCTATAGAAAAAAAATAGACCATGCTAAAATAAAGTAAGATTTATTTATGACCTAACCCAATTCATGTGGTCCGAACTGGGAAATTGGAATGTCTGACTTCGAGCAGGGGTGGGATTCAAAATTGCTAACAACTGGTTTTGTGGGTGTGGCTTAGGTAGTGGGTGTGGCTTGGTAGTCATGTGACTGGGTGGACATGGCTTGGTTATTGGCTGGGTGTGGCCAACTCACTATCACTCACATCAAGGCACGCATCTCTGCGTGCCTTGATGTGAGTGATAGTGAGTTGGCCCTCTCATGACTGTGGGGATGCTACAACAGTCATAAGTGTGAAAAATGATCATAACTCACTTTTTTCAGTGCCATTGTAACTTTAAATGGTCACTCCACACAAGCAAAGTATCAGCAAAGGAAGGAAAAAAAAACTCCAGAGAAGTTCCTGAGAGAGGAAGTCTAGTCCTGCCAAGAATGTAATAAGGGTTAACGGAGAGGCAGTTTTTGTAAGCAACACCAGAATGTTTCCTTCCTGCCTTCCTTACAGGATTAGGCCAGTAATTTCTTCTAACAACCAGTTCTCTAAACTGCTTAGAATGTTAACAACCAGTTCTAGCGAGTAGATGCAAACTGGTAGAATCTCACCCCTGACTTCAAGGAGTACAGACTATTTTGATCCACGAGGAAAATGGGAGATTATCAGCGTAGACAACTGATTGACATTTTCACTACTGTTCCTTTTGAGATTAGGAGAATGTGAGCTGTGATGGTGCCAGAATATATGATCTGTCTCTGTCCGAAGCACAAAGCAAAAAGTGCTTTTTTTGTAGTAATTAAGGAGCAACTTTGTTTTTTAAACAATTGCTTTATTTTAACTCATATGGTTTTATCCTATCCTGTTAGTTGACACATTGGGGGTAATATAAAAATTTGTTAATATGATTTTACATAATTATGCATTAAAGATGAGTATATATTTTACAGCTACAGAGCCATAGTATTACAACAGCAGCTCTATTGATAAATTAATAAGAGTTACTCATCCATAAATCTATTATTGTAATAAGAAAATTAGCTTAAAACTCTGGTTTGCAATTCACCGCAGTTAAAATGAAGTTTAATAGAGATGCCAATCTACACGACAGAGAAGATCAGTTCATAGACTGGATACACTGTAATGTGGGTTTGTTTGGTTTTTGCTTAGTGTTCCTTTTGAATTTAGCCACAGTAGATATATCATTATTTATAACTTAGCATATAGCATGAACCAGCTAATTGTGGTTACACTCAGAAGGCAACAGCTAGTCAAATGTGACATAACCTCTTGTGTGAATCTTGTTAGAAAATTGAAAAGGGCAAAAAGGAAGAATTCAGTAAGAAAGCCCAATTCATCTTTGCTACTGGAGGATGAGATTTTAATACAGGTGACAGATGGAGAACTTATTTCAAAGTGGCTGATTCCAGGCATTACATAGCAAATGGATGCATGGGTGACTCGGCATATTTGCTTTTCTTGGCAAATTATGTAAGTTTTATTTGCACACAATTCTCTCCATCAAAAAGATATGTCAGCATGATGGACAAAGGAAATGAAGGGGTTATCCTTTTCCCTGTGTTGTTTTGACTGCTCTAGCAACAGTGTTGGAAAATAAAACTCATAAATCTTTCTCTGCTTGACATCTAAATGGTTTCAGAGGCAACAATGAGAAAAATTATAAGTAGCTAAGCATGAATTTGAAGCAAACCTTCAAGCAGATTTGAAAATCAAGGAAAGTGTGATTCAAGTGATTGAAAATGATCTTAATAGCCTCACGTCTAGTACTGTCCTTTTGTAAGAACATTGATTTCTTTTGAATGACTAAAAAATATATTGAAAAATATTTTTATTCCCCCTTCCTTCCAGATGAGGACACTGTGTTCTCACTAACTATGTGAAGATAAGCTGTGGTTTGCAGAAGAATATGCTCATGTATCATATAAGCCATGCAGTAAATCAGGTTTAAGCAAACTATATATTAAGAGTATGATGTGGCTTTTTTCAGGAATTGAAGTAGACTGAGACAGGAACAACTGAATGGTGGCAACTTCTCTTAATACCTTATATGGACTTTCTGTTAGATTATTTTAAAATATGCTTCTAGACAGAAGTTCATCAAGCAGATTGAAAAGAATGTGTGCGATCTCTAGTAGAAATCCTTTTTAATATAAATATAATTTTTATTAAGAATCTTGATTACAATAGTAAAAATTAATACAAACTAAACTTAGAGAAAGAGAAGAGAAAAAAGAATCACACCTGCAAAAAAAAAGCTAGAAAAAGAAAGAATATAATAAATATATATATAAAAAGGGGCTTCCAATCTTCATCACAAATATAAACAAATTTAGTAATTCTACCACCCCTACAGAAGTACAGATATTTCTTCATCCCATAGCAATCCCTTATCTATAAGCAAAGCCATAAAATCAACAATCAAGAGAAAGGTTGCCAGAAGTAACAACACATCTTGTTTTAATCTTGATCAAATAAACCAACTTTATCTTACCTTTACTTCCTTTCCCCGTTTTCTTCCTGCTCTTCTTTTTTTCTGTTTTCACTCTGGATTTTAATTGTTATTAATTATTTTTTATTTTTATTTTTCAATTCTCTTATCAGCAAAATATTCATAAAGTGTTGCCAGAAGTAACAACATATCTTGTTTTAACCTTCATCAAATAAACCTTTATCTGAGTTTTCCTTTCTTTTACTTGCAAGGGTCTTAATCTTCAATCAAATATTGTTTGTATTTGATATTATTTTTAACTTCTAACATTCTTTCCTTTTACTTTTAACAATCTTAAACATTAATTCAACCAAATATTTCTGTAGGATTTGATTTCTCTTCAATTCTTTATCCCCTCACACAGACTTTTTCAAGGTTTTAGTAACCCTCTTTTGTCCATTCAATAAGAAAATATTTTCCAAGTTACCCTCTTGATTTATTGTTGTATTTTCCATTTAATTTTTAAAACTTCAACCAGTTTCTTTTGTATATCCAATAAAAAGTCCTTTTCAAAATTATTCTCTTGGCCTCTTGTTTGTCTATTTTTTTCAGATAAAATTTGTTCCGTGGCTTCATTAACATCTTAGACATAGTCTGTCCATAGAAGCAGCATCATTTCTGATGGTGTTAATATTACAGTTGCTAACTTTTGGCTTCATTATTCAAAGTTCTCTTTTAATATTTCTGATATTATAATGGTTTGTTTCATTTTGTAAGTCCAAGTATTTATTTATTTTATCACATTTCTACAATGCTTATATCATTCCAAGTGACTCTGGGTGGTTTACAAATAAAAAACATACAGCGCAATGTAAAAAAATAATTAAAACAGTTAAAATAGAATAAAAAAAACAAATTATAATTAGTGGTTAGAAATTTAAAGGTTCAAAGGTTCAAGGCTGAGGGGAGTGCCTTCAGGGTTGTACATCACTCTTAGACCAGAGGTGGTATTCAGCAGGTTCTGACCAGTTCTGGAGAACTGGTAGTGGAAATTTTGAGTAGTTCAGAGAACCGGCAAATACCACCTCTGACTGGCCCCACCCCATCTATTCTCTGCCTCCTGAGTCCCAGCTGATTAGCTAGGTCTTCTTTTGTTGTCCTGCAGCTGGAAATCAGGTTAGTGGGGTGGGGAGGGATGGGATTCAATGGGATTTTGCAGTATCCTTCCCCTGGAGTTCGGTGGGAATGGAGATTTTACAGTATCCTTCCCTGCCACGCCCACCAAGCCATGCCCACCAGGCCACTCTAAACCCACAGAACCGGTAGCAAAAAAATTTGAATCCCACCACTAAGGCAAACAGAGAGACACACCAATGCCAATTGGCAGAGCCAGATTCTCATGCTCTTCTAGAAAGCCAGAAGACCTCACCTCTGAAGGTAAGATGTTCCACAAGATGGAGGTAATAGATCTCTTCCTAGATCTTGCCAGTCAAAATCTTTAACTGAGGGAGTCTACCATGCACCCTCTCTGCCTGTCTGACCAGGTGGGATGGGTTGACATCAGGCTTGTACTTTTTTTCATCTGCCATTCAGTCTCTAAAATCATCAGTTATTTTTTGTATTATTTGTAATTGTCAGGATAACCAAAAATCCATTATCCATGAGAAGTTAATTATTTTTATAGCTAATTCCATCTTTTATAATAAAAATCAACATTTTAAATTTATCTGCACCATTAATCCATTTATAATTTTCTTAGATCAAAATCTTATTTAGCTTTTATTTTGCTGGTCTAACGCATTAAGCTAAAACCTGGGAGACTGCAAGTTGAAGTCTGGCCTTAGCCATGAAAGGTAGCTGGGTGACCTTGGGCCAGTGACTCTTTCTCAGCCCAACTCGCCTCCCACGGTTATTGTTTTGGGGAAAATAGGAGGAAGAAGGAGCACTGGTTATGTTTGCTGCCTTGAGTTGTTTATAAAAACAATAAAGGTCAAATATAAAATAAATATTTTTTTCTTTTCTTGAGAATTGAAGATAAAACTCACCCAAGATAAAACTCACAATTTTCAAATGTGTCGTTCTAAAAGGTCGCTGATAGCTTTAAGACAGTTAATAGATTATTTTCAAAAGTGATTAAAAGTGTCAAAACTTTATGTCATGGTTATGAGAAAGATGGCTAATGTCTTCATTTCCCAGAACTCAAACCTGTAGAAAACCACTCTCCTGCTCTCTGGAACACAGGTGGATGTTCTCTTGAACTCTACTTAGCAGGAAAGGTTCCAAGGAACTCATCTACTGACTTGATAGTAGACAATGCTTTTGCAGAACTTTGTTCAATCCGCCGTACCTCCTCTGGAAGTCTTTCTACAGTAGAGGTCCTGGACAGCACATCTGTTGTTTTGTTCCCTTTGTATTTATTTTTATTTAAAATATTTTTAAAATTTTATTAAATTTATATGCCATATCCAACTTTAGAAAATAGTTCTCTTTTTCATCATGGGCAATTTTTTAGTCAAAACATTTTCCTTCCATGTGTAAACTCAGAAGAAAAAGGAAACTGTAGAGAAATGTCTTCATTACTACAATTTGGCTGGCTGAAGAGAGCAGTAGCTAATACCCAAGACTATGATAAAGCATAGCTTATGCAAAATCGGCTTTGAGTAGGTCATGTTGCTTAGTATGACAAGGTGAAACTGGTGCTCATTACACTGAACTAGCAAACAGCCAAAACAGAACAACTTTGAACAAGCACAGCACTGTTCCTGCTTGTACACAAGCCAAATGGCTGGATCTCCTGTTGTTTTTGCCTTGGGCCCTTTTATTTTGCCAGGAGCATTTGTCTTTTCCATGCCTACCTTAGCCAAGACCCTTGTCATTAGAGCTTACAGTATACAGCATTGCCGGGACAAAATTATTTTTAATACCTCACATACCTATTCTCCAGAATCTTTTGTAAGAAATAAATAGGACAGGGATTTAGCCCAAAGCATATAGTAACTCAAATAGAAAATAAAACACAGGCTTATCATAGGCCAAATGCATTTGCTCTTGAAGCTGATGTATTTTGATACCCATGCCTTCCTTAACCTGGCACATCCTGGATAAATGGACATTGAAAATCCCAATTTCAGCATGAGGGTGACTTACTGGAGAAGGCTATGCTAGGCAACTGGAGACAATTTAGAAGAGATTGAGAAGAAGACTGAGGGAATCATAATCTGTGAGGAAGCTGATCTCTCCTTCTCCAGCAGTGATCTATCCTATTCAAATATACTGTATTCAGCCCAGAGGACAAGACCTTTTTCAGGGTAACTCTTGTTTATAAGTATTCTAGAATTCTTAAAACCATGTCAGCTATTTTTCTTTTTAGTGTAGCCTGGAAAAGGGGCAATTAAGAGTCTATATTATAGTTATCTTCTATCAAAATGTATAAAATGTATGGCACACCAGCATCTTTTATGGGTTCCTCTAGGTCACCGAGAATTTATGGGTTGTGGAGGATTACATTTAAGAGGCCATATATTTTAAGCTTTGCAAATGCTTAAAGTTTTATTCCATATTTTTAAAACTCAAGCAACCTCCACCAAAGTGAGCCCTGGCCACCCACTTTTAAGTGGATAGATTTCTATCTGTTGCAAAAAATACTGATGATGTTCTTTTGCTGATGGGAATTGTGGACTCCTGTCATGTCTCTTTAAAACTTGGCTTTGGTCCCAGGTCTGAAATTAATGTGTTTGGAGAAGGTCTTCTCATACTGTCCTTTAAAGGTTACGTTTACTTTATTCTGTCTTGTTTTGCTTTGTTCATGTTTTTTTAATTGTTTTAATCTAGTATTATATTTTGTAAGCCACCCACAGTCAAGTGGAGTAACTACATTAAATTTAATAAAATAATAACATTAATACTAATATTTGTCTATCCCAGGTCCTTGGGAAGGACTTGATAGGTGGACAAAAATGCCAAATCCAGTCTCAACATCTGGCTGAATGTATGTGATGAACAATAATATTAATTAACCTGTCATCACATCAATAATTAAGCCTGTTTCTTCAGAAGACAGCATCGGAATTAGTGAGTTCAAACTGCAAAATAAAGAGATTTCAACTATGTTGAAATGGTACATTAAAAAAAAACACAGGAGGTGGTTGTCTTGTTGCTTTTAAGCAATGTTGCTTTAAATCAGGGGTGGATCCAGCCCATGAGGTGCTTAGATTGGGGTCACGGGGCTGTCCTGGAAACAGTGAAGGACTGGCCTGTGATGCTTCTGCCAGCAAAAACAGAGCCTCCTAAGCTCCATTTTCACTGGCAGAGGGCTGCAAGAGGCTGTCGCAGCCAAAACGGAGCATGGGAGCATCTCTCATGCCCCTTCCGAGTTCCATTTTTGCTGGCAGAGTGCTAGCAAAACAAACTAGTAGTAAAAGTGGCATTTGATCACACAAGTGATGTTGATCTGGCTATGCCCACCCTGGCCACATCCCTGAGGTCAAACATAACCTGTGGCCCTCAATGAAATTAAGTTTGACACCCCTGCTCTAAATATTTTTTCTTTGTGGTCAACAAGAACCAGCCCTATCATTCATCAGTGAGAGGCAACAGCCTTTGTACATTTCATTTCATCAGAGGGCAGAGCTGTGTTGCTTCTCTAAGCTGACCTGCCTACATGAGTTGGAAGAAGATGCTACCTCTTTAACCCCAAAGTTAAAAACCTTTTGTTGCCTTTCACCTCAGGCAGCAAAAGGTTTTGGGACAGTGTGGTAATCAAGTTAGCATGCATTTGGTTTGAAGTGGTTGAGTTTCTATTGTTCCACTAATTTCACTCTTTGAAGGAAACCCAACTTCTGCAATCTTACTGATGCCTGACAGCCTTGTAGCCATGTGCAATTAAGAAGCATTCATTAACTATCTGAGCACATATGAACCAAGTCTCTCTCTTCCAGCCCATGGTGGTACATATTCATGCCGACTAAGATGACTAGTTATTAAGCACTTTCTAGAGTTAATATCCTCATTGTTGCTACCTTTAATAATTCTTCATGATGGGGAAATGTCCCATTGCACATTGCCAGCTTAATTGTGGAGATTTGAAATTGGGTCCACAGAGCTATGGTTGCTATGACAACTCCTATTCTCAATCTTGCTGGCACTCTCCCACACATATAAGCATGTGAGAGAAGGGAAAATGCAGATACAGGAGAGATGACGGTATAATTGGCCCACTTATTTTCTTCTTAACAATATCTATGAGAGTTCTTTCCTTCATCTATTCCATGGTTAATGTTTTTATCCAGTGGAAAAACAACTCATAATATGGTCTATTTGGAGTCTTGGGAAAATGCTTATGAGCATAGGAAGCAAGGTTCAGCACAGAGGTGGTATTCAGCAGGTTCTGACCAGTTCTGGAGAACCAGTAGCGGAAATTTTGGATAGTTCAGAGAACCAGCAAATATCACCTTTTACTGGACATTTTACAGTATTCTTATCCTGCCACGCCCATCAAGTCACGCCCACAGAACCGATAGTAAAAAATTTTGAACCCCACCACTGGTTCAGTGGTAAAGCTGGTTGAAGAGAGGGTATCTTGGGGAATTGATTGACATGATTCAAATCTAGGTAGGACAAAAGAGCACTAGAATTACAAGTATTTTAATATTTTATGGCATTCTCAAGAAAATTTCAGACTTCAAATTGTCCAAATTCCTAATGAATAAGGCCCCAAAACTATGAATGTTAATCCTGTAGGGAAGGGAAATAGATGCAGACCAGTTTTCTATTAGCTAGAACTAAAGAGAAATTTCCTGACAGTAAGAACAATTAGTAGGTGTATTTCTGGAATTTATGGGTACTCCATCACTGGAGGTTTTTAAGAAGAGACTGAACAGCTACTTGTCTGGAATGTTATAGGGTTTCCTGCTTGAGTAGGGTTAGATTAGAAGACCTCCAGATCCTTTCCAACCATATTGTTTTATGTTCTATGTTCTAAAGTTTTCAGAAATCAACATTCCTAAAGACATTTGGGTAATTGTAATCCAGACAACCTGGAGAGGTCAGCCTGCAGAAGGCTACCATAGTGCAACCATGTAGGAAGAGAGTTACCTTAGTCTATAGTAGTACCTTTGGTGACTAATAGATTTTATTAAAAGGCACAAGTTTACAAAAAAGGAAGCCATTTCTCTAGTGTTGCAGAGAAAACTTGGAAAAACCCTTTCCCTTCTCATCTGGAATTGACAATGTTCTGTACAGACATCTGCATACTCGAAATCCGGCAGCCCGGATTGGCTAAAGCGCACGGCCACCGGATTGGCTGAGTGCGCGGCACTGATTGGTCGTTTGGAATCGACCGCGATTGGCTGAGCCGATCGCGGGCGATTCAAAACGACCCGATTGGCCGCAGCACTCAGCAGAAAGCCTTTTAAGCCGCGTTTCTTCCCCACTCTCCCCACTTGTGCTTCTACCCCAATAAATGAGCTGAACCAAGTCACTGACTCGCGTCCTTTGTTCGTATGAGATATACGACACTGGCGACGAGGATGGGATCCTAACAAAATCCCACATCGCACGTGGCCCACGGAACCGCAACCGGCAACATGGCCAGCGGCAACGTGCCACCCGCTCCTTTCAACGCGGCTACCGAGGACTGGGAATCTTACATCGACAGATTCCTCATGTTCTTAGAGAGTAGCAATCTCAAGGACGCAAATGGACAGAGGAAACGAGCCGTTTTTCTCACACACTGCGGCCCCGCGGTCTTCAAAATGGCAAAAGCCCTTGCCAAGCCGATCGATGTGAAGATCATGGACTGGGCCGATCTCGAACCCCTGCTGAGGAGCCACTACGCGCCCGCTGTGCCCACCCTCATTCGGCGGCACGAATTCTATCGCCGCGACCAGAAGCTGGGTGAGAGCGTCAGCAAATTTGTGGCTGAACTCAGGGACCTCGGAGGGCTGTGCGGGTTTACCGACTTAGACGAGGCTCTGCGGGACCGCGTCGTCCTCGGTCTCCGGGACACCGTCCTGCAAAGCCGGATCATGGCGAAAGGCGACATCTCCCTCGCCGATGCCCTCGCAGAAGCCACAGCGGCGGAAGCAACCCGGAGATCAGCGGCCCAACTGAAGCAAACCGGCACCGCGGAACGGCCCGCCGCAGCCACAACACCCGAAAACCGGACCGACGACAATTACCGGGCGGCCACATCCACGCACCACGGCGACCTCGAGTCCCCCTCCGGATCGGAAGGCGCGAGGAAGCGTCCATCGCCTGCAGGCGGGGACGAGACAGGCGCGAGCCACGGAACCGAAAATCGAAGTTCCAGTGTGCCGGCTGCGGGGGGGAGCACCCAAGGTCAGAATGCCGTTTTTTCGACGCGATCTGCCGCCATTGCGACAAACGGGGACACATCGCCAAGGTCTGCCGTTTCAAGAGGAACCACAGCCCCCGCCACCGCGACACCACCCCCCGGAGACGCGAAAATGCCAGGCGCAACAACACCCCGCCGAGGAACCGCGATCGGGACGGTGAGAGCCGCTGGAGCCGGGAATCGAGGAGCCGCCGCTTCCACGAAGGCCGCCAGCGCGAGGAAACCCACCAAACGGTCATCGTCGGCCATTCCTCCAACTGGGACGGCCGGAAAGTCCATGTGGAGGTCGAAATCGAGGACCGCCCCTGCAAAATGGAGGTCGACTCCGGATCGTACCTGTCCATGGTCGTGTGGCGGGAAATTAAGCGACTGGTACCTTCCATGAAGCGGCACGAGCTGGAGAACCAGGCGCTCATCCTTAAGGATTACCAGGGGAATCGCATTCCCGTGGTAGGGACCGGGCACTTCAAGGTTACATTCAAAGGCGCACCGAAATACTTCCGCTAACCGTCGTCGAGCGAGACTGCCCCAGCCTCTTGGGACTGCAATGGTTTGCGCCGCTGGGACTAGAAGTGATCGGAACCAACCACGTCGCCGAGGCGGACTGGGAGGAACAGCTCGTGCGCGAGTTCCAGGAGGTCTTCGACGGCAATCTAGGCAAGTACCGGGGCCCCCCAATATCGTTCAGCCTAGACCCCACCATTGCCCCCATCCGCCTCAAACCCCGGCGAGTGCCTTTCGCTCTCCGGCCCAAAATCGATGAGCAATTAAACAAGCTCATCGAACAGGGAGTCCTCGAAGCCACAGACCATGCCCGATGGGAGACCCCTATAGTCACCCCGATAAAGCCAGACGGGTCTGTGAGAATCTGCGGGGACTATAAGGCAACCCTGAACCGCGTGCTACAACAAAGCGCCTACCCCGTCCCAGTAGTACAACACCTCTTGCACTCACTGGGAGGGGGCAGGGTTTTCGCCAAACTCGACCTGGCCCAAGCCTATCAGCAATTGCCGGTCGACGAGGAAACCGCCGAGGCGCAGACAATAGTTACCCACGGGGAGCATTCCGTTGCAAGAGGCTCCAATTCGGAGTCAGCGTAGCCCCGGGGGTATTTCAAAGCCTCATGGAAAGACTCCTCCGGGGCATAAAAGGGTAGTGCCTTACCGACGATGTGTTGGTAGCGGGGCTGACCAGAAACAATTAGAGGACCGCCTACGGGAAGTACTGAGGAGATTCCAAAGTGCGGGGCTCAAGGTTAAGAGAGAGAAGTGCCAACTGCACACGGCACGGGTCGAGTTCCTGGGGTACTTACTAGATCAGCATGGAATCCACCCCACCGAGGGCAAAATAAAAGCCGTTAAAGAAGCCCGAAGCCCCGAAACAAAAGCGGAATTACAAGCATTCCTGGGGTTGATTAATTTCTACAATGTTTTCCTGCCCCAAAGGCAACCGTGGCGGAGCCGTTGCATAGGCTGCTCGACAAGGCAGCCACCTGGACGTGGGGGAGACGAGAAGAGGCGCCTTCAACAGAACCAAGGACCTTCTCACATCAGACGCTGTCCTCATCCAGTACAGCGAGACACTCCCCATCATGGTAACGTGCGACGCATCCCCTTTCGGAGTAGGAGCCGTCCTCAGCCATACCCTCGCCGACAGAAAAGAAGCACCCATCGCCTTTTTCTCGAGGACCCTTTCAAAACCCGAACGAAACTACAGCCAATTGGATAAGGAGGCTCTAGCCATCGTCGCGGCCGTAAAGAAATTCCACGAATACCTTTACGGCAGGACCTTCACCATAATCACGGACCACAAACCGCTGCTGGGAATACTGGCAGGAGACCGGGCCACCCCAATCATCCTCTCTCCAAGGATGACAAGGTGGTCCGAATTTTCGCCGCCTATAATTACCGGCTAATCCACCGCCCGGTAAGACAATTCCGCACGCAGACGCCCTCAGCCGCACACCACTGCCAACCCTGGACGCCGACCCAGCACCAACCACGTCAACCCTGAGCATCGAGACTTTACCCAACCTACCCCTGACCGCGTCAGACATTGCCCTAGCAACCAATAAAGACAAACGTCTGGCGCAGGTCCTGAGATGGGTGGGGAAAGGCTGGCCAGAAAAAGACGGGGACAGCGAGTTCAAAGCTTACCGGAACCGACAAACAGAACTGTCAATACAAAAAGGTTGCTTACTGTGGGGGGACAGGGTCGTAATCCCGGAAAAATTGCAAAAAAGAGTCCTGAGCATGCTGCACGAAGGGCACCCCGGCATCGTCAGGACAAAAGCCCTGGCCAGAAGCCACGCCTGGTGGCCAGGGATGGACAAGGAGATCGAAGCCTGGGTGGCCTCCTGCAAGCAGTGCCAGGAATCAAGACCAAACCCCCCAGCCGCCCCAATCCGGGAGTGGGAAACCCCCAGGGGGCCATGGTCCCGAATCCACGTAGACTTCGCGGGACCAACCAGAGGACACACCTTCCTGGTAACCGTAGACGCTTACTCCAACTGGCTGGAGGTAAGCAACATGAAGACAACCACCACAGACTCCATCATCAGACAACTCAGCAAACTTCGCAACCCACGGCCTCCCTGATGTCATCGTATCAGACAATGGCCCCCAGTTCACCGCACTACCGTTCGAGAAATTCTTAGCAGAACGAGGGATCCGGCACGCACTAACGGCACCGGCGCACCCGGCGGCGAACGGTAGAGCGGAGAAAATGGTTCAATTTACAAAAAAGACCATTCAAAAGATCGAAACCGGGGACATACAGGACAAGATCAATCGGATGCTCCTAATCCAACACATAACCCCGAGTACCACAACGAACAAAAGCCCAGCGGAGCTACTAATGGGAAGAAAACTGCGATCCCCGCTCGACCGCCTGCACCCCACATACAACCCGGAAAGACCCCCTGACTCCACCAGCAAACACAGAACATTCTCACCGGGAGACAAGGTCTACGCAAGAAACCTCACCGGAGACCCCCTCTGGATACCGGCAACGATCACCCAAGCAACAGGCCCACTCTCGTACCGCCTCCAAACAACTGACGGACGAGCGTGGAAACGCCACATCAACCAACTGAGATCAAGAGCCACCACGGGAAACACAACCGACACGCAGACACCAGGTACAGAAGGGAACCGGCAAGACACCAACCAAGAGGGGAGGGAAGGCCCCAAAGAACAAAAAGAACAAACCCACCCAAAAGGGAACCAGCAATACTCACCACCTGAAGAACCGGAGAGCGACCCACTCGAAGCCTCACCTGGAAGGAGCAGCCGAGCCAGCTCAACCGACCCCGGAAGCCCGAGCGGGAGCAGCCAAGCCAGCTCAACCAGCCCGGAAAAGCCGGCGAGAGCAGCGAAGCCAGCAGCCCGACCAACCCGGGAAGACCAGGAGGGAGCCGCGGCGAGAGGCCGGACTCACCCTTCCAGGCGGTTCCATCAACGAGGCGGAGAGCGACAGGAGTCCCACCGAACCGGCCGACAACCAGGAGACAACTGACCAGCGCAAGTCAAATTGGAAAATACGGAGCCCCGCCTACTTATGGGACTACGTCACATAGGACCAAACCAAGAGGGGAGGGGTGTTCTGTACAGACATCTGCATACTCGAAATCCGGCAGCCCGGATTGGCTAAAGCGCACGGCCACCGGATTGGCTGAGTGCGCGGCACTGATTGGTCGTTCGGAATCGACCGCGATTGGCTGAGCCGATCGCGGGCGATTCAAAACGACCCGATTGGCCGCAGCACTCAGCAGAAACCCTTTTAAGCCGCGTTTCTTCCCCACTCTCCCCACTTGTGCTTCTACCCCAATAAATGAGCTGAACCAAGTCACTGACTCGCGTCCTTTGTTCGTATGAGATATACGACAGACAAGGTTCAAACTGGTTCATTTAACTACTCAGTCAAGACTACAAAACCTATAGTCTCCAAGTAGGATCTGCAGAACCTGGTCAGTTACACAAAGGACATGAAATCAAGAGTTCCAAGGTGACCTTTTTTTATCAATGGTTAGATAATAAAATACAATAATGAAATATGTAGAATCTTAGAAAATAATAAATATATAAAGATGTACTCTTTTTTTTTTTTACATTATCTATAAAAAATTTTTAGGATAGATTTGGGAAGATTATATGAATTGTTATAAAATGATACTAAGTAAATTATACTTAACCCAACAATTTTCAAATACAAGCTAGATATACAAGACAAGCAGTGGGCAAATCCAGAGCATCAGCAAAACAAATACTCAGTTGTTTTTATATGGTATTCAATTTAGTTTTCTAACTCAGGAAAGAGTGATCCTGGGTCAGTCACCGGGACCTGAGGTTTAGTCTTCTAAGCTTTCGGACTCATGCTGGAACCCATCCTCAGGGAACTTCTCTCTCACCAGAATATGTACTTACATTTTATATATTTTACTCTCATGTTTTGGTGAGTGTGAAGTCCCCTGGGGGTGGCTCCAGCATGAGTCTGAATGCTTGGAAGACTACACCTTAGTCTGGTGACCGACCTAGATTGGATAGCAATAGCACTTAGACTTATATACTGCTTTACAGTCCTCTCTAAGTGGTTTTACATATTGCCCCCAACAATCTGGATCCTCATTTTACCCACCTTGGAAGGATGGAAGGCTGAGTCAACCTTGAGATTTGAACTGCTAAATTGCAGGCAGCCGACAGTCAGAAGTGGCCTGCAGTACAGCACTCTAACCACTGCATCACTGAGGATGCTGCAATATTATCCTGGCTCACATATATTTGCCTTCATTTTTGAGTTACTATACTGGCTGAATTATAATTTAAAGTGTTATTGTAGGGTTTTTTTGCTTGTTTGTTTAAAAACATTTTATACTTCTGTTTCACATGCCATTTTGGATGTTAAGTATTGGGTGCAAACAGTTGGCCAATTATTTTATTTTATTTTATTTTTATTTTACTTGGTTTGTCAATTGCTTACAATTAATTAATCAATTACATTAATTAATTACAATTAATTAATTAAGTAAGTAAGTAATTTCAGGAAAGGATTTATTGCATGTGTAGGCACTTTCTCTGTGCTGTTAAGAGAGTCAGGCTAGTTAGGACTCTTCTATGCAGTGGAGTTTGGAAGTGATTGAAAGGTCAAACATACTACATCCCTGGGATAAAATTGAGTCAACCTTAATTATTATGCTGCAATACTGAAATGCTGTTGTTAGAAGACTGAGATGGTTCTAGCAGTATAAAACTGATAAAGATTGAGTAAATTTGGATGCATATCAAAATGTTTTTAAAACTTATATATTTAACAAAGCAGACTCATTGGTAGAAGTGGTTGCAAATAGTTCCCGAGAATGGCAAAAATCTTTAGAAAAGATTTTTTATAAAAGCAAAAATTTTATAAATCTTTATAAATCTGTTTTATAAATCTTAATTGCAAAATCTGATGGCAACTAAATTTAGAATTTTACAATTGTCATTTTTATTGTAAACAAATCATACTGTATATTAATTTCATTGCTTTTGCATAGTTTAAGCGGCTGTTTTGATTTTTATTATTTACATTTTTAGTATAGTTGGAATTGCAGTATGAGTTATTAACAACAGTTGTGTTTGTTTGTTTAAAATTATTTATTTTACTAGATTTGGGCAATGGCTGACTTCAGAACTCTGTATGAATTTATTTTTTCAACTTTTTAAACTAACAACTATAGAAATATCTTGGGAATCTGCAAAAAAAAAATCCAAACAAAATCAAGGTCATCACATATATTTTATCAGTACATTCCAAAGTGTCTATGGAGATTCTCAATCATCCAGGCCATAGTTGTCCCAAAAGTGCTTCTGCAAAAGGCAGCTGGACTTTGTTTTTTCTTCTGAACTGAAGAAGCTTCTTGGATGAGAAGCAAAGCATCTTCAAAGAAAAACAAAGTCCAGTTGCCTTTTGAAAAAGCACCTTTGGTACACTCAAACCTTTATATCAGTTGAATTGGAGGTGAAGAAAGGCCAGTGAGATTGGCCCTACACATATTTATGGGAAAGACCTTCATGAATTTTATTTAAAACAGGAAAACGAATGAGCCAGTCATGAATATACCTGCTAATTGGTTAGATGCCACAAGAAAGTCTGATGTTAGTTGGAATATGTACAACTATTATGAAAAAGCGGAATTTGAAGCGGTTTGGCTTTTTCTATTGGAAAGCATAAATGGCTAATTAGCCAAAGCTTGAAAAAAAAAATCCCAATGGTTCTCATTGTCCTTTAGTTTTATGGAATTTTTTTAGCAGAAAATCACATCCTAATTATGAGAAAACTTTCAATTGGGAATAAATCTGGAAGGAAGAACAGTAAAGTATTGATTTAGTTATTTAAAATATATGCATAGCTACCTGTCTTATGACAAACTCTGGGTGGCTTCCAATCAAAGATTAAAGCTACATAAAATCCATATTAAAACTATAAGAAGTCTTTTGAATGCGTGTTGCATGATGCAGAATTATGACAAGTAATGAGAAGTAATTCTGGAGAAAGCAACCATTTTTTTAAAAAAAAAATAGCATCTGAAGTCAATTTTGGTTCTAAGAATAATGTAACAGTAGGACTGCAATGATGTAGTTCTCTATTGATCAATAATTTTGTACTTTCTATTCTATTTTGAGTTGAGCTTCTGGCAAGGAATAACTCTTTATTAATATTCTTACAATAAGAGTTTGTCTCATTTGGCAGATCTTAGTTGCCATTTAATATGAATTGTTTAATTAATGTTTCTGAAAGATGACAAAATTATGGATTATGTTGTGGAAAATTTTTACAGCTATTTGAATCAAAGTTCTAATTAATTGCATAATATTAAAGAAGTAGAACACTATTATAATCAATCAATCAATCTGTCAATCTAATCTTTAAAACAGCCTTTCCCATCCTGGTAAACTCTAGATGTACTGGGGTTATAATTGCAAGAACTCCAAGCAAATATAACTCATGCGAATTCTGGAAGTTGTGGTTGCAATACATGTAATAAACACTGGCTTCTAAAAATCTATTCTAATGGAACTTTCCTTGTTTTAATCATTTTTGGGATTCTTTTACACAGTATGCCATGTTATTAATATTTTCTATTATTTCCTTTCCTTAATGGTGTTCCTTCCGTCCCCCCACATCCCCACCCCCTGGATTTCTATCCTCAGTCTTGTTATAATTGCTGTCCCTGGCCAGTTTGGCTACATAAAACATTTCATTGTTTTGGAGATCTTCATGATGTTAATGTTTGGGACATTTTAGTTCATGCTTTTTATAGTCAGATGAGAATTAGTGATGGAAAGAACTTAATGGTTTAAACAGGTTTTTTATCGGCATAAATGTACATCAGTTTAATCTGTGCAAACTTAATTAGTTGTCCCAAAATGACAGGAACACCTGGGGGTGGGGAAGCACAAATATTACTTAAGAGAGGAAAGTGCCTGAGGACAGAAGTTTATAGTCTGACACTGTGGTGATGAGATTAGGTAAAGTTAAGGGTACACCCACATCTTCAGACTCTTCTCAGGTACAGGAACTGCTTCTTTTTACAGAACAGTGTCACAGAATGAAATGTTCACTTTGATTAAAAGAGCCTAATTCTTTTAAAGTCTTGTTTCTCATTAGTGCTATATCATATCTAGTTCATGTGTACTATATATGGAACATTGAACTGCTGTATTGAGAACACTGAAGAAACCAACAGGCTGTTCGTGAACAAATATATGTTTGTGAACTATGAGTAGTTCCTACACTTAGCACTTTGTAGCCTTAAGGAAATTTAGGAAGTGTTTGGGTAGGGGAAAGGAAACTTTGATACATGAATAATGCTTGTCCCTCTGAGAGGACAAAGAGAACTACAAGCAGAAATTACTTTTTAAAATTCTCCAATAATTTGTGAGCAAAGTAATTGGGAGGATATATTTTGATTTTTTCCTCCCAGGAGATGGAAGAATCTCTCAACCATTTCTCAAAGGCAGGACTCTGCTTAGCATTGCTCCTGAAAATACTCAATGACAAGTGTTCCCTTATGACTTTTTCCTGTGGGGTTTAATGTGAATGCTATGGAGGCTGCAGACATCCTGGAGAGAAAGTTGGTTATGCAATGAAAAACAGGATATTCACACTACCCAACGGCCATGTAACTAAATAAACACAAAAATAACAGCCATCTGTTGAATCTAGAAGTTTTATCAGAATGATGAAACTTGTGTAATTTATTTATTTATTTTTCAAATTACCAAAATGACATCACAGCACAAGCTCTATCTTTTACATTCAATTCACTCCCCACCTGCCCCAGAGCTTAGGAAAAAAATACCACATTTTATTGTATTTATTCTGAAACGAATTCTCTTCTATCAAACTGAATGTGAGTGGAAAGATGGAAAGTAAAACTATTCAAAACTATTCAAATTTTTTACATCAGCGGTTCTCAACCTGTGGTCTGCAGACCCCTGGGAGCAGTGGTGGGATTCAAATTTTTTTACTACTGGTTCTCTGGACAGGGCTTGGTGGGTGTGGCTTGCTGGGCATGGCAGGGGAAGGTTACTGTAAAATCCCCATTCCCACCCCATTAACCTGATTTCCAGCTCTATTCTCCTGTGCAGGGCAACAAAAGAAGACCCAGCCAATCAACTGGGACTCGGGAGTCAGATGGGGTTGGGGCCAGTCAGTGGTGGTTTTTGCCAGTTTTCCAAACTACTCAAAATTTTTGCTACTGGTTCTCCAGAACTGGTCAGAACCTGCTGAATACCACCTCTGCCTGGGAGGAGCTGCAATGTAATCAACAGGGGTCTACGAAGAAGAAATTTCATTATTTAAATCTTGAATTAAGTCTTGAGGGTCCATGGCTTGGAAAGGTATTTAAAGGGGGCTCAGTGGTGAAGAAGAGGTTGAGGAACCACTGCTTTACATGATTTCAGCAGCCAGTGTCTATTTCATGACCCTGGAATTGTGGTGTAATAAGGTAATAAGACCATAGGGACACATAAAAATATTTGATTTGTTTCATCTATTTGCAGTGCTTGTCTTTTGTTTGCTTTGGAAATATATCTTAACAAGTGATTAGATCATCTTTTGGATGAGTTTGTATTACTTTTAAACATTTTTTAAAAAAATTTCGGAGCATTTAAAACATTCCCAGGGAAGCGGGAAGTGAGAAAAAATTGGGAGGGACATGAAAGAGGAACAAGTCTCAGAAGCTAGATAGGGTGAACGGATTGGATGTTTAGTTGCAATAAGCTTCCTCTGAGTTAAGAATAAAGATGGACTTAAACTATTTTGGATTACTCAAAATCATTTTGGTTACAGGGCTTAGGAAGCTGCAGATGAAAGAAACAACCTAGTTCCATGTGCTTGTCTGGACTACAATGAAGGAATGTTTCGGGATGGGTGATATGCTTGACAGGGAGCATCTAGTTAGTCTCTAGAATGGGTGTCAACTCAAGGCCTGTGGGCTGGATCTGGCCTGTGGGGTGCTTAGATCTAGCCCATGGGGCCACCCTGGAAACAGCAACAGTCCGACCCATGGTGCCTCTGCCAATGAAAATGGAACTCGGGAGCGCTGCGCACAACCCTCCTAAACTCCATTTTTGGCCATGATAGCCTCTTGCAGCTCTCTGCCAGCAAAAATGGAGTTTAGTGGGTGACACGTGCCCCCCACAGCTCCGTTTTTGCTCGCAGAGAGCTGCAGGAGGCCATTGTGGCTGAAAATGGAGCTTGGGAGCCCGCTTTTGCTGGCAGAGCACTTTGGCCACCAGAGGCGCCCCCGAATGAATGACATCAAGCTGGCCACATCCACCCTGGCCACGCCCATCCTGCTCCCCCAAGGTCAAACACAACCCTGATGAAATCAACTTTGACACCCCTGCTGTAGAACATTCACTTCATATTGTTGGAAATTAAAACCTACCCCTCTCCTAGAACAATGAAATTAATCAACATGGGTAGAACCATGTCTATCACTGAGCAGGACAATAACTATGGAGAAGAAGTTGGATTCATCCTTCTTTTGTGACTAAAATGTTTTTCCCCCCTATTTTGAATAAGTATGTTTTTTAATATTAGTTGCAGATCACAAGTTTTGCTTTCTTGTTAAAAAGATGTCTTTTGGTGAAATTGCTCAGAAAGTATGGCCTTTGCTTATGGTGGTTGTTGAGGCTTGGTAATTACAGGCAGATAGGAAATTTTTTAGTTTCCATAGCACTGCTACCATTTAGTTGAGGGATGTTAAAGCACCTGCACATACAAAGACTGAAGAGGGAAAAAAGATTATAGATCATTTTAATATTGGAGCCAAATCAGATTCCTCCCTCATTAGCTCAAGAAGTCCAAGAGGCCAGTGCAGTATGATTCAGTTCCAAATGCAAACAAATTCATATTTATTTTTCCCACATTTCTACATAAATCTTCCTGTAGGGGTAACCAGCATCCAGATTTGGGCTGCCATCAAGGGTGAGATTCTACCAATTCTGTCCACCTCTGTAGAACCAGTTGCTCTGAAGAGCAGCAAACGGAGAGCATACATAGAACCGGTTCTATGTTTGCTGCTGTTTTGGCCCACCTGCCCGCCTGGGCTCTTACCTGACCTTTATTTCCTGCTTTTTCAACTGCAGCTGATTTGCATGACACAGCTGTGGTTGAAAAAGCAGGCAAAAAAGTGCCTTTTCAACCACTGTGCACCCATGCACAGCTGTCCAGGCAGCTAGCTGACAACGATATACAAAATGTAAAATCACCGAACCAGCAGTTACACCGGTTGGATCCCACCACTACCTTTTGCTGCCACCACTACCTTTTGCTGTCCTCAGTCTTTATTGTGCTCCTGATTATAAAACTGTGGGTGGACCTTGGGTTCTGTTAGCTAATTACAAGTGGAAATATGTTTAAGGGTGTAGAGAAGAACATAGTTGGTGTTCTGTTAGAAATCACTATTACCTCAAATGCACCGTAGATGCGATCTTTCCAACAAGACTAGATCCATCCTTTGGGAAATTAACCATGACAAGTAGTCCTCAACTTAGACCAGAATTGAGCCCAGAATTTCTGTCACTAAGTGAAACATTCTTAAGTGAATTTTGCCCTATTTTTATGACCTTTCACACCACAGTTGTTAAGTGATCACTGCAGTTGTTAAGTTAGTAATGCAGTTGTTAAGTGATTCTGGCATCCACATTGACTTTGCTTGTCACAACGTCGCAAAAGGTGATCACATGACCCCAGGACACTGCAACCGTCATAAATATGAACCAATTGCCAACCATCTGAATTTTGATCAGGTGTCCCTGGGATGCTGCAATGGTCGTAACTGTGAAAAACGAAGTCATAAATCACTTTTTTTTCAGTGCTGTTGTAACTACATGGTCACTAAATGAACTGTTGAAAGTTGAGGACCAAAAGCCCCACCATTTTCACTGTCTCCTCTTTGGCACATGCCTAATATTGAAGCAGATCCCAGTACAGCCTTACAATGTCTGCTAGCATCTCTTCCGAGTCTGAAGCAGTGGTATTTCCGGTTATTTTCTGCTTATGGAATTTGTAGTATTTTGGTGGGTTGGGATTGTACTTCATTTCTTATGAGGCACATGGACTGAAGTGGTGCATGGTGTATAAAGTGAGACTGTGGTGAAGCTGTAGACACCAGACAGACATTTTAACCTTTTCCTCTTTGTTTTTGGTGATGGTGAGGGAGAAATTTTCTTTCTTTTTTTTTTTAAATGTTAGGCATATGGTTTTCATGTATTTGCACCTCAAACAAAATGGAAATTGATATTTAATTAGAATACTGAGAAGCCTTGAGGGTTAAATGCACTAGTTGCTACTTCTATTTAACTTGAAATAGTGATAATTAAATTTGAGATTTTTCTGCAGGCTAATCTTGTATCCATCCTTAAAACCAAATCCTTTCTCATAGTTTCTACTTCCATCTGTGCATATGAGTAGTCTGTGTTCTTTCAAGGCAGTAATGTGTGGTTAACGAATCTCTCTTGGGAGTATGCTCTGACAAGGGACTGACGAGAAGAATTCTGTAGTGATATGATAAAACCTTTGTTTGTGCTATCAAAACAAATGGACATAGTCATAAAAAGGGAAATATGTAAATCTTGTGAGAGGACTATAGTACCTCATAGAAGTTTTAAACAATGTCAACAACTCCTTCTGAAGATTTCCTGAAAAGTTTGTTCAAATCTTTATTCCATCATTATTTTTAAAAAATCAGTGTCTAATGACAGAAATTCTCTGATGGATTATTTTATTGACATTCTGTATTCTATTCTTCTGGTTCTTATTTTTGATGGCTTAATGTCCTCTTAATGACCCCATCTAGTAATGTGACATTCATGGGATACTCCTGCACAAATATTCTACACTGTTTTCCAGTAAAAATTAAGGGGCGTGCATAAGTGCACCATCGTGCCTCCCATCCCTGTCCTATTGTCTCCATTTATTCATATCTATTTCCTGTATTCTTACTCATGTTTATACTTATATCTATTATCTTGAAAGCAATTGACAAATCAAATAAATAAATAAAATAAATAAATCCCATGAAAGTATTCACACTTATGTAGCGATGAGTCTGCACCAGACGAAGCAAGCACAACATATTAATTCCTCCCAGAGATGTTAACAACAGATTATGCCAGACCAATCTTATTTCATTCTTCAACACAGTGACTAAATTAGCAGATCAGCAAAATACTGTGGACATAATATATTTAGATTTCAGCAAGGCATTCAACAAAGTAGACCACAACCTACTTCTTAGTAAGCTAGAAAAACGTGGAATAGATAGCACCACCACTAGATGGACTCACAACTGGCTGGCAAACCATACTTAATGAGTAGTCCTTAATGGGTCTAAGTCTATATGGAGGGAAGTAAGCAGTGGGGTGCCACAAGGTTCCATCTTAGGCCCAGTACTCTTCAATATCTTCATTAACGACTTAGATGAGGGAATAGAAGAGGAACTTACCAAATTTGCAGATGATACTAAGCTGGCAGGAATAGCTAATACCCAAGAAGATAGGCTCAAGATCCAGATGGATCTTGATAGACTAGAACACTGGGTGGTATCTAACAAAATGAAATTCAATGTAGAGAAAAAAAAGTCCTACATTTAGGCAAGAAAAACCAAAAGTACACATATAGACTGGGTGAAACCAGCTTAATAGCAGTAACTGTGAACGGGTTTTTCGAGTCTTTGTGGACAACCAGCTAAATATGACCAGCAGTGTGCAGCAGCAGCCCAAAAAGCTAATGCAATCCTAAATTGTATTAACAGAGGGATACAATCAAGATCAAGGGAGGTACTAATACCACTCTATAAAGCCTTAGTAAGACCACACCTGGAGTACTGCATTCAGTTTTGTTCACCACATTACAAAAAAGATGTTGAGACTCTAGAAAAAGTACAGAAAGAGCAACCAGGAGGATTAGGGGACTGGAGGCTAAAACATACAATGAACGGTTGCAGGAACTGGGCTTGGCTAATCTAGTAAAGAGAAGGACCAGGGGAGACATGATAGCGGTCTTCCAATATCTGAGGGGCTGCCACAGAGAGGAAGGAGTCAATCTATTTTCTAAAGCACCTGTAGGCCAGACAAGGAATAATGGATGGAAACTGAACAAGGAGAGATTTAACCTGGAAATAAGGAGAAACTTTCTGACAGTGAGAACAATCAACCAATGGAACAGCTTGCTCTTGGAAGTTGTGGGAGAGCCATCAATTGAGACCTTCAAGAAGAGATTGGACTAGATGACCTACAAAGTCCCTTCCAACTCTGATTATCTGTTATCTGTTATGTTATGGTTAAGTTTAAACAATAGGTTGAACTTGGTAATAGAATTTAAAAATGAAGTAACCAAATGTGCTGAAGTCACACCGTTACATAACTGATCCTTCTGATCCTGATAACTCTAGATGGGCATCCCTTCATTTGTTGCCCTGCTCACTCCAAGCCCACCACAGAGGCAGTCTAAAATTCTGCAATCCTATTCTGCTTCACAAATCACATATTGCAATGTGTACCGGCATGAGTTCAGCAATGCAGTTTCTCTGCTGAACTTTAATTTAATCTATGCAATAGCTATACAAAATGGCCAACATTCTCTCTCCTGTGTGGTTATAAGCTGCTGTCTTCCACGTCCACATTGAAGATGTATGAGAAGAGGAACATGTTCATTTTAAAGCATCAATTCTGATGTGTTTTCTATGGCAGGTCTCAGACATCACTTAAGTTCCTTCTGTATTTGCAATAAGTAGTGCTCTGAAGCATTACTTATTCACTGGTTCACTGTGTTTCTATCTGCACTGGCAACTACTGTAATAAACAAATTTTAAGCCAGCTTCATTTTTAGCTGATTTAAACACCAGCTTAAGACTGTCATGTAGAAGAGCCTTAAAGACAATGCCCCCTAACAAACCAACCCGTGTTGGTTGTGCTAATATAGCTACAAAGTCTATAATGTCATAGAAACTTGCTTATGCACTCATAGCAATGGCACATAGTCTTATATACCACTTCACAGGGCTTTCAGCACTCTCTAAGTGTTTTAAAGCAGGGGTCTCCAATCTTGGCAACTTTAAGACTTGTGGAAGCTGACTGAGGAATTCTGGGAGTTGAAGTCCACAAGTCTTAAAGTTGCCAAGGTTGAGACCCCTGTTTTAAAGAGTCAGCATATTGCCTGTAACAATCTGGGTTCTATTTTACTAACCTCAGAAGGGTGGAAGGCTGAGTCAACCTTGAGCCGGTAAGTATCGAACTGCCGGCAGTCAGCACAGTTAGCCCACAATACTACATTCTAACCACCACATTACCAATTATATAATCGTGATTTTAGTGTTCATTAATCACTTTCATTACCTGTTTGTCAGACAGAGTACAAATCAGTCTCAAAAATCAGGCTACTGATGCCTTAAAAACTAGCAGATTAAATTTATAAACTTATGGAAAAGAGAAACTTCTCATTAAATGTGTCCTCCTTATCCCTGGCAGACTACCTAATGATTTATCTGTGCCTTTGTAATGTGCTCCGATAAGCTACCTTTGCTAGCTCCTGTGGGCCCTTGGAACCATTTCCTGATTTCCATTTCCTTGCATGACACATTGTTTGTTCTCTTGTTTGGTAAAAGCAGTATACTTGCCTTAGAATCCAGTCTTCACAAGAGGGAAAACATCATTAAGATTAATTGATTCCCTTACTTCCTTAAGGGAAGCTGTGAGTGTCAATCTCAAGCAAAAGGTGCAAATTGGTGTTACTGTGAAACATCATCCCTCCCTCCCAATCCAACCTCAGAGTTTTGCTCCTTTTCCTAGGCAAGGCAAGGAGAAATATAGATAATAATGCTAAAAAAGAAATATAGGAAGGAGATATAGTGTGCACAAACTTCATATTAAAATCACACCTCATAATACTGGCAAATAATTACTTCAGACAGTGGATGCCAATCTTCTCCATTCCGCCATGCCATCCGGCTGAGTGCCATTCTTTTCTCTGGGGAGATAAAAGCACCTGGACCTGCCTTGCACTTTTGAAATAGCCTGTTCTCCATGTGATGGGAGATGTTGTTCCATCCAGTATTATAAATCAGTTGCAATCTATCTTATTCTTGTAGGTGGAATTAGAAGGGGATTGTTTTGTTCTTTGCCTTTGGCAACAAAATGTCTTGGATTAGCTCTGGCTGACATAATGCCCACAGCATTTATTACGTAGAAGATCTATGATTGGCTCAGTGGATATTTCACCCTTTAAATAAATGTGTGGTAGGATGGCAGAGATACTAATTTGGGCACAGCAGAAGTTTGATTTAATATGTGCCTTTATTCTCCCCTCCGATCATCATTTAAGTTGGTTGAAAATGATAAAGTATTGACAGGCTTTCTAAAATGGCTCACAAAGTAACAAGAGAGAGAGGGACACGCACACACATGCACACACACTCGCACACACACACACACACACAGAGAATTCTGGTACTTCTAATGACTTTGGAGTTGTGTTCCCAAACTTAGCACTCCAACAGTGTCACATGGCAACTCCTTTAGAAATCTAAAGTAGATTGTGACAAACAGCAGTGATCTCATTTAAAGGAAAGCTCCCTGTGAACATGCCTGTGGTGCTTGGGCTATAGCACTGATTGTTCTACAAATAAGCAGCTTTCTTCTTGAGTAAGAATATGTACTGTTTTATTTACTTTTATTTTTATTTATTTTATTTGTCAGAAGCTTATAATATAACAGAAACAATAAGTTTAAATACAAGTTTAAGTACAAGAAATAGGGGCTAATAATTGGGGACAATAGGACAGGCATGGTAGGCACGATTGTGCACTTATGCACGCCTCTTACAGACCTCTTAGGAATGTTACTGTTATCTATACCAGCGGTCACCAACCACTGGGCCCCTGGTGGGCCGTGAAATTTTTTGGGTGGGCCGCAGAGAAATCTCACCCCCAGAACACACCCCCAAGCAATTAATCCAGGCTGCGCAGGAACATAAGGCTGCACCACCCACATGGCCCGTGGGAACCCTCCCCACTCACTCACTCTTTACCTGGCAAACTTGTCTGCTAAATTGCTATTTTATCTTTTTCCACCCATCATCTGTTCTGCTGTGCTGGGAGATTTAGATTAGCTAGGAAACAGGACATGGTTGGCTTTCTTGATTTCTAGCTAGTCTTTAGATCTTCGGCTCAGCACAGCCGAACCTCTCTTAGGACTGAAGGTTTTCTTGAAAGCAAATTCAGTGCAGACTCACGGCAATCAAATTTGAGAGACTGAGCTAGCCGATGGCAGATAAATTTTATGAGTTTGCTTGCAAGCAAATTTTATGTGACAGACTGAGCTAGCTGATGACAGATAGATTTCTGAATGAATCTGTGATTCTGTGAGCAACTCAATCTGCCTGCCTGCTTTGCCTGATTTTGGCTAAAAGTTGCTCTTTTTTAATGAAAAATTTAATATTTATATAAATATTTTTAATATTTACATACAAGCAGGGGTGGGTTTCTACCGGTTCTGTCCACCTCTGTAGAACCGGTAGCTTTGAAGAGCAGCAGACACTGAACTGGTTCTATGTCTGCTGCTGTTTTGGCCCACATGCCCACCCAGGCTCTTACCTGACCTTTATTTCCTGCATTTTCAACTTCAGCTGCCGTGTGAGGCACAGCTGCAGTTAAAACAGCAGGAAAAAAGTACTTTTTCAAAGGCTGCTTCTCGGGACGCAGCGCTGCTCAGCTGTCCAGGCACCAGGCTGATGACAATTTACAGGTATGCACGCAGCGTGCAGAGAAACATATCGTAAATCACCGAACCTCATAAATCACCAAACCAGTAGTTAATCCTGTCGGATCCCACCCCTGCATACAAGCCATGCACGGTCATGACCACCAAGCCACACTCACAAATTAGGCCATGCCCACAGAACCAGTTAGTGGTCCCTGGGATCTAAAATTATGAGTTTAATGGTCCCTGAGTTCCAAAAGGTTTGCGACCCCGATCTATAAGTATACCTATACCTATATCTATCTATCTTTTGAATAGTCGGGAAAAGCAGCAACAAACAGCAAAAGTTTCAAAGGGGAAGCCTACTAAAAGCATCTTAATTTTTTCCTATATATATTTTTATATATAGCAAATAACCTCATCGTACAAGCTTAAAGCTTCATGTCAGAACATTGGTTCATTTAGCTTAAGACTATTTATGCCTACGGATGGGATTTCTAGCCATTGTTCAAAGCCAAAGTGGTTTGACTGGGTATAGCTTGATTTATTGTGTGGATAGAACATTGCAGCTTCCTAGTCATGGTTTACAGAATAGTTTATTGTAGGAACCTAGTCAGGGCTTAACCAAATTTCTAAACCAGAGCCATCATGGCTATCATTCTCCATAATTTCAATCTTTTAGAATCCTATCTGAACATGCTGTGGATTGAACCCAGGAATTTTTATTTATTCTAAACCAAGCATTTTATTCTTGAGTTATACACTTTCTATTTTTAGAACACAGTGCTTCTCAGATCAGGGTATACTCATTGATGTATACATTGACTTATAACTTAATAGTCTATCTTCTTTGCTTAAATGTGGGTGTGGGAGGGCTTACTTGAAACCAAAAAGGAAACAAAAGCCAATGTGTTGTTTAGAGTACTGTCATGACTACCATTCTTTTGTGGAATACAACTTCCCAATAACCCCCTTTTTTACAACACTATTGACACTGCACTTACTTTTTTGGGTGCTATAAATGCCTTTTGGATCAATACTCCTTTCTTGGATTTTCTTTTCTTCTAGAAAGAAGAGCAGTAAAATACAACAAAGAAATATCAATTTATTCCCCTTTCATCTCTGAGTGTTATGGTGAAAATTTATGATGTCACTGACACTAAACTGATATTTTTCTCTAATATTATCATAGCCCAGAATAAACTTTCCTTGGAATAAACTAGGAAACAATTAAGAGTTGCACAGAGAAAATGAAGCCATGAAATGTATGAAACTGCTCATTTTCATTCCATAGTTCATTTCATGGATTGTATTCTTGGACAGATTTTCTTCTTATTTCTAAAAAGAAAACTTTCTATCTCTGCTCTTTCCTCTCTCCAGCTGCTCTTAGGTCTTTATTGCCTGAGGTAAAACTTCTAGGTTGCCAAAACATGATGCGTGGGTCTATCAGTTATGTCCACAGAAGCAGGTGGTACTGAATGTTTCTTCTACCCAGGTGGTGTTATATGTGGTGCTTGGGTTTGTGTGTCCAAACTTTGCACTGCAAGAATGTCATAAGCAAACTCCTTTAGAAATCAAAGACTTTCAAAAACAAGTTGTGACAAATCATGGCAATCTCATTTAAAAGAATAATAAAACCAATCAGTTGGGATACAGCTGGAAGGGACCTTGGAGGACTTCAAGTCCAACCATCCTAGTCCAAGCAGGAGCCCTATAGGTGGTTGTCCAGTCTTTTCTTAAAAACCTCCAGTGATGAAGGCAACTTCACAACTTCTGAAGGCAAGCCGTCCCACTGGTTAATTGCCCTCATTGTTAGGAAGTTTCTCCTTAGTTCTAGGTTGTTTCTCTCCTTGATTTGTTTCCATCCATTGTTTCTTGTCTAGATTTTGGGTGCTTTGAAAAATAAGTTGACCCCCTCTTATTTGTGGAAGCCCCTCAAATACTGGAATACTGCTATCCTGTCACCCCTATTTCTTCTTTAATCCCTATCAACATGCCTGATTTTTTTTAATCTTTTGGGGCTAAAAGAAATATAGACTTTCTAGGGATGGAATTTAGAAGGGGAATATGGAAGCAATAACTGAGTGGAGAAGAACATCTTCTTAATATAAGTGCACTGAAAATCATCCCACTATTGATCCCATTATTTATTTCAGTTGCAACAGGAAAAAGGTGTAGCTTCCTATCTTTTTCAAGGACAATAGAAGAAATTGATCATAATTTTAAGGGGGAAAACTTGTGGATTAAAGATAAATGTGTAAATTACAGATCAATGTAAGGATTAAAGGTTAATCCTTTTTACAGATTAAGAAGAGATTACAAGAACACAAGCAAGCAGTCAAATGAGAAGATCTGAACTCACTGGTAGCCTCGTATTGCAATAAACAAGGACATACATTCAATGTTGCAACTACTAAGATCGTTGGTTTTGCAGGTACAAAGATAGCTAGGTGCTTAGGAGCTAAGGATCTGGCAGCACAAGGAAACAACATCCAATCGATGGCCATCAACCCATCAATCAACCAATAGGAAGGTACCACATAAGTACAACTCATAGAGTAGCCCAAAGCACACTGCTAGAGACAAGTTTCCTGAAGATGACTTCTCTAGCACAATCCAAAAGCTCGGAAGAGTAAATCTCTGGTTCTGGTGATCAACCCAGATTGGATCTTGCAGTGTTAAGAAGAGAATTTAGCATAAACAACCTTTTAAAACTCTATATTGAACTGGATGATGAAATTAGGTGAATAATTTCTCCAAGGAGAAATCTCTAACAATAGCTCAAGGGCAGATTTCCCCCTTAACAGTAATAGAAGGTCTTAAGAAAAAAAATAATCACAGGATGGTTGAGATTCAATTGAATGCCAAAACCCTGATCAGCTGCAGAGTCCAGGAGAGCCAGTTGTATTTGCAAGAAAAGACATGATAACACACAACATTGCCTACCTCATTACTAAATATACTCAAGGACATAAGAATTCTTCCATAAGAATTCCTTCTACATGCCTTACTCTTTTGAAACAGTGTCAAAACATCATTTTTTATTAAAATGAATGAAATCTTTCTTAGAAATAAAAATCTTTCTATATCTCAGTTTTTTCTTTCTGCATAGCACTGATTAAAACACTTTTCTCTCAACTGGTCTTCTGTTTTAATTAATTATTGCAGTGATTAAAAATGGAGGAGTAAAATGCTCATTATGAAAAAGGATAAATGATGTTTGCTTAGAAATGTGAAAATGCAATTTTCATTAAATCCATTACTTGAATTTTTAGTCAACCCCACACCCCCACACTTCCTCTGCTATTATATAGGAAAGCTAGAATGATAACTGCTGTTGGCAGTGGGAACAATGTGTTAGATGGATTCACAAAGTTTAAACAGACAATTGATTGCCATTACTGAAATTAAAAATCACATAAGTCTCACAAGTAAACTAATTAAAATGAAAAGCTTATAAGAATTTAAATTGCTGTTCAAAGAATAAGTTAAAATAAAAATAACATACAATAAAAATTTAGCCCAAAACAATAAGCTGTTATATAAGAAAACTGGGAGTCTTACTTAAAACAATTGTTAATATCACAGAAAGCTAATGTGTAGTTAAAGTCTTCTGCTTAAAAACAGAATGCATACTATTGTAAACTTGTCTGTTCAATAGACAAGAGTATTGAATATAAAGTACTATTTGTACAAAACTTGGCCTATTGTGACCTGACATTTCCTGTTATATAGAGAACAATAAAACTGATTTATGGGTTTAATTAAAAAAACATTGCTCACTAGTTCAGGTTAATAATTTTAAATAGGACATGATCTTTTGCAGAAAATGTATGCACTTTTTCTCAGGCAAGAATAAATGTTTGAGATTGCTTAGAGATAATAACAGCTGGAATAAAAGTGGTAACTTATTTGCTAATAAGGCCAATCACTGGATTAGACTTCACTACTTCTGTTATCCCAAACATATTTTTAATATGTTTTGGGAAACAGAATTTTGAAGGAGAGCTAGAGGGTTGGATCATTATGCTCTCAAATCCTTACAGAAATAATCTGCAAAAGAGATTTATTTTGGAGAAAAAAAGCATGGGAAATAAGGTAATATCTCAAAAGCTTCACTGGAAAAAATTACAGTATCACTCAGCTGTAAATCATAACATGTCTGGTTTCCTACTGAAGACCACGGACCAGCAATTTGAAAATAACCCATAAAAATTTGGATGAGGGGATAGATGGAGAACTCATCAAATTTGCAGATGACACCAAGCTGGCAAGAATAGCCAACACTCTAGAAGATAGGCTTAAGATACAGAAGGATCTTAAGACTTGAATATTGTGTGCTATCTAACAAAATGAAACTCAACAGTGAAAAAAGTAAGGTTCTACACCTAGGCAAGAAAAACCAAATGCACAGGTACAGTATAGATCAGGGGTCCCCAACCTTTTGGAGCTCAGGGACCACTAACCAGTTCTGTGGGCATGGCCTAATTTGTGGGTATGGCTTGATGGTCATGTGACTGGCTGGGCATGGCTTGTATGTAAATACTATAAATATTTATATAAATATTGAATATTTTATAAAAAAAGAGCAACTTTTATCCAAAATCAGGCAAAGCAGGCAGACAGATTGAGTTGCTCACAGACTCACAGATTCATTCAGAGATCTATCTATCTGCCATCGGCTAGCTCAGTCTGTCACATAAAATTTGCTTGCCGTGAGTCTGCACTGAATTTGCTTTCAAGCAAACCTTCAGTCCTAAGGGAGGTTCGGCTGTACTGTAGCAGAGCCGAAGATCTAAAGACTAGCTAGAAAGCAAGAAATCCAACCATTTCCTGCTTCCTAGCTAACCTAAATCTCCCAGCATAGCAGAACAGATAATGGTCAGAAAAAGGAAAAATAGCAGTTTAGCAGGCGAGTTTGCCAGGTAAGGAGTAAGTGAGCAGGGAGGGTTCCCCTGGGCCATGTAGGCGGTGCAGCCTTGTGTTTTTGCACAGCCTGGATTAATTGTTGAGGGGGTGTTCTGGGGGTGAGATTTCTCTGTGGCCCACCAAATTTATTTCATGGCCCACCAGTTGGCGGCTGCTGGTATAGGTAGTGGTATAGGGATCTTGAGTCCTAGTGGACAATCACTTAAATATTAGCCAGTAGTGTACTGCAGCTGTCAAAAAAGCCAACCCTGGTTTAGGTTGCATAAACAGAGGGTTAGAATCAGTGGTGGAATTCAAAGATTTTTACCACCTGTTTGGTGGGTGTGGCTTGGTTGGTGTGCTTTGCGCACGTGCACACACTTTGCGTGTGTGCACCAAACATGCACTTTGCACAGGCCCAGAGGCGTTCCAACTCACCTCCTGCAAGCCTGCAAGCTTGCACTCACACGGCACTCTGCTGTGCTGCGCAAAGCAGTCACGCTTCAAAAGCAGGGAATAAAGGTGACTATGGGAGCCCGGGCTGGTGGTGGGCCCAATAGCAAAGTGACGGGGAGAACTGGTTTGGTCTCCGCTGCTCATCAGCGCTACTGGCTTGGCAGACCTGGGCCAAACTGGTAGAATACCACCACTGGATAGAATCAAGATCACATGAAGTGTTAATGCCACTTTATAATGCGTTGGTAAGACCACACTTGGAATACTGCATTCAGTTTTGGTCACCACAATGTTAAAAAGATGTTACGACTCTAGAAAGAGTCCAGAGAAGAGCAACAAAGATAATTAGGGGACTGAAGGCTAAAACATAAAGAACAGTTGCTAGAATTGGGTATCTCTAGTTTAGTGGAAAGAAGGGTGACATGATAGCAGTGTTCCAATATCTCAGGGGTTGCCACAAAGAAGACAAAGTAAAGCTATTCTCCTAAGCACCTGAGGACAGGACAAGACGCAAGGGGTAGAAACTAATCAAGGGGGAAAGTAACCTAGAATTAAGGAGAAATTTCCTGACAGAACAATTAATCAGTGGAACAACTTGCCTCCAGACGTTCTGAATGCTCCAACACTAGAAGTTTTAAAGAAAAGATTGGGCAATTATTTGTCTGAAATGGAATAGGGATTCCTGCCTGAGCAGGTGGTTGGACTAGAAAGCATCCAAGGTCTCTTCTAACTCTGTTATTCTATTCTATTCTATTCTATTCTATTCTATTCTATTCTATTCTATTCTATTCTATTCTATTCTATTCTATTCTATTCTATAAGACTAAAAGTCAACCAAAATGAATCCTGTGGAGATGTGCTTCAGCTAGTGCAGAGACTGCTAACCCTTAAGGACAAATCTGTTTCACATGGACTTTTGTTTATTTGTATGATAGCCCTGTCACCTGTCATCTTACGAGCCATTGCCAAGTCATCTCACTGGCTATTTCCTAGCTGGGTCCTTACATTTTTCTTTCTAGAAAAAAAGTAACATGGGAAACATTATTTGGCTTTTGTATACATTACTTTTCCACAGCACAAAAATAGTCATGTGCTTCAAATATAAATAAATATAAGGTTTTCCTTTCTCTAGCCAAGACTGCATCTCTGATATGTCTTTGAAAGTAAGAGTGCAAATCTGGCTATTGTCATATGAAAATAAATAAAGGGCTTTGATTAATTGAACAGCTGCATTCTGTGTTGGTTTAATTCTTCAGTTTGGAAAAGGAGGAGAAATATTTCTATTTCTGGATAATATTACACAGTAGGTCTAGTTAGTAGACATTCGCAATAAAGGTGAACATGTTTTGGAACTTAGGCAGACATGATTGTTTAATTGATTAGGTACCACCAAGTCATTTTTGACTCCTAGCAACAATATAGATAGATTACCACCCCCATGACAACTTGTGCCTAGTCAAGTCTTTCAGGTCTTCTAATAATTCAGATGGAATTGCTTTTCTTATCTTTTCTTCCACTTTTCCAAGTATTAGTGTCTTCTCCAGTGAGTTAGGTCTTCACACAGTGTGTCTAAAATTGAGCTGATCATTTCTGTGTTGAGTGAGAACAAGATGGGACGATTCATTCACTCTTTCTATATTTGTGACAAAAAAATTAATTTATATAATTATTTGTAAGATCCATATTGTTTTCTTTTAAAAAAAACCTAAATATACATAACTTCACACACACGCATACACACACAAACACACACACACACACACACACACACACACACACACACACACACACACCATGAAAAAATTTGGATGAGGGTATAGATGGAGAACTCAACAAATTTGCAGATGACACCAAACTGGCAGGAATCGCCAACCAGTTTGGTTGGACTGCCAAGGGATATGCAGAGATAACTGCATTCTTATTTACATGTTTTCAGGAAGATGTGAATTCATATTAAAATGAAAATGAAATATTATGACCTCATATATGGGTACTACCTACCTAGTACTTTGTAGTACAGGCTATTCACTTCTAATCCCTATAGACATTTCATTCTTTGTTTGTAGCAGGTAGTTAATATATCAAGATATTTGCTATTTTAAGGACTAAACTATCTTCTAAATATAATGATAACCTACCTACTAGATCATAAGGATGTGATAGTTATGATATCATATTTGCCTTGAATATAGATTGTGTCATGTTTGACTCTTTTTTGCCTAAGGAAAATGAGTGTATTTCTTAATTGACCAATATATATGCATATCACTTCAGACAGAGATTTAATGATGTGAACTCATCATTTACACCCCCCTCATATCCACTTTCTTTTTTATCCAACTTCTGTTATCCACTTCTTAAATAATATTCAAAGAGATAGGATACAAGTTGAAAGGCCATGAAGCAGTACAGGAAGCTTTGGTATTTCATTGCACTATCGAGATACCCTTCATCTTCTGGAGATAAGATACTATATTCTTGTTTATGCCCGTTACGTTCTGTGTTAAGTCAAGACTGTGAGGTCTATGGTTTTAGTTTGAAGCTTCTTGGAGGCAAACCATATTGTTCTAAGGAACATGGACCAGTAATACAGATTCAATAACGAAAATGATTTGCCTCCCATATATATCCATTTCCTCTGTCAAGCTCTTTTTGAGGGTGGATGGGCAGGTTTGAGTCAATTTGGATTCCTAGCAACTGCACAGATTAGTCCATGAAATATTCTTGTAAAGATTTCAGAAGTTATTTGCCACTGCTTGCTTCCTAAGGCTGGGAGACAGTGACTGGCCCCAGATCAACCAGCTAGCTTTATGCCTCATTGTTTCCTGAGTTTTAGCCTGTTGCCTTAACTACTACACCAAACTGTCAGCCTCCCAAATAGTCCACTGAAAACCAGTCATTTTGCCATCCAATTTCAGCACTGTGAATGTGATCCTAAGATACTAGAGTTAGAATATGTGTACAAATGGACAAATAAGGTTATTCATACTTGCATATGCACAGCATTGCTCAAATCCTTCTTTCTGTATCTCCGAGTTTTAATTTATGTCTTCAGTGTTGTACTTTAAGACTGAAAACCAGGAAGAAATACATTGACATTTGGAAAAAGATGATAAAAATAATTTTCTAAGTCCAGGGACAAGAGTAAAACAATCAAAAAGAGAACAAATATGTTTCAATACAAGTTCTTGAAATTTAAAAAAGAAGGTTTGGAAAACAAGCAGGCAGGAAGGGTTTCTTAGAACAGTGGCCTCCAACCTTTTGGGCACTAGGGACCGGTTCCATGGACAGGAGGGGGAGTGGTTTCACACACTGCCTGTATCCCACAGGTGGGGCTTCACTTGTTTATACAGCCCGGTTTCTGGCATGCCATGGCCCAATGCTGGTCCAAGGACTGGAGGTTGGGAACCTCTGCCTTAGAAAACTTGCAACTAAATACATCAGACATAAGAATGTTTGCCCAGTTATCAAACATCAGAACTTTGTGGAAATCAATATAGAAACACATTAATGCCTGTTGCAAAAATATTAAAGCCAAGATGGTAAATGAAGCAAAACAATGAATTTTATTTTACCAAATGATGACTAATAAAACTGTAACACAAAGACATTTGCACAGATCATTCCAGTGTTGCATGGACCTGAATCTGGTATCAATATCAACCATTCTTCAGTCATAAATCTGCTGAAGTCATTTGTAGGTTATAATACTAGCAGATCCAAAAGTAATTTCATGGAAAATGCCAGAAAATATTGTCACTCTTCTATTAATGCCAGAGAAATGGGGAAAAAGTATCACTGACAAATTGCATTGCAAGCACTACCAAATAGCCAGGATTATTTGTCTAATTTTTCATTCAGGGGCACCATAATATGCTCCTACTACAACATCCTGCAACATAGTTACAATAGACCCTAGTCTTGGACCATCTGATGTTGATTCTATGAAATAACTCCTGCATAGAATGGTAGTTCAACCCTGGTATTTAAAGCTGTCTTTAAAGCCCTGTATTTTATGATGATTTTCTCTATCTCTAATACTTTGGTCCATTTCAAAGATTTTTTTAATCAGGACTGTGCAAATGAGAAAGGGCTATGTGTATGTTTTATGTATTTAATGAAGCTGAAAGAAAGTCTCAAACTTCATATAGTATTAATCACAAGTAATTCCACCCTACTCTTTCATTGTTGAATTAAATCAACCTTTGATTTTCCATCTAACAAGAATTAGAGGTGATGGGGAGAATTTAATATTTTCTCTGTTATTTTTACATCTTCAAATTTATTCTTTCTACATGGTTGTGACTGCTCAAGCAGGTGATTTGAAGAAAGAAGAGATGTGAAAAAGGATTAAATATGATTAACCCCATATCTACTCTGAGCCTGATATACAATAAAACCCATTTGATCATGTAATAGTTTGTCTAAATGTAACAGACACCAGGAAAGCCCAGTTACCTGGAATTGGAGGCCTTCCAAATATCTGGTTAATATCTGTATCTCTTCAAAGGCAGTCCTTGAGTATTCTTTAAATGTTAAATGGAGATGACTTGAAGGCCACTTGGAAGATACAGCTGGTGCAAAATGCATCAGCATGGTCACACCTCAACAAACTCATGTTCAATTGATGCACCACAAGTTGAATTAGTTGCCTGTTTCCTTCTGGGTGTAATTGAAGAAGCTGGTTAATTATTATAAGTTGAGCAGAGTAATTTAGAAGTCAGCTGATCTTCTAAATCTAACAAAATAAATAATAAAACTACCCATTGTTCTTACCTGTTTGTTCTTCTTCTTGTAATCAGTACAGAGATTGCACATTTAGGTTTCACATATGGTCATTTTTCAAAAATCTGTTTTCTGAAAGTTGCTATGGCAGCAATATGCACCCAAAACTGGATAGCATCACCTTTCATTGTTCAATGGAAATTTTCAGTGTCATTGCTCAGTTAACAGTCTCTTACTGTCCAAATAATAGCTTTTTTTGTCTCTTGCTATCTCCCATGGCCAATTAGTATTCTTGTATTTTTTTAAAAAAAAAACACCTTATTGTATTGAGAATGCTCAATACATTGCTCAGAATCAGTCACGACAGGAGCAGCATATAAAGATGGCTAAAGAAATGAATAGGTGTTCCTTCATCGCCTCCTTCATTCCATTCAACAAGGATTTTTTGGATTAAGTATATTCTTCTCAGACACTTTGTGATTTGGCTATATAAGCTCTTCTCAATCAATACAAACTAACCTCTAAATGCATATATTGCAGTATGAAATGCAAACTTCATACTAAGTTATAATGTGTTTTTGGTATGGTGTCAAGCATGAAGCTATTGATGTTTTTATTATGTTTTTATATTTTATCATGCTTTATTGCTGAATACAGTATGTGAACCATATCACATTGTGATAGTTTTTTTCTGCTGTCCAATAAATGGAAACTTCCCCACTCTGTAGTTTCTCAGCTCTTTAGGAACACACGGAGTGAAACTTCCCAATGGACTGTGTCTACTCTAAGGAATTCATTTACAGAGAAAGTCTTCCCCCATTTCTCAATTGGCATGGCATCGTTCTTGTGGGAAAAATGTACAATTCTATTATGATCAGCACCCACTTGTATTATAAATAAATTATCCCTTTATGATGACAGAATTTTTGGTAATGGAAATTGTAGGACAGCTATTGGAAAAAAGCCCAGGAAGCAAAACATCTTTTTCTATATTTTATACAAATGGGAAGATACAGGACATCATGAGTTGATCCCTCTCCCCCACTTGCCATTCCTATCTTCATTTTAAAAGCCATTCATTGCCCCTTTGCAGACCTGTGGGGTTTAGTTCTAGATTTCTATATCCAGCAGAGCCAGTGTTGATAGCAACTGCTGTAGAATATTTATACTACTAAATAATTTTATATCTGTTTAAATGAGATTTCTTTTTTCCTTGGGCTTATTTTATATAAGAGTGGGTTAGCTAATTTAAGTAGCCTTTGGTGTGTTCTAAAATAATTAGTTCTTCTAATATATTATTATATTAATGTTGGGGGTGGTTGGGCTTGGAAGATTTTAATATTTAGAGTGTATTGGATTTTCTGCCTTAATATTAAAATACCAAGAACCTTCTTGGTTGAGAAGTGAAACATTTTCAAAGAAAAACCAGTTGTTTCTTGAAAAAGCACCTTGTGGAACAAATGGCAAAATACTTAGTACCAAGGACATCCATGGGGGAAAGAAGTGAGTGTAAAAAAATTCAAGATGGCTGACATGACTGTGTAGTACTAACTCAAAAATATGACAAAATAAACACTGAAGGAATTCTAATGAATTCTAAATGCATCTTGTGGGAAAGAATTTATAATGTTTCAGGGTCAGAAAAGATTTTAAGATAGTTTGGAAGTATTTTGAGAAACAAGTTTTTGGTGTGTTTGGGTACAATAAATCCATAGTCTTTCTTCTTTTTTAGTGGTGGGGGGGAGTGGGCTTTTTAAAGGTTAGCTCTACCTAATTTTTTTTTCTCAGGAATATGGAAAGACTAGAACAGGTATTTAATTTTCCCTGCAGAATGTTCTTTCCAACCCTAGGGAGAGAAATACTCAAAAGTGACCCGCCGATGTCTGGGTTATTACTGTATTTTATTTTGCCTTCCAAACCATGTTAGAGTAAGTTAATAACAGATAGCCTCTAAATGCTTTATTGTTATTATATATTATTATATTACATTGTAATATTACTGTATATATTACATTATTATATTCCTCCTAAAGAGAGCTTGTAAGTGCATAGGTAAAACAAATATGAAGGAAAACACAGTCCCTTCATTTCAAAATATGAAGGCGATTACCATCAAAAGATAAATAACTCTATTTCTTTCCAAAAGGATAAACAATATGACAAGGAATGAAACTCTGATATATTTTGTTGATGTTAAGAGATGAAGGAAAAATCATATTTTATGTTTTGGAGTCTGATTTAGTTGCATTTCTTGCCAGTCTTCTTTGATGCATTGTCTTTTTAGATAATATCAAAGGAAAAAAAGTAAGAAACTTTGAGGAACTAAAAGAAATGTTACAGAAACAAAAATGAAAGTATTAACTGGGCACTGATTAAGTTTCTATATAATGATATACCATTATGTTTTAAAGTTGATTAGCTGAATAATCTACAAGGGTTGGATTCACACACGAGCTAAATCATAAATGACAATTGGCATTCATAACACTCATTGCAATAAAAGAAACTATGAGTGAGCCCAATTGTAAGCAAAATATGTGTCTAAAACTTTTTGATGCCTCAAACAGAGAAGCAAGCAGGTTCTGTTCCAAGTTAAGTGGAAATTCTAAATCCAGCCAAATTGTTCTGGGTTGTAAATCAAAATGACCTATGGCCCTCCCTCCTCTGTCGTAATAAAGATACTACAGGAGGGGGGAGTAAGGAATTAAATAATGAACATTTGCTGCTCTTCAGTGGCACCTAGATTTTTTGCTTGAGTCTGCAGCCTCACACAGCAACTGCCATGCATGAACCTGCCTACTGTGTCCTTTAAATATAACATGAAATTTGAATAGATTCAAATTTCAAGATTCATGCCCTCCATCCTGGGCTTAGGTAAGCCCTGATCAGGTTGTTTTAGAATCATGCTAACAAGTTCTATATAAACTCATTAATATCCTTTAATTACTAAGTAAGTTAAATTGAATTAGTTATTAAATCAAATAAAATCAAATTGGTTATTAAATTAAAACAAAATTAGTATAAGAGTCAGCTCTTCAAATTTCAGCAGCAGTTACTTTGCGTTGTTGGAAGGAACAAACATACTTTTGAAGTCACTATTGCAAAGACTTTTTGGGGGGTGTCTTAGGGGACTGGAGGAGAAAACATATAAAGAACAGTTGCTGGAACTGGTTATGTCTAGTTTAATGAAACACAGAACTAGGGGTGACATGATAGCAGTGTTCCAATATCTCAGGGACTGCTACAAAGAAGAGGAAGTCTAGCTATTCTCCAAGGCACCTGAGGACAGGACAAGAAGCAATGGGTAGAATCTAATCGAGTAGCAACTTAGAACGAAGGAGAAATTTCCTGAAAGTTAGAACAATTAATCAGTGGAACAACTTGCCTCTAGAGCAGGGGTGGGATTCAAATTTTTTAACAACCGGTTCTGTGGGGGTGGCGAAGTTGGTGGGCATGGCTTGGTGGTCGTGTTATTGGCTGGGCATGGCCAACTCAATATCACTCACATCGAGGCACGCATCTCCTCCCCTGGCCTCTCATGACTGTGGGGTTGCTGCAACAGTCATAAGTGTGAAAAACGGTAATAAGTTACTTTTTTCAGTGCCATTGTAACTTTGAATGGTCACTCCACATAGTAGGTACCAGCAAAGGAGGGGAAAAATACTCCAGAGAAATTTCTGAGACAGGAAGTCTAGTCCTGCCAAGAACGTAATAAGGGTTAACGGAGAGGCAGTTTCTGTAAGGAAACTGGATAGGAATGCTTCCTTCCTATCATAGGAATGTTTCCTTCCTATCTTCCTTACAGGATTAGGCCAGTAAATTTCTTCTAACAAGCAGTTTTCCGAACTGCTTAGAATGTTAACAACTGGTTCTAGTGAATAGGTGCGAACTGGTAGAATCCCACCCCTGCTCCAGAGGTTGTAAATGCTCCAACACTGGAAGTTTTTAAGAAGAGATTGGATAACCATTTGTCTGAAATGGTATAGGGTTTCCCTCCTAAGCAGTGAGTTCAACTAGAAGACCTCCAAGGTCCTCCTTCTATTCTATTCTATTCTATTCTATTCTATTCTATTCTATTCTATTCTATTCTATTCTATTCTATTCTATTCTATTCCATTCCACTCCACTCCACTCCACTCCACTCCACTCCACTCCACTCCACTCTACTCTATTCTTATTGTTGACTCCAATTTTGGAAGTGGCTTGGCATTGCTTTTTCTTCCTAGGGCTGAGAGCAAGTGATTGGCTTAAAGTCACCCAACTGGCTTTATGCCTATTATGGCATAGATTTGGCAGTTTTTTTTCCACCTACCTTATGACTGGAATTGCTGTGATGTTAATTACCTTGAGGGTATGACTCCACTGACTTTGAACTTTAAAAACTTCTTCACTCTTATGATGTATTCACTTATAATCTTCTTGACTACAGTGTGCTTAATATTATCAGCTTGAAGGATGCCCAAATATTTGTAGTGATTATCTTCCTCCAGACTCTTGAGGTATTTCCATAGGGCATCTTCATTCCTTCGGTTTTCACTGTTTTTTCTCTTTGTCAGCATTCCAGAAAAACCCAACTCAGCATGGAAGCTGCCACTCTGTTGATGAGGGTGGCACATTGGTCCAGTCAAACTCCACTGCAATATTTTGGCTATATCTACAGTCAGTATTGACCACTGGCTCTCTTTCAGATGGTGTTTTTCCTCATAGCTTTAGATCATTGATATAAAAGAGGTGGGATAACCTGGCAGTTGTTTTTGATGTTTGATAGGCATGACCTAATGTATTCAGTGTTATTGACAGAGGAATCTGTGCAACAACAAACAATAGCGGTGATAAGAGATGTCCATGAAAGATTCCTGTCTTGTAACTAAAAGTTTCCCAATGTATGACCATTGACTAGCAACTACATCTTCCATTGTGTCATTGATCTTTGCACTCTTGCAGGGAGTCAAAGACTTTCTTGTAATCAATCCAAGCTACATCCAAGTTGGTTTTCCTTCCTTTGCAGTTTTTCAAAATCACCTTGTCAGTTAGAAGCTTTCAACTGAACGCTGGGACAGTTGCCTAGTGCTGACTCCTTTGCTGGATCTTTCATTATCAGGTAGATTTTTTCAGATGTTAACCATTCTTCAATTTCCCCTCCTTGCAGGATGTTATTGGCAAGGAATGGGTCTAGACCATGCAGTTCATCTTCACTTGATGCTGATTAATTTTTGATCTTCCCTAATTTCCCCCCATAATTTCTGCTGTTATAACAAGTTCTTTCATTTCAGTTCCATTTTTATTTTTATTATTACTAGTCATAAAGAGAACCATATTAAGGTTGCTTCAGATACATGATTAAGAAGATGTGAACCCACTTATGGCTGCCAAATTTTCATTTTTATTTTAAAAAGCCCTGTGTTTTAAATTACTTGTGTTGTCTTTCAGACCATTTATTTTGAATGACCTCAAATGATTTTGTCCTTCAATTTAACATGTAAAGTAATCATGTGCCTGTAACTAGGTATTGCAAAGCAATGATTGTGCAATGTGACTGTTGAACTGCACACTTTGAGATTGGCTAGCTCTAGAAATAAATCTGGTGTCTGTACAGCTTGTGCTTATGTAATGTTATAGAGCAGTAAACAAGTCAGAAACTCTAAAACAAAATACCTGCAGATTAAAAAAAACAACTAAATAAACAATGCATATAAGAGAAATATCTAAGCCACATGTCATTAGGTTATAACTGGGATACAAAAATACTGAAAAAATAATTTCCCATAAGGTACATAGAGTCATCTAAGGTAAACTTGTTCTTTAATGACCCCACAGATGGTGACCTTATTGTACTTTTATGTTTGACCTAGAATGTTAGCTTCCTATAAACTAAAGTCTCTTAGTTTTTCATCCAGTGGATATGGGAGAATAGAACACTGTGGTCTTGAAAAGAGATTTATTTGGAAGTTATATTAATGTGGATCGCTGAAGCATGCAAATTCATCCATTCATATGACATTAATTTTTCTGAATGTGAAATATTGAGACAATGGCACAAGAAACAACATCTATTTTTGAATGGATCAACAATATAACTATTGATTTAAAATTTGTTGAATGAACCAAATTTCTGGTTGGTCAAAATTCTGAAGATTACAGTAGCAATTAACAAATTGAAATCAAGAATAGATACCACTGATGATGGAGAAACCTGGATATATGTACTTACAGAAATAATGTAGATTATTGATAATTTTGGAGTAACAGTTGGGTATATTTTTTCTTATGTGTTTACCATAAAAGCCATTTTTTCTTTCTTTTTTCTTATCACACCATATCTTCTTTCTATTTGATTTTTCTTTCTTTTCAACTCTTTCTTTTTTCTTTTTGTCCAAGTTTTTCTAAAATTTAATAAAAATGTATTAAAAAGGAGAAGTCTAATTGAAGTGAGTGGAATTGGCAAGACCATGGTGATTCCAACATTTACTGAATCCTAAATGCTAATTTGGTTCTGCAGATCTTGGGAAGGGAGATAATTCTATTGGGAAGAAATAGGAAATCTCTTCTTTAGTGCCATGATCCTGAAAAGAGAATCTCCCAAAAGGAGATTGCTATGCATTCACATTACTAAATTTTTAAGAAAAAGTTGAATGTTTGAACATGGTTATCACATCAAGCATGCACCACAGAAAGTCTCCATGTATTACATCTCACGCTGGGAAAAAATGCAGTCCAGTATTTAACTGCCACAGATTGAGGGGTTACATTTGGCCTTTGAGATGCCTTGTCAGGGCCCTTGATTCAAAAGATTGGAAGAGCTAGTTCAAAGGAGTAAACAGATCTAGAACATTACAAAAGTAGTGATATCAAATTAATACTGTGTTAACTCTCTCCATGCATTTAATAAGTCCTGCCTTCTATCACATTAAGTCATTGTAGTTGTGCTTTTAAAGTTGTAGCAACGTTTGGCACAATCTCATCTGCCATCATCAGGCTTCTGTATTGTGTCCATCAGACGGACACAATACAGAAGCCTGATGCTGGCAGATGAGATTCTGCTGAAACGTTGCTACAACTTTAAAAGCACAACTACAATGATGTGGGAAAATACCCAAACAAAGCTGAATGCCATACATGTAAGTACCCTGAAAACTTAAGAAAACAAACACTATATATATATATATATATATATATATATATATATATATATATATATATATATATATATATATATATTGCTGTCCAACATAAACATTGATTCTCAGGTATAGATGGGGAGCTTTAACATTTATTGATGTGTCTTAAATCCCATTTTCATTCTGTTGTAAGTTGTTTCATTTTCCTTTTTTCTTTTCCCAACCCAAGAGCAATTTGTGTCACACTAATCCATACATGTACTTTCTGCTATGGGATGTCAGTCTTCCAATCAGGCTTATTGTGTGAAGCCTTCTCACAATAGCCATAAATAATGAATGTTGTGCCAAAAAGTAATATTTTCAAAAAGTAGTGAGAGCAGGATGACAAAGCAAGTAATGTTTTAGTTTCATTACAATTTAGAAATAGTTGCAAAAAAAGGATAGTCCGGGAAACAATATAGAACACGAGAGAAGTTAAAGCATGGAGTAGCAAAAAAAAAAAGAGAGAGAGAGAGAGAAGGTAGAAGGACATAAGTAAGGTAAAATAAGGTAAGGTAAGGGCAGGTACAGAGCCAGCAGCAACAGGAGAAGAATGCCAACAAGCCCATAAGATGAAGAATAAGGTGGAAAGATAGGATGAGGTAATGTGGGATCTTTGAGGATCACACTGGAACCTCATGGAGCACCAAGTATAGACCTATGATATAGATGTAATGACAAAAATAGAATTAAAAACTTTAGTGAAGCAAATATACTTCTTAAGAACCATGAAATGATATCAATGAATTTGCATTAACTCAAACAATTGTGAATTCAGACCATTTTCCTTTTTAAATGTAGATAAGAAAATTTGCTGTAAATTTTAGATTCAGTTTAGAACTCAGATGTCTGAAATGGTTAGATCTTCCAAGAGGCCACCCTGCTTTAAACAAAAAACCAGGAAAGTTTTTTTTTTTCAAAATTAACTTTATTTTATATATATATTTTACTTAATGTATCCAGAGTACGCTTTCAAGAAGCTGATCTTCCTGTCTCCTTCCAAATATACTCTTTTTGTTTTTGATCTCTGGTTTACAAAAGACTTCTGCCCTCAAACAAATGTCTTTGAGCAGGAGAGGAAAAAAAGCAAAGAAAATAAACAAAACCTCCCATAAAAGCTGGATTGTTTTCTTTTCTTTTTTTTTAATCATGGACAACCTTTTGTGGGTAGATGACATTGTGGTGTCAAAAACACATCATTCTATCATAAAACCCAAATATATATTTTGTGAGGGTTGAAATGTAATGAGTTTTCACTCTAAAATTATCCGTTCACCCATCTCTAATAAAAATAGCAGTGAGCTACAGCACTAAACCTTTTACTGTTAAATAAATATAAGCTCAAGATTCTTTTCTTTCTCTGGCTATGTTCTGCAAAACCTGCTATTCAAAGAACCCAATTTTATGGGTTGGTCCAACATACTAAATAAATTAGAAACATGATAGTTCAAATAAGGTACTATCAGAAAATAATGAAGATGAAATAATTGAGCTATGAAAATCTGCCTCTTTGTTTCCATCTTATGGCCTTCTGGATTTATGGAGCACAGATTCGTCTTATTTTTTAGAGTTTCACATGGTCCTGAAACGAAACGAATGGAAACTAATCAAGGAAAGAACTGACCTAGAAATAAGGAGAACTTTCTTGACAGAACAATTAATCAGTGGAACGATTTGCCTTTAGAAGTTGTTGAGGTTTTTAGGTTTAGTGGATGTTTTTAAGAAGAGATTAGACAATTATTTGTCTGAAATGGTATAGGGTCTTCTGCTTGAGCAAGAGGTTGGATGAGAAGATCTCCAAGACAACTCTATTATTCTGTTGTATTTTGGATTTCTTAAAGTTGGGTATTTTTAAACAAGAATTTTCTGAAAGGTTTAGTTTTTGTTATCCTGATTCAACAAGTAAAATATTTAGCAGAAGTGAATTTAACAATGTTTCTTGAATGACGAGAGTTTAAACATCTATGTGCAATGAATTTCTCTTTTTATCCTGCAGGCTGTTCTCTGAACCAGAGAATACTCAGAAGTTAGTTTGCATGTGCTGAAAGTGAAATTCAAATGAAAAATAAATATCTTATTTACAACTGAATGTTACAACCCAAAAATTACAATGTAAGCTGTAAATTGATTTCCTCCACCAGATAGCATTTTTTTTTACTATTATATAGCACTAATGCAACGTATTAAACTCTAAGCCTAGTTTCATAAAAATATGGTATTGATATAATATAGTAAATCTAAATAGAGAAAACTTATTATGAGTTGACATGAAGGCCTAATTCACAGATCATGCTAATACAATGGCAGAGGATTCCCAGAAGACCCTGAATCATAAACTAGCACATTCAATTTTAGTCTAACTACAGTTAATGTAACCTTAACCTTAATCTTAAACTTCTTAAATTTCCAATTTTAAACTTCCAGTGTAGATAAGATGGGGGCAAAGCAATGGTGTAAGATTCATAATTTGAAACCTGTCATACACCATTGAAGAAAATGGGGGAGGGTCTTTTAGATAAAGGAAATGTGTAAACATTCTATGTTTGTTTATTTAAACCCATGTATGTAGAAAAATGGACCACTAGTAGCAAAGGACTTAGTTACAGTGTTGATAACTATACCATTGGAAAACCTGCAATGTTGGATTTGGAACAGATTGTCATGTAAAAAAATCTATCCATGTGGCCCCTAAGAGTCAACAATGACTTAATGGAATTTGACCAACCAACCTATTTGATTTTATTTCAGCCTTCACTGTCTTCTTCCACTGGAATTTTGGCCCTTCCATTTTTGAGCTGTTATATCTAACTTATTTCTGAAAGTACAATATAATAGTAATTCAGTTGGACTGGTATAAATTGCCATTCATTAAACTAACCTAATGTAGGCATATTAAACAGAATCCTATCTATGAGCCTAAATATTTTAACACAGTTTAACAATAAGACTAACATAAGTATCCTTTCAAATAGTATTCCATGCAAAGCATTGATATTGGAACAGTAACCAAAATGGCTGTTGGTCAAACTATTTACTTTATGCATTTATGTGTTATGTTAAACTATAATTTGTTTTAACTATAATTTGTAAAATGAACTGCCATTTATTTTATTATTTATTTATTTATTAAATTTATTAAATTTATATGTTACCCAGCTCATTGTTGGCGCAACTCTGGGTGGCTTACAAAATGATAAAACCACAAATATAAAACCATTAAAATTAATAAAACTTAAATAGAGACTAAAACCACAGGATTGGACCCTCTTACCCCATCAATCACCTCCAGCAAAAAGTGGCCTCACTGGGGCTCCAAGCCAGTCAGTGGGACTCACCCCTGCCAGTAGCAGATTTGTATAATATATAGTAGTATAGTGTACAATATACTGAGTCACCCAAATCACAATGGCTGGTGATATAGCATAACAATTGAAACAAGCTATATTACGGCTTAGAGTGCTATGTAAATCAGTCATTTTGACTGGACTGTTAGAATATTGAAGATGGAAGGCAAGTCAGAAACATTCTGTAATCCTTAAAAAAACCTTCAGGCAAAGACATATAGTGAGACCATAAGCTAATAAATCTGGCCTCTATTCTATCAGTTTTATATTTTCTGTTTTGGATGTTTTCTCTGTGTTCAGTACCTTATTTAGAGATATATTTTGCAATTACCTCATAAATCAAACTTCCCTATCTTTAAATAATCTTTTTTCTTTTTTCATACATAAGCTCTATAAAGCAAATCCCTCAGGTGTTGTCTTCATTGTATCTGTTTGCCTTTTGTGACACTAGACTGTGGGGTAGTTCAAAATCTGTCTGACACATCATCTCCATCGATTCAAGTTGCCTGATAGACATGCAAGCTCAGGCTATAATGTCTCAAAATAAAAAAGAATCCCTGGCTTTATGACAACACTTGCTGAGAAGCAAAGCACAGATAACATCAAAATTGCCTTTCAAGTCCCATGAAAGTTTAATTCTTAATATAAATGAGAACACACAAATCTTACATGAGCAAACAATGATTACCTTGGAAACTGTTGCACTCAGAAAGAACAAAAATAATAACTAGAGTACATGAAAGTCACCTATCCTTTATCTCCACAATCTCATTGTATAATGGAGCTATGAGGATTGTGATATTGTTGTTTTTGCATCTATGATTGAAAGAGCCTTTGATTTAAACTAGCACTGCTTCAATTCAACTCTGCAGTAATTTCAGTTCAACTCTGCAGTAATTTACTCTGCAAGTAAATTTTGACTGGGATGAACATTCTCTCCAACATTGTAGGAGATTTGAATATGATTCTCCTCCCCAATTAGATGAAGTCGGTCCAACATTAGCTCCAGTGAATGAAACAGTGTTAACTAGTTGATGGTAAATATGTTTGAAATGTGTTCTTTCTGTTGTGCATGCATTATTGTAAGTATTGGAATAATGGAAAAACAGATATCACTGTACGACTGTGGCAACATAGTTTGGTAAACCCATTGTTACCTTGGCACCACTTCTGGATGAATTGAAAATGGAACTTAAAAAGTACAAAGAAGATGCACAAGAAGGGAAGGGTTCTTCTGGCTTTGTCTTTCAATTCTTAGAAATGGAGATTTGGAGCTATGAGAAGCAACAAGAAAAGACTGCAAAACAAGAAGACTGGTACAAAGAAGAAGCCATCTTTAATGAACAAATAATTCTATGTGGGGAAGAAAAAGGAAAGTGGGGGAAAGAGAATGGAGAATTTAAGACTTAAAAAAACAACCAAAGAAAAGAAAAATAATTTGAAAAATAAGTATAATACTGGAAAGCCACAGAAAAGGGGAATACAGAAGAGAGAAATAGAGGTAGAGAGAAAAGGGGGTAAAAAGGGGAGAGAGAAGAAGAGAGGAAAGAAGGAAAGGAAAAGAAGTTACAAAGGACTGGAGCAAGGTATAGAGAAACAGGACCTATTTAGAGATAATGGGTGAAAATCTAACTGAAAAAGGGATTCTGTAAAGGTACATAAGATTGTATTGTTATATTAGTAATAGAAATAACTTTAGAAAATTGGAAACAACTTATGATTAAAATGAGGGATAAAATAGTTAGTGTAATTTAGTGAAATATTTGTGAATAAAATAAGTGAAATAAAATAAATGAGAAAATTGAATTAGGAAGGAACGGGAACTTTTTAATTAGTTAATGTTTTATAAAATATAAGTGAAGTGGGGGTGAACTAACTATGGAAAGCTTATAATTGTTCCCATAGAAGTATGATATTTAATTGAAAAGTAATGTTAAAGATGTTAAGACGTTAATGAATATTAATATAAATGATAGAATTGAATTGGAATGGAATGTTGTTTTAATTATATATATTTATATTTTTTTTCTTTTTTAAAGAATACAGTGTGTATTTTAAGAATGTACCAAGCAGAATCCGAATAGAAGCTATGTATTATATTGAATGTTACAACTTTAGGGAAAAGATATAAAGGCGTCATACTCCAATCAGTAACTACAGGAGAAATTTTGTTTAATGAGAAACGATAATAGATAATTGAAACAGGACAGGCAAAAAATATAAATACAATGATTTGAATTGAGATGAGATAATTAAAATAAAATTGAGAAAATTAAAAGAGGGGAGAAGCTATGCAGACAATGTAAAATAGTAATAAGATATGGAATAGAATATAAAAATGAGCATGAACCTGAATTTGTGCCTGTACGAAGAAATGTAACCCGGGATTATGCTGCTTTCAAAAAAGATGTTTTATTTGTTTTTTTTCTCTTTGTGAAAACTCAAATAAAATTTACAAAAAGGAGAAGAAAACCTATACAGAAAGCGAAGATCAGTGAAACAACTTGCCTCCAGAAGCTGTGAATGCTCCAACACTGGAAGTTTTTTAAAAAGATGTTGGATAACCATTTGTCTGAAGTGGTGTAGGTTTTTTTTTTTTGCCTAAGCAGTGGGTTGGACTAGAAGACTTCCAAGTTCCCTTCCAACTTTGTTATTCTATTCTATGTCCAGAATAAGACTCACATTTTTCATAAAACCCATTTGGATTTCACACCTCTTACATTTTCTTAACTTCTCCTCTCCTGAAGTCTGCTAAGGTTAATTTTATTTTACTTTCCAAAAAGCAGAGGGAGTAGGGACCACATCAGAAGTCTACATGCAGTCCTTGGAATATGATTTGTATACCTGTGCTCTGTGTCATAGATGAGCAACTTTGTTATTTTCTTTTAATGAGCAGCTGAAGGTAACAGGGCTGACCACTAAATGATATATCCAAAGTGGGATTTTGAGTGAAAAAGGAGTTGGAATGGCTTGCTTGCTTGCCTTATTTTTAGATATTTTAGACCTAAGTAAGGGTGGTCACTAGTCATGGGTTTTTTGATCTGGTCATTGTTTTCTTCTAAAAACACACACCAGAAAACAGCATAAATAATTTGTTATTGCCTCCTTCCTTGGGTCAGTCACTCCCTCTCATGCCTAGGAAGGAAGCAAAGGAAAATCACTTCTGAAAAACCTTGCCAAGAAAATTGCAGGGATTTCTCCAGCCAGTCTCCAAAAATCAGACATGATTGAACTAATTTTGTGCCTAAGGAAGGACTGGAATACAAAAGTCTCCAAGTTTCTAGCCTGATGCTTTAACCACTATACCAAACTGGCTCTCTTGTGCTCACCTTGCCAGATCCTATGTAAATATTCAGATCCCAAGCCACGAAAGACTACAGATGATAATTACCACTTTGAATAGTATAGCAACTCTTCACACTTAAGACAGGATTATTTTTTCTTTTTAAAAATATTGCTACTAATGACTAAGAACAGCTTTGAAAGGTTTTGTAACATATATGCATCGTGTCTGAGAACCATCAGGTGGATCCTTTTAAAAGCCTACCCCAGCTCTGTTTAGACATTTATTTTCCAACTCAATAATTCAGAGGCTTAAATGGAATGGGCCAGCTTTTTATGTTCCATACAGAACTTTAAAGAACCGGAGAGTTCAATTTTGGAACAGTCAAGGTTGTCTTTTGAAAATGTGTACAACACGGAAGTGTGAAGGCAAAACATGACTCAGTCAGTTTCAGAATTCTGAGGGGAAAAAGTGAGGGGAGGTGATGAAAATGGAGCAGATGAGACCATTGATTGTTACCTAAACGGCTGTGCACATTACACTGTTTATTTTGTGTTCCGAATATCTTGGGAGTCTCCAACAGTTGGTGTGGGAGTTATATTGAGAACTAAAGTTTCCTGTAGCTGGAATGCCGATTCTGTCAACAAACCCAAGAACAATGTAACATCAAGCCTGAGAATTACCAAACAAGCCATCGGAAAGAGAGAAAAAAGAGGTGCCAGATTTAAACTGCTCTTGGCATAAGAGGGAATTGCATTCTCATATTGACAGAAGTGGTTTCCCCTAATATTTATTAAATACTTTTAATCTATCAGTACTGTATCAAATGTCTGGGTAGTGTCTTCCTAATTTGAGTGTGAGGGTTGTCAGTTAACATCCAGCTTATATTTCCTATCTTCAACATGGCCCACAATTAGAAGATCTAAATGTGGATACTTTCTATGCCAACACCAAAAGCCAGCACCCTCACAAAAATGGTTTTACTTGGCCTTCCTTGAACCCAGGTATAGTGAATGCTGTTTTACCAAAAATACATCTAAATCAAGAACGGATAATTTTTTCTATGCTTATCATATCATGTTTGTCTCAAAATTGCTAGGAGTGCCATAGCAACTAAGATTTTTTCTTCTCCAGTGTCACTTTCTTTAGAATGGGGGAAGCATGGTAGGTTGGGAGAAGAAGTCATAGAGCATCGTTTGCTTTTCATAGCCAATGTGCCAAACTTCTTGCTGCAAATATACTATTATTATTTTTAGACTCAGTGTCTTGGCGTTGTTTTTTTAAAGTCTTACTTTAACTTTTTTAAAAAATGAAACATGTTATGTAAATTGATAAATAATTAATATTATATCAATGTTTCCCAACTCTAAAAATACAGGTGAGTTTTTATATTGCCAATTTAGTAAAGGTGCTTTAAAAGGAGCATGGATGGATAGGATAGGAGTTAGGGAGAGAAAGGAGGGAGAGAGGGAGTGGAAAAGAGAGGTGGGAAGAAGTAAAGGGAGCTGGTTAACATTTAGTTTTTCTGACCTAGTTATAAAATCTCCTTCCTGACCTACTTCTTATTCAAGTTTCATAGAGCATACATTTTAGAACAGCTTTTGAGAAGCAAAGGCCAAGCACTCAAAAATGTATGGACAGTTAAAAATTAATATAAAAACTAGAGAAATCCAACTGCTCTATGGATTAGTGTTCTTCCCAGAATTAAGTTGTTGATACTTTGAATGTGTGGTTGAGTTGTGGATAATAAAGACACAGATTTCTTTTCACATTACATCTGAGATTCTTTGATTGAACAACATGCCAGTATTCAGCTGGCTTGCTTGGCACAGAGATGCTCCAGTTACACTTTGCTGAGGACATACAGTTTTTTTATAATGAAACCTCCATCTCATTGGCAACCCACTGCTGCTGCTGAAGGCAGTCCAGCTTTTACCAGTAGAAAGTACTGTTTTCCCAGTTATCATAATATAAGACCTCCTATGTTGACATTTTAGTTTGTTTGAAAGAAGAGTCTTTGAAGGTCAGAGACCTGCAGGCCCCCATTTGGCCTGCTGCAGGATCTCTTGTAGCTCTATGTCTGGGCAGTGCACTTCCATGGCTTTATTTTTGTTTTGCTTTGTTGTGATGACTCCTCCTCTTTGTTCCTATTTGCCATGAAAATATCAACTTCATAGAAGACTTCAGGCTTGTTTCCGATTCTCTTGGGTGTTTCATTTCCCCCCTTCTTTTTGCAAAATCCTGAAAAGACCTGGAACTGGGGAATTAGGAGTTCTGGCAGCTTGAAATTGACTAGTCTGCTGTAGTTGAGTACTAAGTTGAAATTGACTAGCCTATCATCTGTTCCTTTTTACCAGATTCCCAGTGCTGGATCACTGTTGAGCATTCTGTCCCAACACTGGAATCTTGTTCCATGGTTTTGATACATGTCTAGTCAGAAAAAGGCTCCATTAATTATCACAGTTTTCTTCCAGGAAAATGCAAATTATATTGTAGCATGTACTGTAATCTTAAACATCGTGAATCTTATTGTGTAAAGTGGATCTATTTCTAAATAAACTTGTCACATGAATAGGTGGTTTTGCTTCAGTAAAATGTACTTTTACAAACAAACAACATTTGCTTTCATGTTTCATTGATGTAAAAGACCAGTTTCCACACTCCTTCCCTCTTCATGCTTTTTTCTAAGGTGTTTATTTCAATAACTTGATTAATTTCCTCCTAGGAAGAATATAGATAGACATCTGATGACAAATAAAAGATGAGAGACACACATTACCTTGTGAAAGACATGGTTTAAGTGGAAACTGTTTTCCAATCTCCGCCATCGTAGTTGGAGGAAAATTACATCTATTTCATTTTAATAGATTCTCACCAAAGAATCAAATATGTGATCACTTATTTTGCAGGAGTCATAATCCTCTTTTTCTCAATATCCATTAAAAAATTTAAAAGTATTTTTATTATATGATGAAAAAAAGAATTGATTGAACAGCATGTACACACACATACACACCACACTTAGGGCATATAGAAAAATATGTTTGAATATTGTCACACAGCATCAAGCATAAGAAGCACAAAGCAGGATTTCTTTTATGGCATGGGAAAAATGTGAGAAAGAAGGGTTGGATTTAAAGTAAGTGATTATAAGAACAGGTAAAAACGTTGTCCTGTTAGTGAAAAATCAGCTGTTGCTGCTGCCTTTCTGCTTAATAAAGATTTACTAACTATACAGGTTTGAGTATCAGGGAAGCTTCAGTGAAATTACATCAAGCTATAGAAGGAAATCTGAGGCACACCATCTGTGTGAATGTCCCTGAAGCATGTATATTAAAAGCAGAATATCATGTACTCCAGCAGCAAGAAGCCAGTCAACAGTGAGACATTTATAAAGCTAATTAAGATTTAAATTTGGCCTTTTTCATCAAAGTCTCCACTTAATGATGCACTGGTATGAATCAGCATTTAAATGAGCTGGTATCTAACTCCAGATCAATTATTGAATAACCAACCTATTTGTGATAGTCTTGTGCTCCAAAGATTATAACATATTAATTTTGTTAATTTTATAGGAAACTGAGAGCGGAAATGGAAAGTACAGAGTTGATAAGCAGATACGAAACACACTCAATGGTTTTAAGCTGACGCGGTCTAAAGAGTCCTCCCAAAGGTATTTTTTTCAGGAGGCAACTAGATTTTCTGGTTTTTCTTTGAAGACATTTCACTTTTCATCCAAGAAGCTTCTTCAGCTCTGACTGGATCGTGGGGAGTGGAAAGATCATCTGACCATCCAGTCAGACCTGAAGAAGCTTCTTGGATGAGAAGTGAAACATCTTCAAAGAAAAACCAGAAAGTCCAGTTGTCTCTTTAAAAAAGCACCTTTGGGACAACCATGATGTGGATGACTGAGAATCTCCAAAGACATATAGAGCATCCTATATACAGTCATATGATCAAGTTCCTTTGGTCATGTGTCATACTTATGGTGAGACTAGAGAGGAATAGGTGGGAGACAAAAATGGGATGGACTTCTGAGATAGATCCTCTTGTCATGAGTCCTGACCTTTATTTGCACTCATAATTCTGCACAGCAATACACTTTTGGCATAAGTCACCAACACTCTTTGAAAATGAGATCAGTGTGGCCTTTGAAAATCAGCAAACAAGAGCTGAATGCAGCCAACCATTCAGATAATTACAGTAGTTGCTAGAGACACATGATAAGAAAGAAATATCAAAAGTAAAGACATCCAAATAACCTTAAAAAAATCCTCTTTGATTATTCTTCCATTCCAATCCCCAGTCCTACATTTTTATTACTGTGCTGACATGCTCAAGGAAGAATGCAAGTTGATTGCAGCTCTTGGATGAATGGTATAAATAGACTGAAAAGCCTTTTTTAATTAAAAGAGAAAATGGATTCTAAATGGAAATTGATTTTAATTTACCATTTGTTTGAACAGTCATTTTAATTGTTTAGAAGGAAAAATCATATATTGGTAAAGTTCTCGGGTTGGGGTTGCTCACCTATCTCCAGTTTTTCTAACTTCCTCAAATATTTATGTATATTTAAATGTTTCTACAACTGGGAAGTTTCTAGATTAAAGGATTAGCCCTAATCTAATCCTCAAAGAGTAACCATGTTGGTTTGACATATTAAGTGTTATTGTTTGATATCTTTATAGAACTCCAGCTTGGGAAATGTTTGAAGATGTTTTGTCAGCTTTCCCATATATCTGGCCCTGAAATCAAGAAAACCCTTTAACTGACTTGTGTGGTCTCATTTTATTTACACAGATGTAAATTCTACTAAATAAAATAGAGCTTGGTTGCGAGGATATATATGTAGGATTACTGTCAAGTCTCCAAAAGTATTTTAAGTTTAGTAGAAGTGAAACATCTGTCCTGATCTCAATATAATACCATCAACAGAATCATTTCAGAAAATCCTTGCAAAAATTTAAACTGAGATCTGTAAATGGTGTTACCTGCTAGAGAAGTGTGGGAATAGTTGCATCAATTTTCCATGTTTTATTAGAGGCTGCATAATTTCAGTCCAAAGCTTGGAATAAGGAAATGTTAGGACTCCAGAAAGCTTTGAATAAAATTATTTATTTATTTATTTGTTTGTTTGTTTATATTTGTCAATTGCTTACAAGATAATAGGTATAAATAAAAACATAGTTGGATACATGGATACATATAAGAAAAATAATATATATATAAAAGAAACAATAGGACGGGGATGGTAGGCACGTTGGTGTGCTTATGCACGCCCCCTACAGACTTCTTAGGAAAGGGGTGAGGTCAATAGTAGACAGTCTAAGGTTAAAGTTTTTGGGGTTTGGGGAAGAAACCACAGAGTCAGGGAGAGTATTCCAGACATTGACCACTCTGTTGCTGAAGTCGTATTTCCTGCAATCAAGTTTGGTGCGATTAACCTTGAGTTTGTATCTGTTGTTTGCTCTTGTATTGTTATGGTTGAAGCTGAAGTATTCATTGACAGGTAGGACATTGCAATGTATGATTTTATATACTATACTTAGATCGGACCAAAGGCAGCATAATTCCAGGTTTTCTAGGTCTAGAATTTCAAGTCTGGTGGCATAAGGTATTCTGCAATGAGTAGAGGAGTGGAGAACTCTTCTTGTGAAATATTTCTGGACTTTCTCAACTTTGTTAATATCAGATACGTAATGTGGGTTCCAGACTGATGAGCTGTATTCGAGTATTGGTCTAGCAAATGTTTTGTATGCTCTAGTTATTAATGTAATATTACCAGAGAAAAAGCTACGTAAGATTAGGTTAACAACTCTTGGCTATGTAGTTACAGTGGGCTATAGCACTTAGGTCATTAGAGATGAATACTCCAAGATCCTTGACAGAGTTTGGATCATCGACAAGGTCTTGACTATTCAGCCTGTATTTTATTTTCTGATATTTTTTTTGCCAATATGTAGGACAGAGCATTTATTTGTTGAGATTTGAAGTTGCTATTTGTTTGACCATTCTGATAAATAGTCAAGGTCTTTTTGAAGGGTAGCAGTATTGTCTGTGGTGTTGAATAGCTTTACATCATCAGCGAAGAGAATGCAGCTGCTCTTAATATGATCACAGAGGTCATTTATGTAGGGTATGAAGAGAGTTGGTCCTAGAACACTGCCTTGGGGGACACCACTGTTGATAGGTACACTGTTGATAGGACGCTCCCAATTTTGACCACTTGTTGTCTGTTTGACAGGAATGCTTCTATGCAGCAAATGCAGGTGTCCAGAGATACCGTAAGATTTTAGTTTTAGGAGTAGGTTGTCATGTACCACTGAATCAAAGGTGTGGTGGTCTGGCACTTGAAATGAGATGCAGGGAACCGTCTGAGCAAATGCCAGCCCCGAGAGAACCCAGGTACCAGCTTTTATTGAGAAAGAGAATGCAAGTACAAAATCAAAACAATGACCTCAACAGGATATTACCTCAGGGTGAGAATATACAACTGTGGAAAGTCCCATGAGAACATCCAAGCACGAAAAGTCCCATGGGAATGGCTCGGCTGTGTACTGTGAACTTTCACCTACATTCCTGGTCCTCCTAAGCTTTGCAGATCAAAACAGGACGAAACACCCATAGCAAAGGCAATACTGCCCTCACCAGGAGCATTTGTAGATCCCTAGATCTTATGCAAAAACTGTACGAAGGATTTACAGAAAATGATGAATAAGATATATTACCACATTCCCTCCTTTTTTATTTATTCAAAGATAGGGGGTGTTTTAGTGGCATAATACACAGTTCCCTCGCAACTTGGTCCCGTACGCTGAAAAGCTGAGGTACACATTTGAAATAGATTAGGAATACATTGAATACAGCAACATAACATAATAAGTATAAAAACAATTATTACAACTAATTGAAGCAATAAACGTAACCATGAGCTGTCAGGAAGCCAATCCCATAGCAAAGCCCAAAGTGACTTATTGAAGCCATCTTTTCCTGCTTCGTGTTCAGCTATGCGGTCTTCCATATCATAAACAGTTCTTGTAATGTTAGGCTCATAATTATGTATAAAAACACAACAATGTGAATGAATTAAGGCACAAACTCCTCCTTTAGCAGCTAACATTATGTCTAAAGCATAACGATTTTGTAAAGTAACTTGGCGAATTTCAGACACTTCTTCATTTAACATCTTAATATTCTTAACAGTATCATTAAACATAGCAACAGTAAAATTATTTAAAATATGAATATCTCTATAGTTCATAGCTATTCCCAAAGGTGGGATTGCTGCCCTAGAAATCTGAGTCCACAAATTACCACTCATAGTCAGGCCAGAATCAACTTCTCGATTACGAATACGCATCCCAATTGGTAAACCCTCTAATTTATAGATGACAGGAATTACAAAACCTATAGTACATACTCCAGACCAATTCTTTGGCCACTGTTGATAGGCATCATCCCCACATAACAACCATAACCCATCCGGAAGGGGGAAGTATTTTAAATGCTTATGATAGGTATTGTCGGAGGCCTGACTTTCCCAACTCCACATTAACCACATCCAAGTACAGAGAACATATGCCCCGTTACCAATATCAGGCCTCTTAGTGACTGTCTGATTTATACAACAGTCATGGGGACCGTTCAAAGTCCGGGATAACGTAGAAGATATCCGATTTATGCAACTGTTCTTACCAGTAATGCTTTTTACACATTTCATACATCCTCCTTCCAAAGGAATCACCTTCTTGCAGAGTGTAGTATTTCCCAACAAAATAGATTGAGTCCCTACAGGGGGGCGGTAATAACAAACCGAGGCTTTGGTAGTGAAAGTTACCTTTGTTGTGAATAATGTTTGATTCCACTCTTCGGGGTCCGGGCCCCAGTAAAGCCAATGATTAAAATTATTATAAGTACCTAAATTAGTACTGGTTCGCTCATTCAAAGGAACACCATGTAACAAAACTCCACCTTTCCCAGACCCAGGTACATGCATACAAAGCCAACAATTAGTTACATTTAAACCCTTTGCTGCAATCCGAATGTCCTTGATGTAGGAATTTTCTTTCCATAAATTATCTCCAAGGTCTCTAGTTTCTGAGATAATAGCAGCTCTCTGCCTCCGTATTAGAGTCCGTGGAGGCATAAGACGAATGGAAAGAGAGTCTGTATAAGGTAACTTAGGCAACTCCAATTGACACCAATATTGTCCATAGTCTGAAGCAGAAACATTAAACAGAATCAGAGTTGTTGCACAGGCTGAAGATATAATATCCTTATCAGGTCCCGAGTAAAGAATGTCTTGATCCTTATGCCAGGACCAATATGCTGGAAAAATCAAAGGATGCCACTGTTTGCAGATCAATTTAGTCCGATTCCCCAAAGGAACCTGCTGCATACAAGTTGGCAATCTCAGATAAGCAGTCATCTTTTCCCAGCCTTCCCAGCGCCGCGCTTGGACTGCCGGCATCAAGAGAATCAGGAACCACAGGAACGCCATCCTGCTCCTCCGAAACCTCCTTCACTGGTGCCTGCGAAGGCGCCTGCGAATGATCAGGCCGAATGCACCGACCAGGAACCCAACGAATTTGACCAAGATGTTCGACTGCTGCATAACCACGTCCCCACGTAATCAGCTCAGCGGGAACCCATGCCGGATCCGGAAGGAATCGCACCAACACTCGAGGCCTCACTGCATCTGTAGAAGGAGAAGAAAAATGCCTGCTGGCCGCACTCGCAGGGGGGTTACCAGACAAATTTAAAAAATTTAAAGTATATAAAGCTAGATTCAAATGATCTTGAATTGCCGGAAGCCCCAGGAGCTTCCCTCCTTTTTTATTTAATTTAGCTAACATGTTCTTGAGCGTGCCATTATGACGCTCCACAATAGCCTGTCCTGTGGAATTGTATGGAATTCCAAATTTATGTTCCACGGACCACTGTTTGCAAAACTGATCAAAGACTGTGCTCCGATAAGCCGCACCATTGTCTGTTTTTAAAGTTTGAGGCGTACCAGCAACTGAAAATGTCTTAATGCAATGATTGATGACATGTTTAACCGCTTCACCCCTTTGAGGGGTAGCCATTAGAAATCCTGAATAAGTATCCACAGTCACATGTATATACTTCCAGGGTGCAAATGATGGATATTGAGTAACATCCATTTGCCAAATCATTGAAGGTTTCAACCCCTCCCATAGGGATAGCCGTGCCCTGCTTTGAACAAGTTGGACATTGTTGAATTATGGCAGCAGCTTCTGCAGCAGTAAGCTTGAATTGATGTGCTAACGCTTTAGCATTTTGATGAAAATAACTATGGCTGTCCCATGGCTGGACAGTGAGAACTGAAGTTACAGCACTGTCAGCTTTGGCATTACCTTGAGATAAAATTCCAGGCAAATTACTATGACTACGAATATGGGCAACAAAACACACATGCACACGCTGCTCCAAACATCCTTGCAACAACAAAAGCAATCGTAGAATATTAGGTGATATTCCAGGAGACAAATAAGAACCTGCTACAAAGGGTAACAAATTATATACATACAAAGAATCCACTATTAGATTAAAATCCTGATTTTGAAAATTTTGAAAAGCCAAAACTACAGCAGCAAGTTCTGCCTGCTGGGCAGACTTCTGCTCTGATGTCACTTTTGTATGCCAAATTCCAGATTTATCTTTCCAAACACAAGCACCAAAAACTTTCCCTCCATCAGTAAAGACTGTAGGAGCATCTGATATAGGCTGAGTCACAAAAAGACTTGCTAAATTAATTCTAACTGATTTATACAAAGATAACCTAGGATCGGCTGGAGGATGACAAGAAAACTTCCCTGGCCAAGAATCTACCAAAACCTGCAAAAACTCACTATTGCAAATCATTTGTTCCCAGGTAGCTAAAGCAAAAGGAACATAACATGTTACTGGTTCCATACCAGCAATAGCCTTGCAGCGCTGACGAGCACGATTAAAAATATCAGCGAGCTGTTCTGTGACACAATTTATGGATTTCGATGGTGTATGAGACAAATGAATCCATTCCAGAATCCTTAAAGCTGTTCTTTCTTTTACCTGAACTATCAATGCAGTAGCCCTCCGTTCTGAGATTAAAATCACTGATAACGGACAATCTGGCAAACATCTATCTGTCCACCTACGGCTTAAAGCTTGCTCAATCAATGACAAAATCCCCTTCTGTTCTTTATCCAGGGTTATTATGTCAGATGCTTGCTTAGCACTAGCCAAAGCTTGAAACAAAGGACTTAATTGAAGAGTAGTTAAACCCAAATACGGTCTGATCCAATTTATATGACCCAAAAATTGTTGTAGACCTACCAAGGTTAAAGGATCAGGAAGAACAAATTCCAATTTCAGAGGTGTAATGTGACTCAAAAATAATTTATGACCTAGATAGGCAAAAGGATATTCCTTTTGCAATTTCTCAGGGCTGACTATCAGCCCTTTCTCCTTCAGCATAGCAGTTAAAAGAATGACAGCAGAATCCATTGCAGCATCAGAAATATTAGCAGCTATCAAAATATCATCCATGTAATGATAAACCTTCCAATCCGGGAATTTACTCCGGAAAGGTTGCAAAGCCCAATCTACAAACATTTGACACATGGTAGGACTATTTAACATTCCCTGTGGAAGGACAGTCCATGCATATCGCTTAGCGGGCTGCCCCTGATTTATACTCAAAATAGTAAAAGCAAACAAATCTACATCTTCAGGGTGCAGAGGAATGGAGAAGAAAGCATCTTGCAAATCTAACACTCTTATGTTCCATCCATCAGGTATTAAATTAGGATTAGGCGTCCCACACTGTAGTGGGCCCATGGCTTTAAGATTGCATTTATCCCCCTCAGATCATGAAGAAATCTCATTTTTCCAGATTTCTTCTTGATTACAAAGACTGGAGAATTATAAGGACTAGTGGTAGGCACTATATGTCCCTTTTCTAATTGTTGTTGAACCAATTCATGTAAATGAACTAATTTCTCACTAGTCAAAGGCCATTGATCTATCCACACTGGCTCCTGCTGGAGTAACTGTAATTTTAATAACTCCACAGGTGGGCGTTCAGTCATCATGAATGTCAACTGTTGTATCAAACTGTTGCATCAAATCTCTGCCCCACAAGTTAACGTGAAGGTGCAAAACAATCGGTTGGAAATGTGCAATAGCACTTCCCTGCTTTGTTTTGGCAGAAAGAATCCTCCTACTGACCCGTGCGTCTTGAAGTCCTCCGACTCCTCGAACAGACGGTGTAGGATCCGTCGGCCACTCCCTAGGCCACTCACTTTCGCTAATCACCGAAACATCTGCTCCAGTGTCCAGCAATCCAATAAACTGTCTGCCTTCAACCAAAAGAGTTAATTTTGGTTTCTGATCAGCCTTGACATTTTGCATGATGGAAAACACACTAGACTCACTAAACATATCTGTAGATCCAAATCCACCCTGGCGAATTCTATCCGACTCCCCAAAGACAGATATGGCAAAACTAAAAGCTGTGCAAAACAATCCCCTTTTTTCAAAGATTGAGGAACAGGTGAATGAACTTGAATTTTGATCTGACCCTCATAATCCGAATCAATAACCCCAGGAACCACAAACAATTTACGCTTATGAGCCGATGATCTAGGAAGAAGAAGACCCACAGAAGCCGGAGGCAACGGTCCATAGAAATCCGTTGACCCTAAACAAACTACATGTGGATATCCTAATTCCAAATCCTCAGCTAATGGAAGATCAATTCCTGCTGAACCTTTTGTAGCTGGCGACCATATTTGATCCCTACCTCTCTCTGGTGGCTCCAACCCTTCGGACATTACTTCACTCTTTAGAGTAGGGAGAATGCCCGATCCCTGCTTCCTAGTTTTTTCCCTCAGAATGAAGTCTGCACTGATTTGCCCAATGGTATCCTTTCTTACATTTCGGGCACACTGATTTAGGACGAACACCCTGTCCCATTAATCTCTTGTTTTGCTGACTTTGACCCCCTCCAGGAGCCCGACATTGCGCTTTAAAATGTCCAGGCTTCCCACAATTGAAACAAGTTCCTTTTTAGCATTTCCTGCCTGCAGAGCCAGAGCTAAAGTCTCCATGTTAAAAGACTGACTCCCAACCTTCCTACATGCATTAATCAAATCTGCGATTTCTCGCTCTCCACTCGCTATAAGTGGATTCAAAATCTTTCTGCAATCTGCATTAGCCTGTTCTACTGCTAACTTCAAAAGCAATTCATTCCGGGCGAATTGATTATCAATTTGCCTTTCAATAGCCACTTTCAATCTGCTAATGAAATTTTCATAGGGTTCATTGTTCCCTTGTTTGATGTTAGTAAAGGACTTCTCACCACCTTCGCCGTCAGGGAGAGCCCCCATGGCTTGGAAAATTAACTGTGGGAGAAGAACGAACCCCTCCTCAGGCATTCCATCTCTCTGTTGTTCCACTGTTGTAAAATTACCAGCTCCATAAAGCTGATCTGCGGTAACATTTGCTGTTCCCCTCTGAACTGCCAGCTGTCTCCATTTCTGATCTAACACCAAATATTGAGCTGGAGTTAGAATCATATTCAGCAAAGCTCTCCAGTCAGCTGGAATCATTTTATTTCCATAGCCAACTGCTTCTAACAATGCCTGAGCATATGGCGATCTAACACCATATTCTTTTGCTGCTTGCTTAACTTCCTTTAAAATCCTGAGAGGCAAAGGCTTCCACACTCACTGCGGATTTAATGCAACGTCCACGCCAATTTCTACTGGATTAAATTGAATCTCTACTCCAAATTCCACCAAATCATCTCCTGATAATTCCCCTCTATTTGTTGCTTCTTGAATAGCTGCAGTAACTGCATCTACTTGAACTCTTAAAGGCAAACTCTTATCTTCTGACAAAGTATTTTCAGCGCCTGACAGTCCTCTGGATTTATCTGGAGGTGCTGTCGGCGGCAATAAACGTACCGCATGGTAAGGTGGCAAACCTTCTTGGGGTGCTAGGAGCGGTTGTTCATGAGTAGCTAACGCATCCATAACCACCCTCCAGGTTAACAAAATTGAAGAAGGAGCACGAGGTTCTTCGTGCAAAAATTTCCCTATCCTTTTCCAGGACTCTACTTTAATACTACCTCCCTCTGGATATGACTGAATATGTTTCCAAACATACTGTAATAAGTCCTCAATTTCTTTCTTTCCTACTTCATGTCCTCTACTATGAACTCCAAACTTAAACCTATTCCCAGTGATTCCTCTCAATTCCCTGATGTGCTCTTTCTGAGCCTTCGAGAAATCTCCCCCATACTCACGAAAAGAATCTATCTCCGTCCAGCGAAGAAGATGAGGGCCCAGTCGACGTCCATGACGATGAGTATAGGATGCAGGAAACGTATAGCCTTTCCAAGCTATCACGCCGGAACGTATAGCTCTTCCAAACTATCACGTCGGGGTCACCACTTGTGGTGGTCTGGTACTTGAAATGAGATGCAGGGAACCGTCTGAGCAAATGCCAGCCCCGAGAGAACCCAGGTACCAGCTTTTATTGAGAAAGAGAATGCAAGTACAAAATCAAAACAATGACCTCAACAGGATATTACCTCAGGGTGAGAATATACAACTGTGGAAAGTCCCATGAGAACATCCAAGCATGAAAAGTCCCATGGGAATGGCTCGGCTGTGTACTGTGAACTTTTACCTATATTCCTGGTCCTCCTAAGCTTTGCAGATCAAAACAGGACGAAACACCCATAGCAAAGGCAATACTGCCCTCACCAGGAGCATTTGTAGATCCCTAGATCTTATGCAAAAACTGTACGAAGGATTTACAGAAAATGATGAATAAGATATATTACCACAAAAGGCTTTACAGAAGTCTATGTAGATTGCGTCTATTGCTTTGCCCTGTGTAGTCCATATATCCACTGTTTTTGCAGTGTAAGAGTTTCAGATTACATGATAGTTTTTTCCTAAAACCAAATTGTTTATTAGAGAGTAGGTTGTTTGTTTCTAAGTGGAGGATGATGGATTGGTTAATAATTGACTTTACAGATGATGCAGCATAAAGAGATTGGTCTGTAATTTTCAACTAGGCTGGGGTCTCCCCTTTTGAAGATGAGGATGACCATGGCTTGTGAACATAGCTTTGGCAAGGAGCTGGTCCTGAAAGATTTTTCAAAGATTATGCTTAGGGGTTCGGCTATGGCAGTGGATAGCTTTTTTAAGAAGTAGGCACATATTCCATCTGGTCCAATAGATAGAGACGGCTTTAGATTATGTAGTGCTTTTTCAACAATGTCTTCTGTAAAATTGATATGTATTAGATCATTGTAGTTGTCTGTGGTTCGACTAGGAAATACTGGGCATGATCCATTGCTGTTTACAAATACTGAGCCAAAGAATGTGTTAAAGAGGTTGGCTTTAATAGTGTTATCATTGCAGTCTTTACCATTAGGTCCTTTCAGGGGTGGGATGGATCTTGAGTCTTTTATTTTGTTGTTTATAAAATTGTAGAAAGCGTAGATGGAACTGGTGCGTAGAAGGTTTTCTTCTTGTTTAATGTGATAATTGGTGCATTCAGTTTTTATCTGGTGGCATAAATTTTTTTATTGGCTTTTGAAGTTGGCAACGTGATCAGATTTGTTTTTGCGCCAAAGTGATTTCTTTTTGGATTGAAGCTTCCTTATTGTTTTGGGTAATTTATTTTTTTCTGGTTTTGGGAATTGTTAATAATACATATAGTTTGATGACTCTTTCGACTTCAAGTAAAAATATGTTGTAATGGTCTTCTACAGTATTGCATCCAGAGAATAGAAATCAGGATGAGAGATCATTGTTTATAAGATCATAGTTGCCTTTTTTTGAAGTTATAATTGGGGATCACATCATTGTGTTGATTTTTGTGTGAACGTATGTTGAGACAAAAGTCAATCATGCTGTGGTCACTGTTGGAAAAGGGTTCTTTAATTTGTATTCCATAAATTGAATTCAAACTATTGCAGAAGATGAGATTGAGGCAGTTGTTAAGTCTAGCATTGTTGGTTCCTAGTTGTTCTAGGCCCAGATTTGTTACTGCATTGTAGAAGGTTGCATGTGTGAGATCAGTTGTACATTTGTTAAGGGTCCAGTTAATATGAGGTAGACTGAAGTCACCAAGAAAGATAAAAGTGTGTGGGCAGGATGCTGCCCATGTTAGTAGTGCATTTAGCTTGTTTGCATGTTTGATGTCATAATCAGGGGCTCTGTAACATAATAAGAACTGAAATGTGATATTTAAGGACAGTTCACAGACGATGGTCTCAGGAATAGCAAGCTCCTGGGTAACTTGGATGTTTTTTAGATGTAGGGACTTTTTATAGAAGATAGCAACACCACCTCCTCTACAGATTTCATGATCTGATCGGTAAACATGATAGTCTCTTACTGTGGTAATGGAGTCAGGGAGAGATGTGTTGAGCCATGTCTCACAGACAAATATAATGTCAAATTTAGCCGTATTTAGTAAGGGGAGAAATTCAGATATTTTATTTACAAGGCTTCTTGCATTGAGTAGCTTGCATTTAAGGCCAGTTGTGGCTGGAATAGAGGTAGTCAGGGGCATGCATGCCTAGTTTTGAGTGATGTTGGATTGAATGGGGTGGGGTTGGATGCAGAGCTGTGGTTGTGTGACTTTCTTTTGATGCAATCAGCTCTGTAGTCAATGTATAGATCCTTTTTTCCCATTGTCTAGATGGTTTTTGAGTTCTGCGCGGAGTTCACGGGAGCGGATTCTTTGCAGTATGGATAAGTCTGGTCTTGAACAAAGTTTTTTGTGATTGGGATTGATTTTTGCAATGGCATTTATTGTGTGAATGATTATGTGTTTGCTGGACTCATTTTTGCATACAACTCTACAAAATCTTGGGGCCACAGAGCCGTCATTGAATTTTACCCATGGCCATCTCTGGTTATTTCAATGATATCTTCAGGAGAGATGTTTGTTGTATTAGAGTTGCTTGTGATATCACGAACTTTGTTGAAGTCATCTGATTCGTTGGTGTCTTCGAGACCAGATAAGATGGCATTTGGATGTTTCTGTTCACATTCCATGGTATCTCTGATGAGCAGAGATATTATTTGTGGAATTATTTGAACGAATAGTAATTGTTTGTGGTTGTGGTTTGGTGGTTATTTTTGGTTTTAGTTGTGATTGTAGTTGAGGTAGTGGTTGTGGTTGTTGTGGGATTTGATTTTGAGCTGATAGGTACTCATTTATCTGTGCTGTATTTTTTTCCAAGAGAAATTAGGCTTGCTTGTATAGTTGTTTCAAAATGTGTTGCTAAGCATTCTTCTATTGAGAACATGAGTGATTCTATTCTTTCAACTCTGTCAGGTAGGGTACTCAGTTTGTTTAGCTTAGGAGAACATGATGGACAGAAAAAAGAATGTATCTGAATTTTTAACCATATCAGCTAGGTTTTTGTTTGTGTTTAAGCAGGCAGGGTGGGCTAGATTATCGCATAGGCAGCATTTGATGTAAATTTTGCTTTCATTGATGGTTTCAAGACATTTGAAACATGTGGAGGAGTCTGGGAAGTCACTGGTAGAGATATTTTTCTTTTGTTTTGGTTTGGAGTTTTTGGCTGGCATGGTCAATGGCAATAGTACACTAATTTATTACAATAGCTAGTTAATGTGATAGGTAGAGAGTTACTTAATGAATGTTGGTAATTAATAAATGTTAATTGATGTGTTAGAGAACAAATCAAAAGTAAGGTTGCTTATTACTAAAAATCAATCAATCAATTGGTTATTCAAATCACTCTAATCAAATTTTGCTTTCAAATTTTATTTGAATTCCTTTTTATGAAATTGACACAAAAAACAGGAAATATTGAGTTGCTTTGATTAAACACTGCCCTTTTCTGGTTCCAATTATACATTCACACATAGAGTTGCTATAGAAATTAGTTTACTCAAGGTCAAGAGAAAACAGCAGACAAGGAATAGCAATAGCAGACTTATATCTCACTTCATAGTGCTTCACAGCCATCCCTAAGCAGTTTACAGAAGGATGGAAGGAAGGATGGAAGGCTGAGTCATCCTTGAGTCAGTCAGGATCAGATTTCTGGCAGTGGGCATCCTTAGCCTGCAATACTGCATTGTAAATACTGCATCATCATCGCTGCAAACCAAACCAAAATCTAGAAAAAGCTTGCCTGACTGGTTTTATTTTTAACTGGAACATGCAGAAAAATAGCCAAAATTCAGTCCAGAATTCCAAGAGCCAGGTCAGAGTCAGAATTTCACAAGCAGAATCCACACAAAAATCATACAAGAGTGAGACATTAGACAGTTACTTCTAAAGATGGAACATGAGTTAGGTCTGTCAGGCTGCAAGCAGTTGAGTTTAATTTATTTATTTAAGAATAGCAATAGAACTTAGACTTATATACTGCTTCAGTGCTTTAAAGCCCCCTCTAAGCGGTTTACAGAGTCAGCATATTGCCCCCAACAATCTGGGTCCTCAGTTTACCAACCTAGAAAGGATAGAAGGCTGATCAACCTTGAGCCAGTGAGAATCGAACTGCTGGTAACTGGCAGTCAGCAGAAATAGCATGCAGTACTGCATTCTAACCATTGCACCAAAATGTATATGTCCACTCACTCTCAGCGACTATGGGCAGCTTACAAAAATGATCAAGTTGACATTCTTAAAGTAATGTTGGACTATATAAATGTTTATTTAGAGCAAATTTCAATTAATTTTATAATAATGACAGCAGTATTGCCATCATACATTATATTACTAGTTAATATTGCAGTCTTTATAGAAAAAAATCAGTCAATTTTCTAAAAAAAAATATAAGGCTAAGCAATTTCATTTTTATGACCACATGTAAGACAAGTTAAATCACTATGTATGACTGACCACAGAAAGGTAATATGCTTCCCAAGCTAATGAACTTATGATATCTTGGAACTCAACTACTGGATGGAAAAATATAGAAAAAAATCAAAAGCAAGACATTGGCAATTATATCATCTGAATTCTGTATAAGACATTAATAATAATAAACAGTTCAGGTAAGAATATAAGATTAGTTTTTTAAAAAATTCATTTATCCACTTGAGCAGGAGCTAGACTAGAAGACATATTCTATTCTATTCTATTCTATTCTATTCTATTCTATTCTATTCTATTCTATTCTATTCTATTCTATTCTATTCCATTCCATTCCATTCCATTCCATCCCATCCCATTCCATTCTATTCTCTGCAAGGAATATAAATCCTTCCATTCCCTATCATCCAGTCAGAGCTGAAGAAGCTTCAGGAAGGAAAACATCTTCAAAGAAAAACAAGAAAGTCCAGTTGCCTCTTGAAAAAGCAACTTTGGGATAATAGAAAGACAGTTTTCAAATCATGGAAGTATTTTTCCACTATATTCTGCCTTGGTTAGATCACATCCTGAGTACTGTGCCAAGTTCTAAACACATTTTGAAAAGGATTAAAACAAGTTCGCAGAAGAACAACAGAGTCAACAAGAATCTAGTAATCAAGCAGTATGATGGCAGATAGGTATGTTTAATCTCAAGAAAAGAGAAAGGATGTCATGATTCTTCATAGATGAAGATGCAGACTTGTTATCTCTTGTTCCAGAGTACAGGACACAGAATAAAAGATTAAAAGTAAAAGAAGGAAGATTTCAACCGAACGTTAGAAAAATAGAACATTTGAGACTGAGACAGGCAGATCATAGGGCCCCTTTTATTCAATGTGTTCAAGTGGAGGCTAAGATGCCATTTGTCTAGTCTGCTTTCATTTGGATTTTTGTACTGAGGAGGCAGTTGGATTTGACAGCCCAAATAGCCCCTATCAACTCTATGATTCTATAGCATTGGCATAAAACCAAAAACTGTTTTTGTCACTTCTCATATCTTTTCAATCACAATTCTGCTAAACACTTTCCAAGACACGTTTAAACACAAATCCTCATACAGTTTTGCTATGTTTCCCTTGTATAAGGCAAAATAGTTTTCTAATTTTCTTGCATGAGGACAATATTTCATTTTATTAAATTTAAATAATTTATATGACTCTCACAATAGTGACTTTGGATGCTAAACAAAGATTAAACTCAACAATTAAAACAATAAGGCATGGCAACCGAGTTAATGATACTTTCCTGCCATTGCTGAGGATTTAGACCAAGAGAGTTTAAACTTGACAAGTATAAGACTTGTGGACTTCGATTCCCAGAATTCCTGAGCTAACATGACTGGAGGAGGAATTTTGGGAGTTGAAGTCCGCAAGTCTTAAAGCTGTCAAGTTTGAAGACCCCTGATTTAGACTGATTCTGATGAAGTTGCTCCATCTGAACCTATGGAATGTCAGCCTCTGGAAGCACCGTGACAAAAAGTCACCTGAGGCTAATCAAACACAGGTACCACCTAAACAGCTGGAGTATTCAGTTGATGAGGTGAGACCACCAAGCCCTCAAACTCAGCATACAGAATAAAAGCAGAACAATGATGTTCAATGAGACTTCTTGACAAACAGAAGAGAGACCTTCATAGCTGAGGGCAGCTGACTGCAGCCAGAATTAAGCAGCTTTGAGTCAGTTTCCTTGTTGCAAACAACTATGTGATCTCTGGCTCTTTCATGACGCTCTTGTTGATTCTGTTCATGAAACTCTAATCCTTGGACTGGCTGACTAACATGATTTGGCTCTCTGAACTCAGACTGGATTTGGGACTTCTTCTGTGCTGAAAGCAAAACCAGTAAAGCAAGTTTTCTTCTTCAGAGACTTTGTGTTGATTTATGATTCTCCCTGGTCTGTTATCCGTGTAACTTTGAAATAAATTACTAATTCCATAGCAACTGTGCTTGAGTGTGTAATTGAAGCCTGAAGCAGGACATTTTCAGTCAACAGGCTAGCCGCCTGGCCCAAATGCTTGGGAAAACAGCTAGGATTTGTATGCATTCTGTTTATTTATGAAACGTCAAAGCTGTCTGAATCCATGATTCTGGGTAGCTTAGAGATAAAAAGAAACACAGTAAATAAAAAAAAGAGATTATGATTGTCTGGAAGAATAAAACATATAGCTATAAAGCAAGCACTACTAATGTAGGCTCCACAACTACATATCCCATGACCTGAGAGAACAACCAGATTTGTTGTAGTTTCCTGAATATCATGAGGATGGCAGCTTGCAAATCTCTTAGGAGTGGGGGTGGGGAATACTGTTTCAGAGTTCAAGCACTGCAACAGAATAGATGCACTTTATGGATCTTATAAGATGGCAGTGTTTGGTTGACAGGATCTGGGGCATATCTATCTGGTTTGACCAAGTTAAATAAATTGCATTCCATAAGCAAACTACATCCATATGTTCACATTCTTCCAATTATCCAATTAAACATCTGTAGCCTTATCATTTTTCAACATCCTCACAATACTTTCTGTCCTATTTTTCTTGGATGTTAAATGTTTGGAGCATTCATTTCATGTCAACTGTTTGATGTTTATCATTCCCATATAGCTTTCCAAAATAATTCTTCCAGCACTTCATTATAATTTAATCTCATTTCATATAATTTTTATTCAACTCAGTTCCCTCTGCTGTAAAACTTTTTAGTTATTTTCATTTATAGTAGAACCTCAGTTAATGTAGCATTTGTGGGGAGGGGATCAGTGGTGGGATTCAATTTTTTTTTACTAACAGTTCTGTGGGTGTGACTTGATGGGCGTGGCAGGGGAAGGATACTGTAAAATCTCCAATCAGATAACAGATAATAGATAATCAGAGTTGGAAGGGATCTTATAGGTCATCTAGTCCACCCCCCAAGCGGGAGACCCTACATTTCTGACAGATAGCAATCCAGTCTCTTCTTGAAGGTCTCAAGTGATGGTGCTCCCACAACTTCTGAGGTCAAGCTGTTCCATTGGTTGATTGTTCTCACTGTCAGAAAGTTTCTCCTTATTTCCAGGTTAAATCTCCTTGTTCGGTTTCCATCCATTATTCCTTGTCTGGCCTACAGGCGCTTTAGAAAATAGATTAACCCCTTCCTCTTTGTGCCAGTCAGAGGTGGTATTTATCCTTCTTTACAAATTGTTTCTTCCCTAATATTCACTCTAGACAATCAGAAATGGTCTGCTCCCATTTAGAATTCTTATATTTCTCTGGTTCCTTCACAATCTTTCATTATAAATAATCCATCATGCTTCAAGTTTATCTTCATTCCTTTGACATCTGTGCTAATGAATAGGCTTATGGTTAAACTGTGTATTTGAAACAAAATTTTCCCCAAGCACTGATTTACCAATCTCCACATTCATTCCCACTTTTCTTATACTGTCTTCTCTTATTCCAGGGCTGTCAAATTCCCAGAATATGGGCCAGATGTGTCGTGTGCTGGCCATGCCCATGCCTGGTTTAGTGAAGCGGGAAAAGGTTCTGATACATCACATGATGCTGCCGTAGTGATGTGAGTTTGACATCCCTGTCTTATTCTCACCCTTCCATTCAGGTCATGCAAAGTACTAAATTGTTTCCCTAGATTACATTCATTCTGAATATAATGCAATTCCCCTATAACCAATAATCAAATACTGCATCTACTTTTCCATTATCACAACTCATTGGGATATGAATGCAATTTTCACCAATCTACTATTATTTTCATATGTACTTTTTGATGGTTCCAGATTATAATCAGCTTCTAAGTAGCTGATTAGGATCACATGCAAATTGTTTACAAAACGGTCCTCTCTGTTCCCAAATATTGTTTCCTGACTTGCTAGTTTCCTCCTCAATGCACTTTCATCTTCATGCATGTATTGATCAGCTGTTCTATGCTATATCATTGTACCCCCAATTATAGTATTGCATCCTTCTCCTTTCTCTACATTTCAGAAACATATAACATGGGGAAAATAGGAGGAGGAAGGTGTGGTGGATATTTGTAAAAATAATAAAGACAAGATACACATAAATAAACTTCTTCCCTCCCTCCCTTCCTTCCCCTTAATTTGTCTCCTTTACCCTTTACCCTCTTACAATCCAAGTCTCAAGGACCTCATTAGATGGCTTCATATTATATATATTAACTTTTGCCATTCATCGTGATGTTCATCAATGAATGCTTTCACATCACATCTTCGCTGCTGATGTAAAGCTATTCAACACCACAGACAATACTGCTACCCTTCAAAAAGACCTTGACTATGTATCAGAATGGTCAGACAAATAGCAACTTCAAATCTCAACAAATAAAGGCTTTGTCCTACATATTGGCAAAAGAAATCAGAAAATAAAATACAGGCTGAATAGTCAAAACATGGTTGATGATCCAAACTCTGTCAAGGATCTTGGTCATCTCTAATGACCTAAGTGCTAGAGCCCACTGCCCACGTTACGTATCTGATATTAACACAGTTGAGAAAGTCCAGAAATATTTCACAAGAAGAGTTCTCCACTCCTCTACTCGTTGCAGAATACCTTATGCCACCAGACCTGAAATTCTAGACCTAGAAAATGTAGAACTATGCCGCCTTCAGTCCGATCTAAGTATAGTATATAAAATCATACATTGCAATGTCCTACCTGTCAATGAATACTTCAGCTTCGACCATAACAATACAAGAGCAAACAACAGATACAAACTCAAGGTTAATCACACCAAACTTGATTTCAGGAAATACGACTTCAGCAACAGAGTGGTCAATGTCTGGAATACTCTCCCTGACTCTGTGGTTTCTTCCCCAAATCCCAAAAACGTTAACCTTAGACTGTCTACTATTGACCTCACCCCTTTCCTAAGACGTCTGTAGGGGGCGTGCATAAGCGCACCACTGTCCCTGTCCTATTGTGTCTTTTATTTTTTTATTTTTCTTATACATATCCATATTTTCATAACTATGTTTTTACTTATACCTATTATCTTGTAAGCAATTGACAAAAATAAATAAAAAAAACCCATAATGCTTTTTAGTAAAATAGAGGATTAACGTTCTCTGTCAATACCAAGGACAGCACAATCAGTTTGGTCACCCAGCCTTCCATTCTTCCGAGGTCGGTAAAATGAGAACCCAGATTGTTGGGGGCAATATGCTGACTTGTAAACTGCTTAGAGAGGGCTGTAAAGCACTATGAAGTAATGTACAATTCTAAGTGCTATTGCTATTTTTATTTAACCAGCACAAGCAGCTAAAATCCAGTTTTATTTCTTAAATGCTCAAACTATTCTATGCAAATTAGGATTCTGAACAGATGCTATGATGCGTTTTCTCACAATTACAAATAAGACACCGTAGGAATTCTAGAAAATGTTTAATGTGGAGATTCACTTTCCCAGGATAATTTTTCAAAGTGGTGCCACAGAATTTTAGATCCTGAGAATGATGAATCTGATCTAATCAGACCAATTAAGCCTAAAAAGAACAAAAGCCCTACTTATTACATGGGATCCAGTAACAACATTACTAGCCAAGGAGAAGAACAGCAGCTGCTATCCCCTATATAAACAGGAAGCAATATTTATTCTCTAAGGAGCAAAGGGGTTAGGAGTCAGTTATTCAGACTCCCCCATGCAATGTGAGCCAGTGATGTCAGCTTTCTTTCTCATCAGTCATGGATTTCAACTAAAGAGAGATGTGTTCATTCCTATATCTCCCAAGGAAAAATAGACCTCTTTTTTAAGCAGGAGGAACTCTTCCTCATAGAGATGTATGGTGCAAACCATGAGAACAAGTTTCTTCTACATCATCTGGAGACAACCAGTCCAAGCAAAGGATTTTAGTAGCTGCCTCTTCAAAATATTAAATTCATGTACTTGTGATCTATTTCTGAATTTGAGGATGATGTCAGACCTTTAAATACTTGTTTGTTGTTAGTTGCGAAGTCGTGTCTGACTCATCGCAACCTCATGGACAACATTCCTCCAGGCTTTCCTGTCTTCTACCATCTTCTGGAGTCCATTTAAACTCATGCCTACTGCTTCAGTGACTCCATCCAGCCACCTCATTCTCTGTCGTCTCCTTCTTCTATTGCCCTCAATCTTTCCCAGCATTAGGCTCTTCTCCAGTGAGTCCTTCCTTCTCATTAGGTGGCCAAAGTTTTTGAGTTTCATCTTCAGGATCTGGCCTTCTAAAGACTTAAATACTTAGATTCTTAGGATTTAAATATTTAGATACTTACTTAGGATTTAAATATTTAATATTTAAATACTTAAATACTTAGAATGACTTTAAATGATTTCCCAAATTAACACTTGCAAATTATTTACCTCTGCTTTTAATTTTTTTTAAACATTTAAAACCTATTATCTCTCTTGCATATATGATTGTATTGTTTTTAACCATTCTAAATGTGTAAATACATTTTGCGTATCTTTAGTACATAAAGTTCTCTAATCCCGACTCCTTAATGTTATTTAATTGTGTTAAGTTAAAGGGAAAGAGTGTTTTCTTCTTATTCTCCCCAGAAATTCTAGTTTCTATGTAGACTTGAACTTTTTTTTTTTGGTTTGAATTTATAAGAGAAAAAAAATCACATAGTGCTTTCTGAACCAAATGCTAAGCTGGTTTTCAGTGAGAGTAAATCTGTTAGGGGGGAAAAAAAACATCACAAGCAAAATACCTGCTTGGAGAGATAATCATTAATGTCTTCTGGTTCTGTTTTATTTTGTGTTGGGGTCCCTACAATTGTATTTTGTATATAAGGATAAGGATGAACAAGTTTAACATTTCTAAATTATGTCTTTATGAAAAGATGTTCCTGAAGAAAAGCTATAGACATTTGTTACAATATCAGGTTCAGAGCTTGGAAATATTAAGGACAGGAATAGATTCATTGGAAATGAATAACATGCACAGTCTACATTAGGAAATATGATAGTCCAAGACACAACTCCTAGTGTTCTAAATTACTTTGCCAAAATATTTTTATACAAATATGTAGATATATCCACCCAAACGCAGTAATACCTCCTAAAAATGGAGGACCTTAACTTGCCACTCAGAAAGATGCATGGGGAATTTGATATGACAAATATTTGGTTTTCTTTGGATTGCTTAATGTAAACTTAGGCAGTAAGGAAGCAGGAAGTAGATTTAACTATGATGGGTGTCTCTTATCTAGGAAATCAGTACAAATATAAATTGTATATAGCAATTATTGAATGCAGTTTATCACGGGCATTTATAACTCCTTGAACGTGAGCTACTATCATAAACCACTGTTTCTCTAGCTTGGCAAATTTAAAATGCCTGGACTTCAACTCTCAGAATTCCCTAGCTATCATGCTGGCTGAGGAATTTTGGGAGTTGAAGTCCAGGCATCTTAAAGTTGCCAAGGTTATATTATAGACTGTATATGGCTGTTGAGATAAAGCTCCAGCTTTAAAAAAAATCCAGTAAAAATCTAGAATTTGATAGTTATAGGATGTTAAAGGCGCTCACAAATCTTACTGTATGGCCTAGGAAGCTTGCATGAAATTTTAACTACTAATGCAAAAGGGAAAACTTTTTTATTAGATGATGATGTGAATTGAAATAGAAGGATGCTTTTGATGGAGGATGACCCTAAAAGGGCCATCTAAACCTTCTGCACTAAATTTGGATATGTGAGGTCAAAGAAGGACATTGGTTGGTGGGATTTTTATTTTATTTTATTTTGGTTTCTGGTAAGATTTTCCCTGCCAACTGTGGGAGATTCTCCCTCAGCCCAAGTAAAAATAATAACCTGCTATTTTAAAACAGGGCTTTACTGCCCTAGTATACTCTAAATAAGCAGCATCAAATGCTAGCCAGGCACTGCTAGTCTGTAAAATATATGCAGAACTAACTCCTCCAAGTATGTCATTTTTTTCCTGAATGATTTCCAAATTGCTTTCTGTATTCTATGGAGGAACTTTGGTATAATATTGGAAAATAAATTGATATAAATAAATAAAATATAATACTGTATACCAGGGATGTCAAACTCAATTTCATTGAGGGCTGCATGAAGGTTGTGTTTGACCCTGGGGGCCTGGGGTGGATGTGGCCAGGGTGGGCATGGCCAGCTCAACATCAGTTGTGTCAGGGATGCCTGTGATGGCCTGAGCACTCTGCTAGCGAAAATGGGATCCCGAGCTCTGTTTCTGTCCATGATGGCCTCCTGCATCCCTCTGCCAGTGAAAATGGAGCTTTCAAGGGCCACAAGTGGCCCTCACGAGTTCATTTTTTGCTGTGATGGACTCCTACAACCCTCTGCTAGCAAAAATGGGAGGAGAGCTCCCGAGCTCCATTTTCGCTGGCAGAGGCACTGCATGCCAGTCCCTCTCTGTTTCCAGGATGGCCCTAAGCAGCCCGGATCTGGCTCCTGGGCCTTGAGTTTAACACCCCTGTTGTATACAATCCTTTGGCTGGGGAAAAGAATCTGGCACCTACTAGTGGGACATATGCTACATTAAGACAAAAGATTAGTTATGTATTTGACTGGCATGATTTTGAGATATCTTCTGCCTATCCTAACCACAGGGTCACTTATCAGAACCAAGTTTTTTTGTTTTAATTTTACACCTTTGGTTGTGACTCCTGGCCACAGCCTGAACTAGTTCCTGCAGTTTTCTTAGCAAGGATTTTTGGAAGTGGCTTGCCATTGATTCCTTCCTAGGGCTAAAGGAGTGTGACTGTCTCAAAATCATCCATCTGGCTTTGTGCCTAAGACTGAATGAGAAATCAGAATCTCCTGTTCTAAGCTGATACCTTTACCACTACATCAAACTGGGTTTCATCAGAGCACAGTAGAAAACAAATATACTGTGTGAGTTGTCATGAGTTTCTTTGAAATTGAATACAATTTCTCCCTGGAGAAATTCAGAAAAATTAGCCATCCAATTTTTCTATCCATAGATTTATAGTGCATCTTGAGAGGCTATTTGTGCCTACCACTGGAACAAAATAAATTTCTTTCAATCAGTTTGGATAAAGCTACCTTAACTGAACTTCAAGAAGCAACTTCACAAATCTTGGCAGAAATTATGGAAGACATTAGACCAAGATAATTTGCCTCCTGCAGAGTGCATTACCTTTAATGCACAAGAGATGCTCTCAGCTTCTTGACCTGCTCAGCCCATTTGGCTCTTCAATTCCCCCCCCCCACACACACCCTTAAAGTCTCAATTGCAAATTACTTGATATTGAAATTGAGTATATGCAGTTTACTGTACAAGTATTTTGCTTGTAGAACACTAGGTTACCAGAGGATACCACTCGTTGATGTTAATGTTGCTGTGGAAACCTTGAGGTTGGAACTGGCTGAATTCAGAAATCGCATGCAGGAGAACTCAAGCAAAATTACCTTTATGGTTTCCACAGCAACCCTAACTTTATAACAAATATATGTAGGCTGGGTAAGCTTGCTCTCTAGACCTTGCTTGTAGTTTCAGGGCCAACTTCTAGCAATTTCATAACTTTTCCAAGTGTCTTTGTTTTCTTTCCGGCACCTTTGCTGACTAAAGACCACTTTGGCAACAAACACTGACGAAGAGTCTTACTGCTTTCCCCAGCATGGGTTTTTTTTGAAATGTCCATTTCTTTTCTCTTCTCTATTGAAAATATGTAATTTTGGGATTCAGTTCATTTCATTTGTACATAGCGGGAATGACTGCAGCCTGAAGCAAAAAAAAAAAAAAAAAAAAAGATTGTGTGGTAAGCAAAGATGAGTTTTAAACCTTTTCCTTTTGCACCCTTCTCCAGCTGAAAATGAAAGTCTTTCAGGCTTTTCTTATTGCAGAGAAGGACAGGAAATATTTGTTCATTTTCCACCATAAAGGGAAAATGTGGAAAGGTAATTTTGAAAAGAGAAGAGACTTAAGGAGCTCTCCTCTTCAGCCACAAATTGATAGGGTGCAATGGTTAAAGTTTCAGATGAGAAGTACCTTGCCAATATAACATAGGGGAGAAAATGTATGCCATCTTAAGTCCTGTGGAAGAAAAGTCAAATGGAAATGTAGTGTGATCTTCAAGCTATAAGATTCCATGGGAGGAACGTGTTTATGGGATGGAAATCAAGAGTCAAGGTAGTGGTTGTGATCACATGATTAAAGTCATGTGTGTGTGAGAGAGGTGGGGGAGGGAGGGAGAAGGGAGAGAGGGGGGGAGAGAGGGAGGGAGGGAGAGAGAGTGGAGAGAGAGAGAGAGAGATGGATGTGCCTCTCTCTATAAGCTGTTATGGACTATTGGGAGTATGAAACTGCTCCAACCTGATGATAGGACAACATCCTCCTGGGTATTGGAAAATTATTTTGGGCAATTTCCAGGTTGGTTTTACCCAGCATATACCCAGCCAATCCCTATGTCCAGATCAAAGCACGCATAAATGCTGACAAAAATATAGTTGAATATTTATTTATTAGACCTCAGCAACATCAAATCAGTGAAGTGGCAAAATGGGAAAGAGACAGATAGGCAAAGAGACATGAACAACAGACATGAGATTAAAAAGGAAGAGGTCATAGTATCAACAATCTACATTACATGTTTCAAAGGGGATAGAACCATATAGAGCAGGGGTGTCAAACTTGCGTCTTCACATCACTGTGTGATATATCATGACTTTCCCCCCACCCTTCGCTAAACCAGGTGTGGATGTGGCCAGTGCATGATGCATCCGGTCTGTGGGCTGCGAGTTTGACACCCCTGATCTAGAGTCACTGGAAACAATACTGTGGGTAATTAGCATGGCTTTTGGTTATTCCATTATTTTAACCTTTTTAACATAATGGAAGCAAAATAGAGACAGACAGTGAGATGTCAGTGGCTCTCTCCTTGATTCTGCACCATGAAAGAAGCAAGTGGATGTATGGGAATGATGTATCCATCACAGGGCACCTGAGATCAATAGCCCACCATAGGCAGAATAGGAAATTTGGCAGTACTGCAGTATATAAATTGTGTCCTCATCCTGTTCTTCAGCTATTGTTGGATGAAGCAGTCTGGGAGTGTGGCCATTGTCTGTTTTTTCAAAGGATTTTAAACACACTTTTATAGTCTGTGGGATTTTTTCTTCTTCTTCCTCCTCCTGACTCTATCACTCTCCCCATCCTCAACAAGAAGCTGGTTGCTACATATAAAGCAGAGGTGGTATTCAGCAGGTTCTGACCAGTTCTGGAAAACTGGTAGAGGAAATTTTAAGTAGTTTGGAGAATGGCAAATACCACCTCTGACTAGCCCTGCCCCCATCTATTCCCTGCCTCCCAAGTCCCAGCTGATCAATGAGGGCTGGGTTTTCTTTTGCTGCCCTGCACAGAATGGAGCTGGAAAGCAGGTTAGTGGGGTGGGGAGGGAATGGGGATTTTGCAGTATCTTACCCCTGCCATGCCCACCAAACCATGCCCACCAAGCCATGCCACACCCACCAAGCTATGCCCACAGAACCAGTAGTAAAATTTTTTGAATCCCACCACTGCTAGAAAGGATACGTCTTTCGTGCCAGAGGTCTGGATATATTGTTTAAAAAGAACTTTAGACACCACCCACCTCCAAACCAACTCTGTGTAGCCCACAATTTAAAATAATAGAACAGTTATACAAAATATGCAAGATCAGAGTTCATCTTTACCATACACCATGTACAGAAGGAAAAAAAAATCTAACAAGAGGACCACACTCGCCCTACTCCAAGGCTTTGGAGAACAGCCAGGTTTTCAAAGACTTCTAAAACCTCATTAGGGTGAGAATCATCTGACGGGGGCGGGGGAGGAGTTGTATTCCAGAAGGCAGGGGTCATAACAGAGAAGTTACCCTTCTTGCAGTGGTGGGATTCATTTTTTTTTACTACTGGTTCTGTGGGCGTGGCTTGGTGGGCATGGCAGGCAAAGGATTCTGTAAAATCTCCAGTCAGAGGTGGTATTTGCTGGTTCTCCGAACTACTCAAAATTTCCACTACCAGTTCTCCAGAACTGGTCAGAACCTGCTGAATACCACCTCTGCCTCCTTGGATCCTGATAGCTGACATTGTTTAATGAAAGAGACCCAGACAGGTCCAATGCTACTAGTTCTCCTGAATAGGCAGAAGGCATAAGAGAATAGGATGAGGACTGCAGTTAGTTTGTAGATTAGAGATGCCCCACTCTTTTTCCCTAAAATGAACAGTTTCTTTCAAGTTCAGGTCTCTTGAATAAGAATTATTTAATTGCACCCAACATCCCCCCTCCCTACTTCTTCATGACTTAGCTGAGTTTTGACAGCTCTTTTCATTTAAAAAAACTAAGCAAGATGCTGGTAAAGTAACCTCCATCTTATAGCTGAGCCATTCTGAATACTCAATATTAAGGTGGAATTTTTTTCCTTCCTTCCTTCCTTCCTTCCTTCCTTCCTTCCTTCCTTCCTTCCTTCCTTCCTTCCTTCCTTCCTTCCTTCCTTCCTTCCGTTAACTGGCCACAATCTGCTACCTTCATGTGGGATGGATATATAGGAACTCTGCTAGCTGGGAAATTCTAAGAATTGTAATTCCAGCATATCTGGAGGGAAGCAGGTTGAGAAAGCCTAATTTAAGTCATGTTCAGCTTCTTTCTACACTATGATCCAGACTGTGTTAAGTGCTGCTGACATTACAACAGCAAACTATCTTCAATATTCTTGGTAATTGGAGTTCTATAGTGTGAAAATAATAGATTTTCTAGTCTTGCATCTAAGACATTTCAATTTTTTAAGGTATTGTGCCATAATTTCTTTGGATGCAACTCAGCTGCATATTTTAGCTACCAAATAATTACAAGTCTTGTACATACTTACATAATCTAATACGCACTGTATAATCAATGTATCACACAAGGCCAGAAGATGTCAGCTTGCTGTAATTGTCAGAAACCTGTGCCAGTATATAAGGGTATTAGATCTTCTCAACTTTCTGATGAAACTTGGAATCTCTCTTCTTGTCAATGCAATTTCAAGCCTGGTGATATAGAGTATTCTGTTGCGAGCAGAGGAGTGTAATACTCTTCTCATGAAATACTTCTGGACTCGCTCAATTGTATTGATGTCCGATATACAGTGTGGATTCCAGACAGATGAGTTGTATTCGAGTATTGGTCTAGCAAAGGTTTTGTATGCCCTAGTTAGCAATTCAATATTTCCAGAGGAGAAGCTTCATAAGATTAGATTTACAACTCTTAATGCCTTTTTGGCAATGCTGTTACAGTGAGCTCTAGCACTTAGATCATTAGATATGAGTACTCCGAGGTCCTTGACAGAGTGAGGGTCATCACCGAGGTCATATCTGCCTAACTTGTATTTGGTGTACTGATTTTTTTTATCAATGTGTAGGACAGAGCATTTGTTGGTCGAGATTTGGAGTTGCCAAATGTTTGACCATTCAGACACATAATCAAGGTCACTTGGAAGAATAGTAGCATTGTCAGTGGTGTTGAATAGTTTTACATTATCCATGAAGAGGATGCAGTTGCTTATAAGGTGATCACAAAGGTCATTTATATAGGATGTAAAGAGTGTGGGTCCTAGAGTACTGCCTTGCGGGGGCACCACTGTTAACAGGAGCAGGGTTTGATCAAAATAGCAGCATACAGGGTCAAAGTAGCAGCACACAACAAAAAAAGGATTAGTAACGTTACCTTTTTACAATGATCTCTTGCAGCACAATCTGTTTTTGGACAAGGATGCTCACTTTCTGTATTCCTTTTAAAAGCTCAAACATCCAGGAAAGACAAGGACTTTCCTAATACTGTGTACTGGGGATTGTAAGGAGGTTGGGCTTGGAGGACACTGAGATCAAGAGCTTTGGTATTAGAAATGGGTATATTGGCCCTCCATGATGACCAGAACTTCTAACATTACCAAGCACTGGCTATGCTGGTTGTGGCTGATGGAAATTGAAGACCAGCAAAGTCTATAGGATCTCAGGTTATCTACCTTTATACAGTGGTGGGATTCAAAACTTTTTACTACTGATTCTGTGGGCATGGGTTGTTGGGTGTGTCGTGGCTTGGTGGGCATGGCAGGGGAAAAACTCAATTCCCTCCCTACTTCCAGGGGGAAGGTTACTGCAAAATCCCATTCCTCACTCCAGTAACCTGCTTTCCAGCTCCATTCTCCTGTGCAGGGCAATAAAAGAAGACCCAGTCCATCAGCTGGGACTTGGGAGGCAGAGAATAGATGGTGACGGGGCCAGTCAGAGGTGGTATTTGCTGGTTCTCCAAACTACTCAAAATTTCCACTGCCGGTTCTCCAGAACTGGTCAGAACCTGCTGGATATCACCTCTGCCTTTATATCAGATTCAATCCAGATATCTTACTCTCTTCCCCTCACTCCCCCCCCCACTAATCTCCCCAAAATTATGTACAGACAGCAGAGATAATCTTTATTTTAATAGCCTAGTCATTATCCAGGAATGAAGTATGTAACAATATAAATCATAAGGGTCTGAAAGTTGGGTGATGCATGAGTTCTCCTCATATGGGAACCTAAAAGACTGGCTCCTCGTTGCTTTGAATGACAGAGAAAAAAAAGCAACTGCGTTTTTGACATGCAAGAAAGGTTTAAAGGAAAGCAACACAGGGGGCAAGATTAGCAAGATTTCACTGAATTGCACACTTTTATCTTTGGGGATAAAGTAGACTAATCAGCAGGCAATTTGTGAATGGATCTCCCAAAATTTAGTTTGCAAAGGGAAATGTAGGCATGCTAGCACTGCCCTGGGGAAAAATAATGCAGTGAAGAAAGCCTCCATAGGAAGCAGATGCTGAGAAGTTAGAGGGCAATCCATCATCAGTCCCTGGCTGTGAGAGATGAAGTTGGATTCAAAAGGATCTGAACTTGCAAGATGGAAAGTTTTAATTAACATTGCAGGGGAGCTTTGCTAAACGGGCTATGTTAACAACAGTTTAACAACATTTTTAACTATATTAACATCATTTAACAAGTGAGCATTATAGATCAAATTGAGCACAGGGAAATGGATAGTGAAGCCCTATAATACATACCATGCAAAATCACCCTTGTGTTTCCACTTTCAGTTAATTATGAGGAAAGAAAATGCTGTAGAAGCACTGAAATCCCTGCTAAGGAAGCAATTGTTTTGCAGGTTTTTTTCTTCCCAGATTTATTTCTCAGTTGAACGTGAGTTCTCCCCCCCTTCTTTTTCCCTCTTTGGACAGTACTAACGTCATAGGCATGTCATAAAGGGGATCAGGAAAATAGATAGTTGGCTACTTGAAGCAGGATATATTGCCTCTCATCATTTAACTAGTAAAAGTACCATGAAAGCAACACGATCCAGTGTTTGGATATCTTTCCCCCGCCTTATTTTACCTTCATGAATCCCGGGAGCTTTTTCAAGAAGACATGTGATGCTATTACTTTCCACAGACCTACGTCAGCAGTCACCCAGCACGTGGCACACCGGTCTGCTTTTTCTTGTACTTCCTTTTGCTTCACCACCATGGTAGCTGTCAGAATCAGCACATCAAAGAAGAAAAGGACATACATTTAACAAGCACATCTAGATTAAAAGGTTTGAGTAGTCACTGCGTAGCCTGGTGCCCTCCAGCTGCCTTTGACTCCATTTGCGACTAGGATGCTGCAACAATAGAAAGACAAGTATTGGGCCATGTGACTTGAAACTGAGTGGAGAGTAGGGGTGAAAACTATATTAACATAAATGATTTGCAATATGCATTACGTGTAATTGTTCTGTGACTGAAAATTTGGATGGGCAAAAAAAGGTAAAAAAAATTCTTGGGAGACATTTGTTCCTTGTTGGAGTCATCAGATAGGGTCAAAATCTGTTATTTCTGGCCATAATCTGTCTGTGTGTTTTCAGTTCCCAGCTAATTTAGAATTTGAAGGATGGATAACAAAGAAGGAGGGTACCAGGACTTAAATAAATTAAGACATGTTTATTAAAATTGTTTCCATTAATTTCTTGCATTGTCACGGTTCCTTCTCCAAACTGTGGCAGTAAGACACAATGGCGAGGATGGAATTCAACTCAGAAAGGGGTTGCTTGCATTAGCTCTTCAATGTCTCTCTCCCCTCCTCCTCCGTTCCTCCCACCCAGTTCCTTAGTTTTAGGCATCATCAAGGAAAGGTTACATATTCATGAGGATTAAGTGTGTAGCAGGTATTGGGCACCTGCTGTGACAAAAGAGGAAAATAATTACCTAATTGGGGTTAAAGCAGAAAGCTTGTCATCTCACAACTGCAAGAGCAAATAGGAAGAGCTAGCTTATTTAAGCAGCCTCTCTTCTAGATGTTGATGAAAAAATGCAGGTCACCTTGAAAACAAACTCCTGAGAAGTTGTTTTTAAGTGTCAAAAGCCAGCAACCCTTTGGGGATTCTGGGGAAGGAAGGGTGGACTGATGACATGTCTACAAAAGTAGGGATGACAATTGCAGTGAAGAATGAAGAGCAGGTGAATAGACCAGCTCTTCATAATTCCTCTTTGGACAAGAAAAAGACTTGAGATCACCCAGCAGTGAGATCACCTTCTCAGATTGCTTTGTTATAGAATCCAATAATTCTGTTCTGTGTAGAACAAAGGACAGTATGCCATTTTGTTATGATCTAATCTTCCTATCTCCTTGCTCTGATAAACACTGTATTCAGACTGCCAATTTCCCTGGAACTGAAATAATAAGTAGAGTCATACATGAATCTTTGAAAAGAGCAAAATGTTCTGGGATTCAGGAAAGGCATCCTAACAATGAGGGACCACTCTGGTCCCAGCTAGCATTCTGTCTTCTTTCCTTCTTTATTTCACAGTATTTATTAATGTTTTTTTTTTTAATATAAAGGTAAAAGTAAAGGTTCCCCTTGCATATACGGTGCTAGTCATTTCTGGCTCTAGGGGACAGTGCTTATCTCAGTTACAAAGCTGAAGAGTCAGCGCTGTCCAAAGATGTCTCTGTGGTCATGTGGCCGGCATGACTAAATGTTGAAAGCGCATGGAACGCTGTTACCTTCCCACCAAGTGGTCCCTATTTTTCTACTTGCATTTTTACATGATTTTGAACTACTAGGTTGGCAGAAACTGGGACAAGTAACGGGAGCTCAGTCCATTATGCGACATTAGGGATTTGAACCACCAAACTGCCGACCTTTCTGATCGACAAGTTCAGCATCTTAGCCACTGAGCCACTTCATCCCTCTAAAAAAATCTACACAATATTTAAATCACTGCCTATTATAACTTGTGACCTAGATTCCTATGCTGAACATAGGGTACAGATATAGTTTTCCCTTTTTATGTGCCTACTACTAATGTGTCTACTAATTTTAACTTCATAACAATATGAACGTGCTCTACGTGTTTGAGGTATATTTTCTGAACATTTTAATTACTTTTATAGTCCACTTTCTGATGGTATTTCAAGACTGCATGTTATTTTATCCTTGCAACAGCTTTGTGAGGTACTTGGACTTTGAGATACTAATTGGATGAATTTCAACCACTGAGGTACGTGGGGACTGATCTCTTTGATCCCATTCCAACCCCCTAAACCACTATAATCTTTGAGGCAAGTTTGGATTATTGTGATTTTAACCTGACAAGATTAAATAGGGGTTTAATCTTGTATTTCATGCTCCAGATCCCATCAATGCAACAATGATATCTTATGGCATCCAGGAGATACACCTTCCTTTTCAGTCATCAACCCTGCCTTTTGGAATTGCCTCCCTACTGAAATTTGGATGGCTCCAATGTAACCATCCTTAAGGAAGGCCTTAAAAGTTTCATTCTTCCTCAAGCTCTAAAGGAACCCACTTCAGCCCATGGGATATGAATTACTGCCTCTGGTGTATTTTTTATTTTATTTTATTATGACTTCAATGGTTTAAGGCAGCATGGTGGCTCAACAATTAAGATGCTGGACTTGTTGGCTGGCAAGCTGGCTGGTTTGAGATCTGAGCACCATGGGTCCATTGTTGCCCCAACTCCTCCTTTTGAACTTATCAGTTCAAAAGCATGCTAATGCAAGTAGATAAATAAGTACCACTTTGGTGGGAAGGTGTTATGTTGGCCACACAATGTCTTTGGACAGCATTGGCTCAATGGCCTTGAAACAGAGAATGAGCACCACCCCTTACAGTCAGCAACAGCCGAGTAAAATCTGCAAATCAATGGTTTAACACTCCCCCTTTTAATTGACCAGAGTGGTTTGGCAAGTGTGTAGCCATACAAATGAATAAATGCATAAATATAAAAGGAGTAAGAGGAGGACAGACATGATAATATGCTAAGGAATCATTTATTAAGCCTAGGTAACGGCAATCAAGGTTTTGTGGCTCTAAAAGTTAGAACTGAGAATCATAATCTCAGAAGGCCTCTCTTACTTCACTATCCAGACATTGGCCTTTGTAAGGAAAGAAAGTCAAAATGGTGACCATAACTGAACAATCAATGCCCTGGCCTTTTTGTGTATATATTTGTGTACATATAAAAAAGGGGGATAGATTTCAAACACATGGTTATGACTGCCTTCTTGATTATTTTTTACCCGCCCTGTATTTAGAAAGAGACTAGGCCAAATAATGATAGCTAACCAAGTCAATCATCCCAGCAGTGACTAGAAGCTGATTCCATAATGGCTTCATCCCTCATATTTGAAGACAGTCATCTATTTGATTGCCCAAGTATGGTTGAGGGATATAGAACTAGAAACAGGGAGGATAAGGTTCTTGTTTGTTCACAATGGACATTTGGACATTTTATGGAACATGAGTAGCTGGATAGCAAGAAAGGCAGGAGCCCTGAAACTGAGAAGAACAAAGAAGTTACCAAGGCACAATGAAAGGCAGGACATCAACTCATCTAATTCATAGCTAAAGTGCAATAATGCAATATCATCCATGAGTACTTCTCTGAATTTCTCATGTGTGTTGAAATAAATTACAGGAACAGATTTCCCACCCAAATTGATTGATTAAAAAAAAATAATGAGTGGAGATTAAGAACAGAATCTGTATTGCTAAACAAAATAAATACTCAGATAACACAATGTTTATTAAGCACTAAGAAATGCAATTAATAGAAAATTAATAAAAATTATACAAAAAAGATTTGGTTAATAACAGGTTGGTAGAGGAATATTCTCTAGAGAACTTTACAGTAACTACTTCTAAAAGTGAATCTTAAATACTAATTGCTATTTAAATATATTTAGCATGTCAAGTTGGCATGAGGATGGGCTCCAGCACGAGTCTGAAAGTTCAGAAGACTAAACCTCTGGTCCTGGTGACCAACCCAGATTGGATCTTGCAACATTAATCTGAGACACATATATTTGCCTTCATTCATTTGCATGTATTATACATTTCATTTGGTCTCTATTTTGGAAATTCAGAAGTGATCATTCCATAGATTTTCTATATCCAGCAATTTCTAATCCATAATTTTGATACTGAGAGTATCCCTTTCCATTTCTTTAATGTGATTCCTTTACATGCAGATACAATTCACAAAAATATACATTCTCCATCTCTGCCATTCCGTTGAATTAAAAAGGTTAAGGAGTAAGCTTCCCTTTCTATGGACAATGGTCACAATGACTTTATTCATAAGGCATGCAATTTAAACTCTTTTTAAACACAAAATCCTTGTTCCCACTGTGATTATATCCTTTTGTTAAAAAGATAAAATCAGTTGGCTTCTTAACATGAAAGAATGGTACAGAACAACTGTAGAATTAAAAATAACCTTCTCAGAAGACTCAAGCAGTATCAGAACTTTTACAATCAAAAAAGAGAAAGGCAAAAATGGAAGCACAAAAGGGCCTCTGGATCCCCATGACAACCATCAGCTTGGCAGAGAGCTCTATTGTACTCTCAAATACCCAAACCTGCTGGAAATTCTGCCATATTGGGCTCCCTGGAATGGGCAATTCACATTCATATATGAATATGAATATTGGAGGGCAGACTTATTCATTCTATCTGGACAGGGAGCAATGCTTATAGTCTGCCCCGCAATATTCATATTATTTGTTGATATTAGAAAGGAGAAAGACTCTGAAAAAGGCCTTTAAGTTTGGATGGACAAAGTTTTGGTTGGCAAATGCCATACTTAACATTTTAGGAACAGAGACCTACAAAATAGGTGTGGCCACTTCATACATGAGGAAAGAACTGCTTCTGGTCACTCATTTCTTCCCTGAATTGGGACATGTAGGGCGGGGGGCAGAATACAGATTAGAAATTATGAGGATAACCTGAAATTAAATTGCAAGCATTTTTTATTTTCTTCAACACATCCTTCTTAAACTGAATACTTTTATCTGTAATACTAATGAAGGCCAAGGCAAAGACTACTCCATTAATTCTTCTAATAACTCAACTGTATTTGACATTTTCTATTGCATAAATGCCGGCACCTAAAAACTACTTTTAATAAGAATGGTTTTGGAATGAATAGGAAAGGGGAAAAAACCACAATGTGCCAATTTTTATTCTCTTGCTGGCTTTTGGTCTTTTGGTTTATACATTTGAGGGAAGGGACTGTCCTATTTATTACAGAAAACATATAAGTGAAGTAAAAATGTCTCAAATAAGCAATTAAAATATTCCACATGTCCAATAACATTTCACAAGATATAGAGAGACTATTTAAGCATACTTAAAACAGAATTATCATGTTTTGGTGCAGCATGTTTTTGGGAATTACTCTTAATTTCATAAATTAGGGATTTGTTGTTAGAGAAAAATTTAACACTTTTAGAGAGAGCCTGTTGTTTGTGTGCATTACGCTTTGGCCTGTACCTCAAACTATGAATCTCCAAGAGATGAATACGATGAGTGAAAGAAGAAAGTATTGTAGCCAATATCTAACTAGTTAAATGGATGCTTTTCTTGTACCGTTAACTAGTCAGAGCCAATCTACATGAAAAGACATTGTCCACTCTCCTGTGTCAATGCCACTTCAGAATCCATACAGTCAAGTATGTTATTCCAGGGGTCCCCAACCCCCGACCCATTACCAGGCTGTGGCCTATTCGGAATTGGGCCATGTGAGTGGCTGGCTGAAGGGTGCACATGTGGAACTCAACTTGCATGAGCAGCGGGCTGGCAGACCCTCATGCGCATGTGAACCGGCCCGCTGCTTGTGCAACCCAGTTCCTGTCTCCCCTTCCCAGCTGGGCCACCAAGCTACAAAGGTTGAAGCTATTATTCCATTCTTACCCATACAGTAAAAAACCCCAAACCCTACATTTTTTTACACAGAAAATCAGTTCACTGGAGGGAAACACTTCTTGCTAATATGCTATCCTCATATAGCAGGGGTGTTAAATTCAAGGCCCGCGGGCCAGATCTGGCCAATGGGATGCTTAGTTCTGGCCTGTGGGGCCGCCTTGGAAACAGCAAACACAGGCCCATGGTACTTCTGCTAGTGAAAATGGAGCTCAAGAGGGCTGCAGATGGCCTTCCTGAGCTCCGTTTTTGCTGGCAGAGGGTTACAGGAGGCCATTGTAGCCAAAAATTGAGTTTGAGAGCCTGTTTTCACTGGCAGAGCACTTGAGCCTCCACAGGCACCCCCGATATGAATGACTTCAAGCTGACCATGCCCACTCTGGCCACGCCCCTCCCTGCCCCCCCCCAAGGTCAAACATAGCCCTGATGCATCCCTCAGTGAAAGCTTGACACCCCTGTTATACAGGCTGGAAAATTTGAGTACTCGTGCAATCTTTACATTTTTAAAAATAAAATGGGAACAGAGCTGTACCACATTTCATGTGAATGATTTGAAACATGCGGTTTGAAGTCTGAAGCATGTCAGGGTATCAAACTTCTTTCTTTGAGCATCTTCCTGATCATCACATTCTTAACTCTCTGTGCCTCTGTTGTGCCTGCTCTTTCCTGCCACATTCTTCCATAAGCATGATTGAAGTAATCATTTCTCTTGGGAGGCAAGCTGCGTAAGCCAGGCTCAGACTTTGACTACATTTGACCTCCTGTCCCCGTACAGAACAAGAGAAAGGAAGCAGTAAGCACTCTTTAATTGCATTAGTTACACACATGCTCTGTGAACGCCAGACCAATTAGTGATGTTACTTTCTCCTTCAAAGAGCCAAAAAACATAGCCTGTCATTTAGGAAATGTCAGCAGGCTCAAGTGTGTTGGCCTGGATGAAACAGCATGCCTGCCACTACCTGGCCTATCAGGATGGGAGCAGGCAGGTGAACGGATGGAAATATTTGATGTACCAGCCGAATAAATATGCCACACTTTGTGCTTAAGGATGTAAGAGAAATCTGCAATAAATTTAAGCAGACTGTCAGTTCTACCTCCTGTGGATTCTTTTCCTAGATGGGAATGACTTTGGATGCTGCTGGATCATCTTCTATTAGTTTGGGGAAAGCATTGATTTGTCATCAAAAAACAACTTATGGTTGCTTGGGAATCTTCCAGAATGGTTTTGTGTAGGTTTCTGTTGTACATAATAAATAAAGATTTTCAAAATGATAGCATAAACTTACTTTACACATGCAAAGTCCAGATTCATTTAGCATCATATCCACCCATCATATAGGCAATGTTATATTACACAATTGAAAATTGCAGGGAAGAGGTGGTGGGGAGGACAGATAGAAAGTTATATTGGGTAGCTCTTTTTCTCCCCAGGAAAGATCTCAACATCACAAACTGGTCAATAGAAGGGTGAAATAAAATGGTGGGTATGTATGTAAAGCATCCAAGAAGCAGTTGGTTGTGTCCGTGCTGATCTTGTCTGGTCTAAAAAGCCCAAGGTTAATGTTTGAGTAGGTCACTAAAAACGGTCTGTAGGCAGGGTTGTGATTAAAAAAATAAATACATTCCTTGCAGAAGGGAGGAATGACAAATCACTTGGCCACTTTTGCCAGGAAAAGTTCTTGGCAACATCTATGTAATGACTAAATGAGCTTGAAGTTAAGACACGTTTTTCAAATCATGCTCGAAGTTTTCATGAAGCATATTCTTAAGTTTGCAAATATGGATTGTCATGTACCTCTTTTGGCAAGAGTCAAAAAGAAAATGGTAAAAAAATTAATTTTGGCTGCATTAAAAGACAAAACTCACAATGGCAAGATAGATCCCCCGCAAGTCCTGCTGTGCTACCTCATTGTGATGGTGGATGGGGGAGATGAACAAATGCTGGAAGGGTATGCCAAGAGATGCCAGGATCTCAGCAAGGATGTAGGTCATCCCTGCTGACTTACTAAAGCAAATGGCATTAAGGGAAGATGCTAAAGTCAGATTATTTTAAGTGACAATGGCAATTTCAAACCAGAGGTGGTATTCAGCAGGTTCTGACCAGTTCTGGAGAACTGGTAGTGGAAATTTTGAGTAGTTCAGAGAACTGGCAAATGAGACCTCTGCCTGGAGATTTTATAGCATCTTTCCCCTGCCACGCCCACTAAGCCACACCCACAGAACCGGTAGTATTTTTTTTTTAATCCCAGCACTGTTTCAAACTATGTGGGAGAAGGCAATAGTAAATTACTTGTATGTACAAAAAAATAAACATATAGAGAAATCTACGTGGTCATTTATTTGATGGTACATAATCAATCAATCAATCAGAGATGAATAATGTCCCAAACTTCTGTACCTGTAATTGGGTAAGAAGGACCATTCTATGTTTATAGACAACAAAGCTGCATTGTTTAACTCCTCTCTTTCATTCATTTCATGACGGCAGAGCTGTAGTGGCACAGTGCTTAGAATGCAGTGCTGCATGCTAATTCTGGTGGCTGCCTGCAATTTGGAAGTTTGAATCTCACCAGGCTCAAAGTTGACTCAGCCTTTCATCCTTCCGAAGTAGAGGGGTAAAATGAGGACCCAGATTGTTGGAGACAATATGCTGACTCTGTGAATCGCTTAGAGAGGGCTGTAAAGCACTTTGAAGTGGTATGTCTAAGTGCTATTGCTATCCACCTATATAGATTGTTTTTAATTGGTATTCATTCACAAGCTTTTCTTAACTACCTTCAGTAAGAGTGAGATTTTTTTACATTTGAAGTTGATATTGAGATTTACGTAAGAAGATTTTTTTCCCCATTATTTCATGGATTCTCTTCCTGCCCTTATGTGCTTAACATATCCTGAAGAACATGCATAGATGAAAATATATCTTAAAGAACAGCTCAAGGACAAAAGAATGCTAATATTCTTGCTGAGTCCTAGGAAAGGTTAAGCTATCTTCTGATTTGCATCTTGCATTTTTATTTAAGGAAAGGTTTGGTGGGAGAGGGGTGAATGGAAATCCTGCTGAAACACACTGATAGTGTGCATTGTATGCAAAGTCCCTGATTCAATACAAAGCCATGGTTCCACAGTGGTTAGAATGCAGTACTACATTCTGCTGATTGCTAGCAGTTAGATTCTGACTGGCTCAAGGTTGTCACAGCCTTCCATCCTTCTGAGGTGGGTAAAATGAGGACCCAGATTGTTGGGGGCAATATGCTGACTCTGTAAACCACTTGGAGAGGGCTGTAAAGCACTGTACTGTGGTATATACTGTAAGTCTGAATGCTATTGCTACTTCCCCTCTGTTCCTTCACAAGAACTACAGGTAATCCTCGATTACAACCATTTGTTTAGGGACCGTTTGAAGTTATAACATTGAAAAAAGTGAGTTATTTGTTTATTTATTTAATTTATATTGTCGCCTATTGGCCCATGGGGACTCGAGGTGGCTTACACAATGCAAAACCATATTTAAAACAAAAAATAAAAATAAAAACAATAAAAACTAACAAAAAGAATCAAATAAATTAGTAAAATACAATAGAACAAAATTTGGGAAAACAAAAAACAAAACAAAACAAAAAAACAAAAAAGATTGATTATTGGTTTTCACACTTATGAATGTTGCAGAATCCCCATAGCCATAGAATCAAAATTCAGATGCCTGGCAACTGGCATGTATTTATGATGGTTGCAGTGTCCTGGGGTCATACGATCACCTTCTGACCAGGAAAACCAATGGGACAGACGGACTCACTTAAAAACAGTGTTACTAACAACTACAGTGATTTACTTAACAACTGTGGCGAGAAAGGTAACAAAATGGGGCAAAACTCACTTAGCGGTTGTCTTGCTTAGCAATGGAAATTTTTGGCTCAATTACAGTTGCAAATCAAGGACTACCTGTAATGTAGCAAAAAAAAAAAAAAAAAAAACTGTGGGAGTTGCTGCTATTCCAAAGTACTGGACTGGATCTGGCTTGTATTAGCTACACAATACCCATGAGATCGATTTGTTTCTGCATAAGCATTTTTTTAAAAAGAATCCAGCAACTTGTCACTGCTTTACATATATCATATTGGAAATGGGAATGAGGATCAAGTTTTTCCATTTTTATAGCAACTTGCCTCATGCAATATTCTGGAGACCTCTATATAAAGTCTAGTTTTGTGTCTGCATGGTTGGCCTTCATATATGTACTCCAGGACCGGGTGGTCCAAATGGCTATAGCCATTTAGTCTTATCTAGGATGAAATGTTTAACAGGATACAGTAGCAACAAACATCCCTGAACAAATTTCCCCTTTGTGCATTTAAACTTTTATTAATTTTTTATTTAGACCACATGCGGTGGATATTTGGACCATGCCATCATGCAGGATATCTTTACTCCTGAATGGGGATGCATTTTCCCATTTGAAACTGACAATTTGGACTTTTCTTCCTGGACTTACAGCATCTGCTTGAAAAGGTGATAGCTGGGAACTAAGGAGATTCATCTTGTGCACCAAAACCTCATTTTTGTTTCTGGACAGGGCCCACATGCAGACTGATAGATGCAGACTGTTGCAAAGTGTTCTACATGGGGTTGCCCTTGAAGACCACTGAGAAGCTGCAGCTGGTTCAGAATGCAGCAGCATAGGCAGTAATGAGAATGCTATGGTTTCATGAACCAGACTGGTTGTTTATTAGCTTCTGGATACAATTCAAGGTGCTGATTATCATCAATAAAGCCCTTCACAGCGTAAGGCCTGCTAAAGGAGTTTCTGTCCTTCATGTAGAATTGCGTGCTCGAGGTTCCACTGATGAAACCGTGTCATCAGATGGGACTTAGGAAGGTGGTCTTCTCTGTTGCAGCACTTATGGCCCCTACTATGTCACACATCCTTGAAAGCATGTTTTTTTTCCTCCAGGCTCTGGTGGGCCTCTTATGGAAATACACTAGCTGGCGTGTTCTATTGTGTGTCAGGATGACAGCATTATTTCCTCTTTATATTATATTTGTACTATGTTTAGCATTGCATGTTTCTCAGAATCACTATGGAGTCAGACCTCCTGTGAGGTCTGGCACAAGGCGTGGCACAAAGGCAACCGAGTCAGATAATCAGTAGGAGTCCCTTTATTAGCTCCAACTTTGCTTCCAATGTCCAGGTTACCTTCTGGCTGGAGAAAAACGTGGCCACCAAAACTATCTATAAGTCCAGTCAAGGCAAAATGAGGTAATTAGTCCGGCAGGGCAGGAGCAAGAATTCCAGATGTGAAGGCACAGCAATAACTTAACACGATTGGGAAGACGCCAGGAATACAGATAAGCAAGTCAATACAAGATAAACTCACGTTTTCTCCCAGCAGCTGCCGCACTCAGCATGCATTTCTTTTAAATTTTCTTCCCAGCTGTGGCTAATGAAAGGAATCAGGGCTCTTTCCTCCCCCATAAGCCATGCAACCCACATTGTTCTCTTCTCCGTTCTTCCCTGTGTGCCCTAGGATGAAGAGGGGGTGGGCCTGGATCTTCCTATGAATTCCCTCTCCCTTGTTCTGCTCTGCCCAGCTGGACTTTGCCCTTCCCCAGTTTCCTCCACAGCCAACGGAGCCACACTCCCACTGTCAGCTGTTCGTCTTCCTCCTTGGATTTGAAAGGGGGATCACACAACCTTTAGTTTGATTAATAAATATAAAATGCATCATAATTTTTTTAGAACAAGTACTGGCAACAGCAGAATGGGAAACAGGCAATAACAGTTAAATATAATTGTTAAGAAACTGCCACACCCATCACAGATCAGCCAAACTGTATGCTCCTGTAGCTGCAGGACAAGCCTGGTCTATCTGCAGTGCTCAGTCAGCATCATTTCACTCAGGAGGAAAAAGCACAGGGCAAGCTGTCTCTTCATCAGCGAGTTATTCTTCCCTTTTATTTTTTTTGTAAATTTTATTTGAGTTTTCACAAAGAGAAAAAAAATACAAATAAAACATCTTTTTTGAAAGCAGCATAATCCCGGGTTACATTTCTTTGTACAGACACAAATTCAGGTTCATGCTCATTTTTATATTCTATTCCATATCTTACTACTATTTTACATTGTCTGCATAGCTTCTCCCCTCTTTTAATTTTCTCAATTTTATTTTAATTATCTCATCTCAATTCAAATCATTGTATTTATATTTTTTGTCTGTCCTGTTTCACTTATCTATTATCTTTTCTCATTAAACAAAATTTCTCCTGTAGTTACTGATTGGAGTATGACGCCTTTATATCTTTCCCCTAAAGTTATAACACTCAATATAATACATAACTTCCATTCGGATTCTGCTTGGTACATTCTTAAAATACACACTGTATTCTTAAAAAAAGAAAAAAAAATTATAAATGTATATAATTAAAACATTCCATTCCAATTCAGTTCTATCATTAACATTAATATTCATTAAAGTCTTAACATCTTTAACATTACTTTTCAATTAAATATCATACTTCTATGGGAACAATTATAAGCTTTCCATAGTTAATTCCCCCCTTCACTTATATTTTATAAAACATTAATTAAAATGTTCCCGTTCCTTCCTAATTCAATTTTCTCATTTATTTTATTTCACTTATTTTATTCAAACATTTCACTAAATTTTTATTTTTATTTTCTTTGCTTGTTTTTTTAAGTCTTAAATTCTCCATTCTCTTTCCCCACTTTCCTTTTTCTTCCCCACATAGAATTACTTGTTCATTAAAGATGGCTTCTTCTTTGTCCCAGTCTTCTTGTTTTGCAGTCTTTTCTTGTTGTTTCTCATAGTTCCAAATCTCCATTTCTAAGAATTGAAAGACAAAGCCAAAAGAACCCTTCCCTTCTTGTGCACCTTCTTTGTACTTTTTAAGTTCCATTTTCAATTCATCCAGAAGTGGTGCCATTGTATAAATTTTTAAACAACCACCCAATTGATTTTAGTCATTCAAATATAATAACAAAAAATCCAAAGATCACCAAATAATCCAAATACACGCAAGCTGTTTCTTTTTTGCTTTTTTCACTTTCTCTTCCTGGGGTTACTATTTAGTTGCAAAGTTTCAGTTAAAGTGTATCTTTTAGAAGTCTTGTTGAAGTTTTACTTTAGATTCTTTTTAATTCCAGGCAGTCTCCTCCCTCTTCCAGATCCTGCCCTTATTCTTTTTCTCTCCCTTCCTGCTTATGAAAAAGAAAGTTTTTAATGTCCAGAAATCTTTATTATCCCTTTGGCTTTTTTTTTTTTTTTTCAGCTTAATTGCCTATTGATGTCAAAGCAGATTTTTCCGATTTCTTATTTAAGTCTCTTAGTTGTCAGTATAGGGAAGGAGATTCACTTTCCTTCGCTGCTTCCAACTCTTCTTTGGGAGCGAAGTTATTTTTTTGTAAGTTTAAATTCCAGGGTACCTTGGTTACCTTTATTATGGTAAAGTAATGAACTTTCACTTTGTTTATGAAGCCAGCAGATTTTGAATTTCTAGCACCCTCTACTGGCTGCTGAAATTAGAGCGAGAGAAAGTTGTTAAAGTTGCACAGCAAAAGGCCAGCAGCTCAAAATTGGAGAAAACCACCTTTCTGGCTATTCTCCCATCAAACAGCAACCCCCTACATAACTTTATTATTTACACACACACAAAACAGAATCAACCTATGAAAATGACGTGTGTATAATTGTACTTACAAGCAAGAAAATACAAGCATGAGAGGGTGAAATAAAGATTCACCTCTGAATTTCCATATGGAAGCCATATTGCTCATTTTGCAAAAAGGTGAACCATTTTTGGAGCACTAATAATTTGCAAACAAAACAAAACCAAAATCCCAAACAGAGGGCAGTTTCCTAAAACTGGTAGCGATGCACAGAATTCAAGACAGGGTAATCCATTGAGATACACCATGATTTTAACACACACTTGATTAAGCAACTATGGTTTGGTTCACAGACTAAGGCTGAGTGAGTCTTTAAAATATATGTTTTGAAACACCTGGGAGTACGCACAAAGCTTTCCATTTTGAACTGTTCAACACCTGTATCTTTGTTCCATCCTTGGAATTTTATTGTATATGAACTTTCCAAAACAGTATCCAAGAGTCCAAGCTGGAAAGTTGAGGCTGCTTGAATGAAAGAGATACTTGGTATGTACTGCAGAGATTCTGAAATGCTCTTACACTGGCTTTGCACAGTTCTAATAAACAGTTTAAAAACAAGAGAAAATATGTGGCTTTGTAGAGTTCATTCATGAGTGAAATGGATCTTTCCTAACTGCAAATCTTCCTACAGGGTTGCAGACAGAAATAGTTTGCATCAGTTAGTAAAAACTATTAGTACAAACAACTTTAAGGCATCATCAAGCCTTCAAATAGCTGTGTCAACTATCTTCACACTGGTTTGTTATTTTTAGAATGCAGTGCTGCTGTTTTAGCTATTTTATTGTTAAATATTAGCAAACATGATCAAACATTTATGCAATTTCTCCAATGAAGTATTTATTGCTTTATGCACTCTTGTGGAAAGTATGATTTAACATGTAATAAAATCAAAATAAAATGAAATTGCAGTGGGCTTTTTGGGATCATAACTAAAGGAGGGACATTTCCACTATATGGTGGGATTATGCATGGTCACTGTCTTGCCCCAAGGCATCCTCATCCTGCTTGGACTTTGAAAGGGCAAAGGAAGAAAAAAAAATGCAGCTATACTTTTGACTCTTGAGGTAAGATTCTTAACTCACATATTCAAGGAAAGAGTGATGGTGGAAGTAACTTCCTTCAGCGACAGATCTTTCTACCTATTTGTTTTCTGATCTCCACCACTCTTGCTCAGCTAATTGCTATTGAAGTATCGCACCCTAAGTACAAAAGTCAAGTTGTGTACACATGCCTTTGGACTCTTAACTTGAGAAGTTTTCTGTATGTTCTTTGTTTTCCTTGGTTCTCTATCACTGACCACAATGACAGTCACAAGAGATCAGAATATAATTTTACTACACCAAGCAATGAGGCTTTCATCAGAGGGAGCAGTTAGCAGAAACACATTAGAGAAAATTAGCTCTGTACTGCTTAACAGCTTTATCTTACCTCACACCCTTAACAGAACACTTATTTGTTACAGACATGTTACATTACATTAAAAAAAGGTTTTAATATTGTAACAAAATATCAAGGTGACATTTTACAGGAAAATTGCAACAAATAAGAGCAAGAGCTATTATTATGCTGTCTCCATTTTGACCTCCCTGAATAGGACAATACTCCAGTTTATTTTTCTTTGGACTGAAAGATGTGTTGCAGTTGTTAAATGTAAGAAAACAGTAGCAAAAATTTAGTTCCAATTACATGGAGAATGAATCTATTTTAACATTCTAGGAGACGTACAGTATGTTACTTGATGCGATAAAGGACTTTGCGTTGCAGGCGATGCTGGATCTCACCACGCCGCATCATAAGCTGTAGCACCCTGTAGATGGCGTGCTCAGGATATTTCTGAGAGGGAAAGAAAAAGGAAAAATACATTTTGTGAAAACATGCCTAAATGTAACAATGAAACTTGAAGGAGAATGATGGACAAGTTATGGTGCTAAACTGGAGAATTAACATTGAATTTCTGTATTAAGCAAAAAAGACAGCTTCATTTTCACCTACATAGTGTATTAAGCACAGTAGATTTGTCTTTTAGGGACTATTCCAAGTACTTCTCAATTTCTGTCCTTAATTGAGCCTGGAATTATGGTTGTAAGTTATGCTGGTCATTAAGATCATCATGTGACCCATTTTTTTCATGGCAGTCATTAAGCAATTGTCTGCAGTGGGTGTTTTTTTGCTGGAAAGTGGATGTAAATGCTGGTTTCCAGCAAAAAAACATAAATCATGGTCACCTGATTGTGGGATGCCACAAGGAGTCATAAATGTGGGCTTGTTTGCCAAGGACCCAAATATAATCATTTCACTGCAGTGGGGAGAGTCCAACTGTCAGAAGTTTAAATCTGGGTCATAAATACTTTTGGGGGGATCTGTCATAACTTCGAATTGCCTTTAAGGGACCAGTTGCAAATCAAAGGCTCCCCATATCTTTCCCAACATGAAAGTACATCAACTTCTACACAAAGGGAGACCTAGTTCTCCTTCTATGGTATTAAATCACCTATTGAGAGGAAGTGAAAATTCTGTGCACTCCCACCTATATCCCTGATCCCTTTGCATCCTCCATCTAAATGTGTGGAAGTCCAATTCTCAAAATCCTTGGGTCAAAGGACAGGAAAAGCTGTTCTAGAATAGTGATGAATAAACATTATGGTGGGCTGAAGCCAGTGGTGGGATTCAATTTTTTTTACTACTGGTTCTTTGGACATGGCTTGGTGGGAGTGGCAGGGGAAGGATATGGTAAAATCACCATTCCTGGGGGAAGGTTGCTGCAAAATCCATTCCCTCACCACCCCACCCCACTAACCTGCTTTCCAGTTCCATTCTCCTATGCAGGGCAACAAAAGAAGACCCAGACGATCAGCTGGGACTCAGGGGGAGGGGGCAGAGAATAGATGGGGCGGGACCAGTCAGAGGTGGTATTTGCCGGTTTTCTGAACTACTCAAAATTTCCACTACTTGTTCTCCAGAACTGGTCAGAACCTGCTGAATACCACCTCTGGTTGAAGCACACTTCCTTCTACTAAAACTAATTAGGCCTGCACATCTTGCAACTTGGCCAGACACACATTCTAGCACACATTCTAGGGGTTCCGTATCTTCTTGATAAAGTGCGCATAAACCTCTTCATTCATGGTACTTTCACTGGACTGCAAATACAGGTGATTTGTCAACAGGTGAGAGAGCACTTCCAACTGCCTCTCTTTCTCTCTCAGGTAACTTACTTGCTTCACAAAATCCTGGATAATGCTGTGTTCAGATACTTGGGAGCCAATGGCAAAGCGACGCTTGAGCTGTTTCTCAATGCGAGACAGCATCTCTTGGTCTTCCTGAGTAGTGAAGCCTTCTACTCCTACAGAGAGGATATATTGTAATTAACATGAGGCATACATTACTTTATAAATTGTTCACGTCTTTGATATCTGATCTAGTCAAAATTAACAATACATTTTGTATCAGTATGAGTTGTTCTGTTGGATTTCATCAGTTTAAATACACCTGAATTTAATACAATTGAATACAAGTTCATAGTTTATTTTTTTTGTCACCTAAGAGTTCCTTTATTAAACTCAATCAGATATAATTACATGTTTAGCATATTAGTGTGTCTACGCCTTTTCATATATATTACTACAACTTTTTCCTTACAGCAATGCTTAAGGAAAATAAAATATTGCAGATGGAGATGACAGCAAAGAAATTAAATTTATTTACATCATTTACACACCACCTCAATTGTACTCAGGCTCTTAGCAGCCAACAAAAATCACAGCAGAAGAAATATTTGAGAAAAATACTTTGTATCTCATTCTTATACTCCTATATACTCCAAAATTGAATTCATAATCTTAATTTTTCAAAGTCCAGCAGCCTGAATGCTGAAAAAAAATCAGCAATTACCATTACCTTTCAGAGCCAAATTATCAACACATGTAATCTCTGGTCAATTCACTCTCTAGTACTGCACAAGCAACATGTATTTCCTTGGTGAAACTCAGACCTGAAAGGTTGCCTGACAAAGCAGCATCAAGTGTAGACACCTGGAAGAGCCTCAAGGCTTCTTCAACGTCTGCCTCAGTAGCAAAAGGTTGGAGCTTCATCTTACTGAGGGATTCTGCTATTCGCACCACGGCCTCCAGCTGCCTGCATGGAATGAATGAAAAAGCTTCATTAAAATAATATAAAAGAAATGGAAGAAATAACCATGAGAAGTCTTCAAAAACATAAAAGAAAAAAGAAAAAAGGTGAAGCACTAAATCAATAGAAATATTAACCGGAAATTACATTTGGCCAAGGATCAATTCAGCATGTCTATTCAAACTCAATATTCTTCTTTATTCTCTTTTTCTTCATCTTAGGAAATAATCCCAACTTCCTGAATCAAGGCAAAGTAAACATCCTATTTACTTTGGATTTTATATGCACTTTTACTAACTGTCAGTGCAATGCAGGCCTTATAAGTGCTGAAAGAAGACAATATTTTGGGGAAAATATTACAATAAAATATTGATCATAATGTAAGCTCAAGTTCTCACTGTATTCAACTTTCCAGTGATAATGTGTATCCAGACATTGCAAGATGCATCAGATGGGCAGGCCTCAAGTTCATCAAGGTTTATGCCTTTTAATAACATTTGTTAGTCTGAAAAGTTGCACCCAGACGTTCTGATTTATACGTAACTAGGAGCATGCATGAGATTGCAAAAATCTTCTGAACCTGGAATAAATTGTCCCATTCTGATGGTTCTGCATTAACTGATTCCAGATGAAACAGAACAGAAATGAGTAGAGCAAGGCTATTATGTGTATCCCCATCTTCTCTCAGCAAATTTTAATGTGATCTATCCCCACTGGTCCATTCATCCTGATATTCCCATTGCAAAATTCTAACCTAGTATAGAGCAGTGGTTCTTAACTTGGGCGATATCGCCCCCCAGGGGGCAATTTCATTTTTCAGGGGAGTGATGGAACAAAAAGGGGCGATGCAGGGGTGAAGGAACAGAAGGGGGGTGATATGGGGGCAATGGAGCAAGAAGTTTTGGGGACACTTTTAAGACTTTTTTCATACAGTGAACAGCTGTATATCTATCGTACAAAAACATCAGATAGCTCGCTATTAGTGGATTGAACTGTGTTTTACAATGTTCTCTAAAAATTTTCTTTGTGTCTTTTTAACCCTTTTTACAGTGTGCATGAATATATTATTTTCTTCGAATCTTAATTTAGTTTCAGAGTTTTCATCTTGAAATTCTTAGTGGTTTGTCTTAAAATTCACTTGTAATTAAAACATTAAATGTTACTGTTTTTTTCGGGCATTTCATTTTCTTATATGCACTTTTACTATCAGTGCAATGCAGGCCTTACAAGTGCTAAAAGATGACAATATTTTTGGAAAAATATTACAATAAAATATTGCTCATAATGTTAGCTTTTGTTTTCAGTGGTCATTGCATTTAAGTGTCTTGAATAAATAAGATAATAATGAAATACTTGTATCACAAAGTTTGGGAGTAAAGTGACGGATGGCATCAGAATTTTTCACACAGTTGAGATATGGGAAAAAGACTGGAAATAAATTATTTGCATCAATATGTCCTGATGACAATTTTAAAGAAAATAAAAAACGTGTTTGCATAAATTGAAGAATTATTTCCCTGTGTTGTGTTTGACAGGTTATGTTGGGGGAGGGGGGTGATGATAACTTCCTCAATGGCTCAAGGGGGCGATTCTTTCAAAAAGGTTAAGAACCACTGGTATCGCCCATCATACCTCCTCTCCATCTTCCCAGTATCTTTCGCTCATCCTCCCAGCTGCCAACATTCTTAACTTTCTCTGCTCTCCACATACCAAAACAATTCCTATACAAATCAAAACATTCCTAGTTTGCTATCTGGACAGGCCAATTTCCCCCTCTATCCCCAGACGTGCAAGTTTCGGTTCAGTCATTGATCGAACCAGCTTTTTGTGCATGGAACAGTTTGCGCACAGAAGACTTTGCATATCCTTATGTGTATTTATTGGCTAGACATCTATCCTGAAAAATAACACGAACCTTTTTGTCTAATGACACACTTGAGAGAATCAGAAACTGTATAGGGGGACTAAATAACTGTTATTTAGTTCCTCACCTGAAACCCAGATACATACTTCCCCTTACCTTACTGTAATGGGAATGTTGGAACGACGGTCGCTTTCTCGTTCATGTTCACGGGCACCACTGCGCATAAGGATATAGCGGTTCTTCAATTTCTCTGCAGCTTCTGCAGAGAGACGAGGACCACATTTCCTACAGGAACAAATAAAAATCTTAACACACACACACACACACACACACACATTCATACATACACATAAATACAAGATCATTTTGTCTCACCAAATTTTTAATTCTTATGGCACGGTCACAAACCAAATTTGTAAACGCTAGCAAGTAATAATATAATTCAGTATGTTGTTAATAAACCACTTTCACTGTGACTTCTTAAACAAACCACTGTTAGGACACCTTAATATATGAACTTAGTTTCCAGGCTGCTCAATTTATGAAATGAAAGTGGATGTTCTAAAGCAGGGGTGTCAAAACTCGTGGCCCGCGGCTGGATGCATCACCTGCTGGTTCCACCCCCGGCCTGGTTTAGCGAAGGGGGAAAAAGTCCTGATATGTCATGTGATACTGCAGCGACGAAGCCAGTTTGACACTCCTGTTCTAAAGTGATTTCCTAATGATATGCCTTTTCTTCTCTAGTATCTTCTGGAAACTTATAGCATCATGAAACATATTAATAGTTGAGTGGGCTTCTCTTCTACACTCCTTAATGTGGAATGCTACATTAGGGGCTCTTGAGGGAAGGCATCTTTGCTGCTGAAATGTCACCCTGGCCCTCGAGCCAGAGTGAAGGAAATTTTTTGATTGTGCTTCAGCACTGAGCTGAAGATCTTTTGAATCTCTAGAACCAAAGCAAAACCTAGTTTTTATTAATCTGAAGCATGCTTGAAAGGTTTCCACCACTCTTTCCATATAATTACAGCTACAGTCGTCTTACTCACGCTCTGCAGTAGGCAATCAGCTTCTTCAGTTTATGTAGCTCAATCTCACCCTCGACTGCCTGTGTCTGGGTTAAGGCACTTACATGTAGCGACATCACATGCTTGGCCAGGGTCTAGGGAACAACAAATAACAAATTAACTAGAAGGAAAAAAAAAACACTGAAACTCTCTTCTGCATTTACTATTAGTACAGCGGCTTTATTACTTCTTCGTGCTAACTTTTTTGAAGCCTGAAAGAGATCTGCCATTACCATTCTTTTAGAAAAGCACTGACTGCTCTTTTTATGTAGTAAAGGGTTATTATACCGTATTCCACCCTTTTATATAATCTTTGGAGAGCAATTTAGGGTATGTTTATACAACACATAAATAGGCAATCAAACTTTATTGGACTCATTCATATGTAGTCACTATATCATGTGAACATAGAAGAATTGATTAAATGGATTACGGTTACGCTAATCTTGAGTAAGTGTAACATGAAAGCACAGTCTATAAGTCTTGTAGAATTTTTACAATACTTTCCAGGGTAGAGATAACATTTGAATACTATAGGACATAAATTTGCAAAATACTTTCTACCTTCTGAATGCTAGCTTTGTTTTTTGTTTTATAAGGAAGTGTAAAATACTGGCTAAATTCTCTAGAGCGGTTAGAGTAAAGAATTGCACTCCTTATCTAACCCTTCTTTTTGAAGTATTCTGTTATTTAAAAGAAATGAAATATAGGCTTTCACAAAATCAAGTCTTTGTGCCATTGTTTCTACAATTAAAAAATAAATAAATCCCACACCTTCTCCCACATTGTACTGGGCTATTCAAACAACCCACCATGTCTCTTTCCTCATTGTGCTCATCTTTGACAATGAAGATCATATCAAATCGGGACAGAATGGTGGGCATGAAGTCTATATTCTCGTCTCCTTTAGTTTCATCCCAGCGTCCAAACACGGAGTTTGCAGCCGCTAACACAGAACAGCGTGAATTTAGGGTAGTGGTGATACCAGCCTGCACGATTGCACAAAGGAAAAAACTGTATTAACCAGCATGTAGTACAGTCAAAATGATGGGACTTATGCAAGTTCTTACGGTACTGGGCCTACAGTTAAAAAAACTGAAATTTAAGAGTAAGATGTAAATCAGCCTGGAACATTTCCCCCATCATGTTCCAGTAAAAAAATGTGTAATAATCTATAACCGATGGCCCACAGTGAGGCGCTCTTAACTCTCTATACAAAAGCTGAACCAATTTAATTATTGACAGGGTTAGGGACCAAACCTTAAGCCTCTGTAAAACAGTAAAAATACTCACTTCCTACTTTAAATTTTTGTGTTAAATTTTTGTTTTACCGACAAAGAAAAAAAGGAAGCAGTATGCCCCACCCCATAATTGGATAGATCAGGTTGTCCTGATAGACTGGTCCCACTGGGAAAAAAACTTCCTACTTTAAAGTTTACAACACGAAAAAGAATAAAAATATTCTTCTGTGCCCACTGTCGCAACCGCATAATGTTACCGTTATGCTCATTGTGGTCTTGGACAGGGTGCAAAGGAAAAATGAAGCCCTTGGCACCAAAAATGCTATTCAGTCCTGATAAAGAAGAATGAGCTCGATCTCATTTGATATTTTAAGGCTGGCCTGAACAGCCCCCAGCCTATTGGCTAAATAAAGCCTTCAAACCTACTGATATGACCCACTGGCTTCTCTCCTAACTTCATTTTTTCTGATAAAAAATCTTTTGATCTTCAGTTCCTTTGAGTATTTTTCACTTGCAAAGTTTTACAGTTATTTTCAAATAAGATCAACAGAGAATCTGCAATGGAGAGGATTTCCAGAAGCTTTTTTAAATGCATAAAAGACTTCAGGCAAATAAGTCAGCAAAATAGTCCATTTTTCATGCTTTGGGGTCACCTACTTGCTACTGTACATTCCATTCCACATACCCCCTTGCAATTTATCCAGAGTCAATTTCATCCTTCAATAAATAGTCCTTGGTTTAAAGCCATACTCATTTGTCAATGAACGGGAGAAAATGCACCGAAAAAAGTAACTGTGAAGTTTTCTCAGAAGCTGGTATGGTAAGTTCACCTTGGCAATGGAGATGGTCTGCTGCTCCATAGCTTCATGGATGGCCACTCTATCATCTTCACGCATCTTTTTCAAAGAAGGGGGAAAACAGGCCAAATTATCATATACAGGAGAAACCATTTTGTTAAAAGTTTTGAAATAATATTCAAAGCAATAGTCAATTATGTGTTCTTTTATGAAAGCTGGTATTCATAGTAAAGTTGGTAGCTCACTTTCATCACAAATTAAATGAATACATTTTTGAGCTTAAGCTGGTTTGGAGTTTCTTGAATTACAGAAGTTTTACTATTCTCCATTTTTTAAATGAATGCATATATTTATATAAAGCTCCCTTCTTAATGTGACTTGAAGTTAATATGCATAGTCCTAGACTTATCACCATAATTCTGAGCTCAAATACAATCATAAATCATAGTGATTGTCAAATGGGTCACCATGTGACCACATCTGATTTTACGACCATTTTTTGGCAGTTGTTAAGCAAACATCATGGTCATTAACAAATCCTTTATACACAGTGGACATTTTTTGTTGGAAACCAAGGTAAATGCCAGAAAGTGGCATAAAATATGACCACAGGATATTGCAAATGCCCATAAATGTGAGCCAATTGCCAAGCACCCAAAACGTGATCACCCAACCATGGAGGTGCAGATGTGCATGACTGTTGGAACTTAAAAACTGGGTTATAAGTAGCATTGGGGAGGAGTCCATTGTAACTTTGAACTATTGTTAATGACTGCCCCAAAGGTGTTTTGTTTTTTTTCAAGAGGCAACTGGATGTTCTGGTTTTTCTTTGAAGACGTTTCGCTTCTCATCCAAGAAGCTTCTTCAGCTCCGACTGGATGAGAAGTGGAATGTCTTCAAAGAAAAACCAAGAAAGTCCAGCTGCCTCTTGAAAAAGCACTTCTGGGCAACCATGACCTGGATGACTGAGAATCTCCATAGACATTTGCTCAGTGACTGGTTGTTAAGCAAGAACCAACTGTATTCCAATCTTAAAGCCCAATCAAAACACATACACATACCCCACACACATTTCTTGGTGGTTATACAACAGAGGTTTTTTTGCTAACCCTTCCGTCTGTACCTTGTCAAACTCGTCAATGCAAACCACTCCTCCATCAGCCAAGACCATGGCTCCACCTTCTACAAAGAAGCTCCGTGTAGCTGCATCTCTAATCACTGAGGCAGTCAGACCAGCTGCACTGCTGCCTTTGCCTGAAGTATAGACCTGAAAGAGGGAGAAAGGAGACCATGTAATGCTACTCAAATATTTCACAGGCCAGAATTTCTGCTTGATAGCAAAAGGAGAAAAAAGTTGTTATTTCTGAAATGGCTTCCCATTTAAACTGCTCCATTAATGTGGAATGTGCCTTTCTATAACTTAAATTTATACTCTGAAGCATAGTTCAGATCTTGACTTACTTCTAAGTGAAAATTGTGGATTTGTAGATTCATGCTGCCTTTTTATGTATAACTCATGATGATGAGCATAATTAATTTGCTATGTCCTACTTTCCCCACAATAACCGTATGAGCAGGGGTGGGCTGAGAGTGATACACCCCAAATCACCTAACCAATTTTCATACCTAACAGAAGACTGGAATGCAGTCTCCTGGTTTCTTGGTCAGTCCCTTAACCACTACATCAAACTAGCTCACTATGTAACATCCCTGTCTGTGCTTTTTACTGTTTAGGGCACTACAATTACAAAGGCCTCGAGCTCCCACAATAGCCAAGTAGAAATTCTTGGCTTAAAAATAAAATGTATTAAGGACTCTACCTTCAACTCTTCATTCCCCTGGTACTTGACATACATTATTAGTCTTTGATCACTCAGCTCTAAGTAGTAACTTAGCCTGGATTGTTATCAACCTTAGAAACGCACCTTGCAATCAGCAATATTTCCCAAGTTTATCTTTTCATCCCTCACATCATACCACCCAATTTTCCATGTACAAGTCAACAAGCAGACTTCTTAAACAAGACAATCTCTAATATCAGCATTATTCAGAGTTTATGCAATAAAATAAAAAAAATAAGATGAATAAACTTTTAAACTAGTGGAATGACAATGTATAATTTAAGTAATTAAAATGATATGCCTATGGATCAGGTACACAACTGCCCTACAAGTTACTTACTCCTATCGGTGAACATCTTTCTACAAATTTTAACAGCTGAGACTTGGCAGTTCCGGGATCTCCCATCATGAGCAAATTAATATCCCCTCTACGAGTTAACCCATCTGGAAGTCTGTAAATTGAGAGAAACTGATCAGAAACTGAATATAAACTGTTTGTTAGAAAGTTCCTCCTATTAAATTAAAATATCGCTGAACTGACTAGGAAGCAGCTGGGGTAATTATTTGCAATAGACATTCTGCACTCCTTAACATTTTATTAATCCCTAAATATCAAACAAGTCTGAACACAAATTAGATCTGCTGAGATTTTTCTCACAGAGATATCTATCTGATTCCAACTAGGTATGCTTTCGTCCAGCACTCTACAAGTTGAAACAGCAGAGGTGAATCCTCAACTGATGCTGATCCTAACAACTCATAGAAAGAGAAGTAGGAGATTCACTTCAGAAACATCTAGGTCACAGAATTACTTGTGTATTACAGAATAATGTTTATCATTCTATCCAACAAGCTTTCATTGTCTAGCTCAGTGGTTCTCAAAGGATGGTCTCGATACCCTGGAAGTTCAGAGACCCATCATGTGGTTTACAAAGTCAAATAAAATGTTGAAATTTTTCAATTTTAATTTCTAATATAGTAAATACCAATTGTTATAACCCACATAAACCAATGTTATTTTTGAAAAATTAGTTTTAAGAAAGTTAAGGGATCCTGAGACCAAAATCTTAGAGAAGCTGTAAGTTTAAAAAAAGATTCTGGTGCTTATTCAATCATGCTGATGCACCTTTCTCTGCAAGACTATTTTGGTTCCATCTGTCAACAATAATTACTCACATTTGCTATTTGAGATATTTTTTCCTTTAGAGGCTGTCTAAGAGTAGTTATTAAGAACATCAAAGCCCAAAGGGAATTGGAAATGGAGCAGAGGTAGCTATTCTTTTTCCCTTCCATTCTATTCAATAAAAGAAAATACCATGTAACAGATAGCTGCTCTTTCCTTTTCATGTACTGTTGGGTAAACAGCACTATTTTCTTTCCCAGGAATAGATATGATAAAAGTAAGGAAAATCTTAAGTAAATAAAATGGCTGCTTTACAGTAAGATAAAACAAAGATAAGCCTGTATGACTTTCTTTCCTTATGATACTCCGTTACCTCTCTTTTGCCAATTACCTCTTTCGAGAGCCTCCAAAAAGCATGCATGCAATCGCCTTCTTGATATCATTACTACCATAAATGGAAGGAGCAATGCTTTTGGCAATCATATCATAAATATTAGGCATGGAAGTCAAATGTCGAAACTCCTCTTCTTCCTGAGGTGTCACTGAGCCACTGACACTGCGTCCTAGAGAAAAACAAATATTGAAAGGTGGAAGTAGTTTCTAATCACTGAGAAAGAGACAGCATATGCATGCCAAACCTAGTTTGCAGGGTTGTTCTGATATAATTCTAATAAATGCATACATCTTATGTAATACCTTATCAGTCATACTAACAAAGTACTATTGACATTAGACAGCATGACTATTTTGAGAAATTTCACCAATCATTTGTATTAAATAGTCTTAAGTCCCCATGTTAATATTGGTTTTAATCTGATAAGGACTACATTAGAAAGGTAGAATAGATAAGAGTTGGAGTCAGTAATTCTCAGGTCACAACAACACAAGTTCGCCTTTGACCAGCGTGTTCCCTAGTCAAAAGAACAGGAGAGCAAAAAAGTATGGGATGATTCAAAATCTCACATAAGACCCAGGCTTCCAAATTAAAGCTTTACCTGAGCCTTCGGTGTCTACTTGGATTCCCACCACCCGGATGTAGGAGCTCCTGATGCCAACTCCAACGTTGTTCCGGCTCTTGATCTTTGTGAGGCCTGCTTTTTTGATTGAGTAAACGCCTATGATGGTAGCTCTGTTTCCAGGGACAACTTTGTCACACAGATATCTGGAAAATTAAGAGCAAGGAAGGAAGGAAAAGCAATTTAAAATGGAACAAAAAGGATAACTCTTGAACCCTGTCTATGATTTTTGCTAATAGCAGGTGCTGCCAACTCACAAACACCTTGAGGACCACATAACATGGATAAGCACCACTAACAACTGTATTTATGCCCATATTTAGCTAATTCAGTTTTCCATTTTATGTACCGAAACAACCAAATTCTGTCTTAAGCATGAATATGAATGCACACAAGCATCTAAAAGTTTTAACCATGGATACAACATGGATACATATTTTGTTTGGGTTTTTCTACTTGACTGAGTCTCTTGTAACACCACAGTCCTATCCTGCTGAAGAATCCAGAGGCATCACCTGTCACAATAGAGTTGCATGTGTCGAGGCAATTCTCCATGAGGAACAGCGTCAGGAGACTCTTGAAGTTTTAGTGTCTGGAAATCCACACATTTACACTTGTCTGGGACAATGAAATATGGATCCAAAGGACATTTTGCTAGGTTAGTCTGTTCCCTGAAATGAAAAGAAAGACAGTGCAGGTAAAATGGGAACAGTTTTACTATTTTATAATGTCTGTCTTGATCATTCTAATGAGACTTTAGTGTTACAAATTTTGGAAAAACCAATACCATGGGTACCAAATTTGTCCAGTTATCTAAAATAAACTTTGAATCTGGATATCTCAGATGCAAATCTGAGATCCACATACCCACTAAACTTTAACCCAAATTCTTGCAGTTGTATTAAGAGTTGGCTAATTAAACAATACCAGCCACTTCACTGCTAGTGATGTAGTGTTCAATCTCATATTTCAACACTACACTGCATTCAAATGGAACTCTGTTTTGCATATTACCTTGTTTGGAAATTCAGAGCTCAATTTTTTATGAACTCAGTTTAGGTTTATTAAATACGTTTTAATCTTTCTGGGGTACAGGAAAACACTGTTTTTAATTGATCTGTGAAGACTTCAATTCAAATTACAGATTTTCTCCAAGAACTCCCCTCCCCCAAAAGCTCTATATAATCTTAACCAAACAAACATGTTCCAAATGTTTTTGCACTAGAACTCTCCCAAACCTTTACTAAGATGTTTGGGGCTAATAGGAATTAATCCAAATATCTGGATGGCATAAAATTTGCCCAACTTTGCCTTAAATGAAACAAATATAACAAAGGCTATAATCTTAGGCAAATTATTTGAGAATAATTCTAATGAAGCTTAATAGGGCATGCTAGTGAGAAAGTATATATAGGAATCCTCTGTAAACAAATGCAAAGCAACATAATCATGTGTGTCATAATCATATGTGTCTCACTCAAAAAGTAAATTTCACTAAAATCTGAAAGGAAATGCAACTTCCTTACGTGCTGCACTTCCGAGGAAGAGCATATCCTTCCAGGCCTGGACGTAAAGCTATGTTAGGTATTATATTTCGGCAAGTACGGCATTGGATGGTGATCCTGGTTGCTTTGGCTCTCACAGGAGTTGCAGCAATAATGATTCCCGGGATCTTCACCAAATGTGACATCTGTTCAGACTTCAAAACAAACAAGGAGAAATTACAACTGTTATGAAATCTGCAAAAGAAAAAATATATACCCAGAGCATCCAAAGATCCAGAAATCCAAATCTCTTTTCCACAGTCACTACAAGGTGTTCATAATATAATATTCCAATTTGTAGAAGACACAAAAATGCAGAATGAGGCATATAAAAGCATGTCATACATATACTTATTGCAACCCAAGAACATAGGGCTCTTATGTTCTACATTTAAATGAATTTCAGAATGAAATGTTCCGTTGAATCTGCTTTCTGAAGCTACAAGTTCCCTGTTTCCTACTGCAAAACACCTGCACTGCTTTATATTTCACTAAGGTTTCATCTGCATCCTCCTCCTGCAACATCTGGAATAGTCAGAAGATTCCGTGCATGCATAAAGGCCTCTTCCATGATGTCCAGTTAATTATTTTGGCATCTTCCAATTTTTTCAAAGGATTGTGAGGCACCTGGAGGCAATTAAATTGCCCTCACAAGAAATATGTGTGCATACTTATTGCAATTCATGACTAGGTACAACAAAGAAAATAAATATTAATTTTGTGGTACGAAGCATTTGATGAGATGAAAGTTGGCATTGAACTAGGTTTTAAGATTTTTATTCTGCCTTTAAAAGAAATTATAGGCAGCAAACATTCTTAATACTCCTTTCTTCTCCCCCTCCCCAGCTCTGTGAAGTGGGTTGGACTAAGAGAATGACTGGTCCAATGTCATCCAGCCAGTATTCTTGTCTAAGGTTGGACTAGAACTCATAGACTTCTAGTTTCTAGGGCAGCATCTTAACCACTACATCAAACTGTCCTTCCACAAAAATAAGATAGTTTTGATATAACTTTTCTTTCATATTTTAGAGTAAATGTAGATAACTACAAAGATTCCTTAAGGCAGCTATCAATATAAAGAAATTCTAAACAATAAATTGGAAAGAAAATTATACCTTATTGGCAAAATTAAGCTAATAGAGATTTCTATTACAACACTACAGCAATGCTGGCAAATGCAGAGGTAACCTTCATTAGCTCTACAAAACTGTAGTTCCAACAATTGAGTGAATCTTTAAAAAATAGCCTATTTTAAATTGAGCTGCTTCTCAACTTCAAATTTCTTGGAAACAGCATGGAAATGATTTGCCATTCGGTTCTTCCAGGGTTTTACCTCTCAAACTATGCTATGGTACAAACAGGGGTTTCTGCAGTGTATAATAAAAAAAAATTAAAGATGGTGGTCTTAAGTGCAATGCACATAAAAATTGGGTAGAGCTTTGATTACACCTTTGTGAGTGCCATTTTTATTTCTGTTTTACTATACCCTGAAGATATCTCTGGCTAAAGTTCTGCAGTTTCCTGGGACCTTTCTATTCAAACACTAAGCAGGTCTGACCCTGCTTAGCTTTATGAAACCAGCCACAGTTCATAAGGCTGAGGTTCTAACTTACCTTGAGATTTCGGATGTTGGAAGGATTGGAATCTGATCTGAGCATAACTTGAATATCCTGAAGAGTTTCTTCTCCTTTTGGCCGAGGACGTGTTACTTCATCAGCTACCTCTTTTGCAGCTTCTTCCAGCTAAGAAAGAAATGAAATTGTTTAAAATATAGAAAGAAAAGCAATCGCCTTTTCTTAAAGAAGGCCCCATTGGACAGAAATAGCTGAAAAGTAGTCTAATCATAGAACATTAAGTTTTAGTTAGAAAAATAATGATTGGAGTGAGAAGAAAATAATAGAGAATTCTGGAATAGGGCATAACTAGTTAATTATACCATGGAATATTTATACATAAAAAAGGCAGAAAGGGGATAGTTCAGTAATATAACACAGTCTTTACAGGCAGAAAGCCTCAGGAGTATTAGTCCACATTTCTAGCTGGGCAATAAAATATTCCAGTTTGAAACCCAGAAGAGTTGCTGTCATCAATATTAAGCTAGGTGGACCAGCAGTCTGAATCTCTACAAGGCATCATTCCATAATCTAACTGCAGCCTCCCACACATTTCTCCCATGTTCCATGTAGGTACCAGTTGAAGATGCTCCACAGGCTGCTTGCATATATAGTTCGACAGATCTCCATCAAAGCTTGCCAAATCTTCTATCTCCACCTCAATCCAATATTGTCCAACATTATAATGACGTTTGAGCTCATCTCTTTCAATATAGTGGGAGGGAAAAAAAGAGACCCATTAATATATTTATTGGAATAACATTCACAACTATGCACAAAGCTGCAGAACTTTAGGGCAAGTTATCTTATTCTGATATATTTACCAACACTTCAAAGGTATTTCAACTTAAAATGCTATAAACAACTGTTTTAAGTTTTCCAAAAGAGAAAGGGCACCTGTATTTGAAAGAGAAGCCAGTCCTGTCTGTTCCAGTACGATACTGTCTTAAAAACTCTTTGAAGCGTTTTTGCAGCTGGGACCTTTGAACTTGTCCTTCATCTGCAATTGGGTCTCCACCAAAGCTATCACTGTAGAAAATGCCAGGGTCATCAAAACCAGACATGATGATTCTCTGAAAAAAAAAAAAAAAAACAGAATGGAGCTGAAAGATATCAGTAAGATACATTACAAATATAGGTTTCACAACTTATATTAAGTCTAGAGTAGCAGGTAGCAGGTCAGCATTAAATTTAATCATTACAATTAAGCCAATGCTCCAGTTTAAAGTATCAGGGAAAACACATCTGAGCATGTGCAAAGTGTATGACTTTTACCGTACAGGTCTTATACAAGACAGCATCTTCTTTTGCATCATTTCCCCTTTTCTCTATGGCATATGGATAGTTTATGATTTTACTATTGCAAAGCAATAATTCCCAGTAATTATAATCAGAGCCACATGAAGAATGAGTTGCCTTGCAGCAAGATGGGCAACAAAATAGATAGAAAGGTAGGTAGATAAGAGATAGGTAGGTAGAGGCAGGTAGATAGATAGAAATAGACAGAGATACATAGGTAGATAGAGATAGATAGACGATGTAATTCAGCAATAGGACAAGAGCCTTGGGTTCCCTATAACTGACAACAGGAGATCTGTGTTTTTAAGCTGAAAAACTGCAGACAGGAATTGTCCTATTTTTGAAGAGCACATTATAACCAGCCAACTTTGATGCAATCGACCCAGCCATTTGTTCTCCAAGTTACCATCACAGTGGGGGAGGATGGGAGTCGTGCAAAAGTTGACTTTGGGATATACAAGAAATGCTTGGAGGAACATTGTTTTAGAAATGAGCACCGCCTCTCCTGAACAGACCAAGATCCGACCCAAAGGCATACAAGCAGATACCGCTCTAACGCGCGCCCCTGACCCCAGCGCCCCTCACCTGCCTTTGCAGCCGTAGAGAGAGAAAAACCCCTCGCAGAACGACTCGCTCGCTAGAACTCTGGGGACGTTTTCGCGGCAAAAAGTAATGAAAAAAAATTATGGATTCGCCGGCAGTCACGCTTTGCGCGCTGTCATTGGCTCAAGGGCAGCAGAACGTGTGGCGATTGGCTAAAAACTCTGTCCTTTAAACTCATTCTTTAAGGGCGCGAGAGAACGGCGGCAGCAAGCGCCGAAAGCGATTGGAGGCGACCTAAATCAGGTCCCGCCTCTTTAACCAACTTTTCCTTTACCGAATTGGTTAGCCCTCCGCTAGCCAGAGGAAGTTTTTTTGGCGCCAAAACTTATTGCTTGCAGCGGAAAAGGGAAGGAAGGTTTAAAATGGCGCCTGTGCCTCGAAATGGGAGAGATTCGGCTCTTTTCGCGAAATTCGCCATCGCGTTCGCATGTAGATTTGTTACCTTCATAACCATGGAAGAAGGTCGTCCTACAAATAAAACTTGTCTTTTCCAAGCCAGAAAATATGAGAAGATACATCCGTTGATTTTGTTTTGTCACTACCGTAAAGCAAGAGGGGTGTGTGCGTGTAAAATATTTAAAGCAGAATTTGATGTATCTGCCATATGTTAGAGTTAGACTAATATTTAAAAGCATAAAAATAATGCAAAATGAAGAAAAAAGAAATATCAAAGTCAGCTAAAAGTGCAAGACAATTTTTTAATTTTTTAATAAAATTATTTTAAAAAGATTTTTAGTAACAAATCAGTGCATTGCGGTTTTAAGTATATTATGTAAGATCAAATATTTTATTAATAAAGTAATAATATTTATTAAAACTAATGCTGAGTTTAGATTATATTTGTAACTTGATTTCGGGCCTTCTGGACAAAGACAAAGGGAGGGTAGGGAAAGCTTTCCCTTGTAATAGAGACACTTTAACATTTGGATTACAGTATTAAAATGACAATTGCCAAAAAGCTGCAACATGGCAGAGGATCGATACAGCAATCTCAGAAAGCTTAGCTGTGAGCTTGGTTAAGATCCCTCAACATCTAGCTGTTCAACCCACAAGTCTGCAAAAACCTGTAGTCTTCTCACAAGCGGAAAGTATGTGGAATGCAAATGGACAACCTCACAATCTCTTTGTGTTGAAAGACAGTGCCATCCAGAATTCACCATCTGGCTATTGATCACAATGCCATTTAGGAATGTCTAATCTGCCATAGATTTTCATAGAACAGTATTAATTTGAATTTTAATGTAGTAAATATTGTTAAACCTTACAAATAATTTTTAAAAGTGGGAATGGGTCCTGGAGGACAAATATTTAGGAAACACTATTAAACTAATCTAAGCATCTGTTTTGTTTCACAGGGAACAGTTTCCCCTCCTGCCTTTTTTTTTTCTCGAGAATTTAAGGTTTGCATATGGTGTTAAAACATAACGTGATTTTGTTTATGTGTTGTGTATTTATGTTGTACACTGCCTGAGTCATACTGTCTGAATTGAGAAGCCTTTTAAATCTTGAAATAAATTAAAATGGCCTATTACCTCTTCCACTTTCACATGGAAAGAAAAAAGATAGGATGGGAAAAAAAGAAGGTAACGAGTGGAGAATACTGTCAACCTCTGCAGAATTCCATGGATGCCGTTCAATTATAGATTCACCTGGAATCATTTTCAGGTAGAATTTACATGGAAAACTCATTAAAAGACTGCAAGACATTTTCTTCAGTCTTTTGCAGCATGATATTTTTTTTTTTAGTTTTCTGTATAATAATTTGGGAGCATTTTCATTGCTAAACAAGTATTCTGATTTCCTAGGAAACAGGGTTTGTAATCACATTAGGTTGCTTGTATAGGTGTATAGTTTGCTGTGTTCTGCAAAACTAGATATGGTTATATGAATTGATAACTGCTTTGCATGAGTTTGGCTAATTTAATCAAATGAGTACAGGTAGACCTTGCTTAATAACTCCTTTTTAGTGACCATTTGAAGTTGTGATGGTTCTAAAAAAGTAACTTTATGGTTAGTCTTTACATTTATGATTATTAGAAAGACCCATGATCATCATTTGTGTACTTCACAACTGTTTTCCAACAAGTAGATCCAGTGGAATACAGTATAAGTCCTGATCACACGATGTCTCACTTAATGGTATGTGGTGACTCATTTAACAAGTGATGTGAATCATTGCAAGTCAAAGTTAGTGAAAGGTTCAATATCAATATAATAAATAATATAATCTTGAATTAGTTTTTGAGAAGGATGGGAATGAAAGTTAGCATTTAATATTGAAATACTTTATTTTAAAAATACAAATTCACTGAAATCAAAAATCTACTGAACAGCTAAAGGAGCTAGAATGAAAGAACAGTATTCTATGTCTGTATATTCCATGTTTGTGACCATAAGGGTATTTTTTATTATTTTTCATGGATGTATGAACTGGATGGTAATTTGTAATTAATCTAGATCAAGATCAGTATGAGATTTTAGCAATGTCAGTTTAGCAATGTCAGTGTTCTTTCTAGGAAATAAAAATATTCCTGTCTTTATCTACATATATTACTGATATATTTATTGCTACCAGAGCAAGTGCTCCTACCTCATATTTTTTAAGCTTTATTATATTTTAGTAAATATTCTCTAGACTTAAAATAAGCCTTAACAAAATGCATTTTTCCTGAAGCTGTCTAAAATATGATAAAGTAACCCTAGGTTAGCCAATAACACTAAGGAAATAAATGTTGAAATGTGTGGATTGCTTGACTCTAAAACATAAAACAGCTGTTAAAGAGATCACATGTTATGTCCTTCCAATAAATGCCTTTTCAATATTGATTTTTTACCGAATGATTTAATTATCTTCCTAAACACAGGGATAAATTACTTTTATGGCAGAGAACTGATTAGTCCATTTCTATCAGTTATATAACCCAGTGTGGAAAGGCAAACATTCTTCAAACAATCTGATAAACACATAAAAGTACACAGTTGAGTTAACTTAGAAGGAGCTTTAATGAAAGTACATATAACTTAAAAGTACAAAGTACAAATACAAGAATCTTTTACTCTGTTCTTGAAAGGTCATTCCTAAGGCACATCTGCTTTAAAGTGTGTCACATAAAGTCATTGTTTTAGCACTCTTGCATTTTAGGACAAAGAAAAGCAATGCAACACATACTATATAGAAAATATTGTACATGAACACTGAAAAAAAAATCACAGCTTGATTTATTCCTCACATATTCCAGATGGCAAGTCATCATTCTTTTCTCATCTTAGCTTCTTATTGGTTTAATGGCATGTCATAAAGTGGCATTTCAGGTTCTTTAGAGAAATGTATTTGACACAAAGTTCTTTAAAAAAGCTGTTGGTAAAACAACAATACCTAAAACTGGAGAAATAGTCAAGCTCAGCGCTTCCAATATGCTAGATAATCTAAATCTGCAACCCTCATTTCTTTTTTTTAAAAGAATGCATTAATTCAGGAATAGGCAAGTAGTAAAAGTGCTTAAGTTCTTTTCAGTTCATAGAGCATACAAGCCCACAACAACTGTTGTTGCTAAGAAGAAAAGAGCGAGAGTCCAACGCAAGAGTGGCGTGCTGGGTAGCAGGTCTGTATGCTTCATCTGTGCTTGGCCACTTTTCTTTGGTGCTGTATTAGGAAAACAAAAAGTGTTCAGAATGAAAACCAGCTGGAAAGGTGATATTACTAAATCATTAAGCACAGCAATGTTTTTTAGTCACAGTCATAGCATCACTAAATACCTAGTACTTAGTAGCTTTGCAAAGTAGAGCATATTGCAGTAACACTGCAAAGTTTATGAGACTATATATTACAATTGTGTTGACTTAAATTGTGTGATAGACAACCATTTGGTGGTTGTAGCTTTCAAATGAATTAACTGTGGGGTGGGGAGTGTGATGACGGAATGTACAACTTGTAAGCAAGATCATGAAAAGTTAGTATAGTCTTATAGTTATGCAATCAAATATATGAACATACATCTTTAAACAGCAGTGTCCATGGTGATATCAACATGGTAAATATGTACATCTTGTTATCCTAAAAATGATGAAATTATTCAAGATATGTGACAAGATGCTCCTCTAGTTCTCCTGTCTCTGGATTATTGTATGAAATATTTTGTATATTTATGAAATATATTGCACATGCAATCTTTGGTAGAATTTCACTTGTAACTTATAGCTGTAAATTAGTTTTCCATCTGTTTTCATATCACTAATTGAAAATGTTCCATGTTTAACATATGGCCTATACCAAATGTAGATATTTTAGATGCACAGGGGAAGTAGGTGGCAAGGGGAGGTGTGAAAATCATTCTAAGTGGGCATATTTTATAATATATAGTGATTTTTCAATTATCCAGGATAAAAATAAGATAATAAATTACAAACGATAGTGAATATTAATGAATTGTTTTTTCATTGCGGTTGCAAAAACAATCTGAAAGCTAAAATAATTTCTTACTCTGTATTCTGTTGTTTCCTGTTGTGTGAAAATCTAATTTGGATTTCCCAAGATGATCGTTCTGTGGAGGCTTGCCTTGATTCACGAACTTTTGCAGCTCCTGAAACACCTGAGAAAAATGAACCATAGAGTAGTTTAATTGCAGAGAAGTATTCTTTCTCTTCATTCCTCAATTTAGATTTTGTGAGACCCATTTTAAGGAATTTAGAAAGTCTGCTTATCTTCCAGTCTTCCTACTTCAGAATAACTTTAGATATGGAAAGCAACACAGAAAATGGATGTTTAATATGTTCAATGGTGGTCATCTACTTTGCAATAATGGATATCAGTCATGAATATAATTTGAATATGAGACACTACAAATCTAGTGCATAGATAAATGTGAAAATTTGGTTCTTCCTGTAGAAATGTTTCTATGTGTAGATAAAGAAAATCTATTTGCAGTACCAGTAACATGGGAGGAGAAAAACAAAGAACTCCAATTCATATCTCCTAATCAACTACATAATATTTCATTTGTATCAGTGGAATTTGAACTTAAAGGTTCTGGTATTATGAAACCATTTTATAATATTAGTGCCCTATGGTTTTCTAAGATTGCCATGCTTTTTCTAAAGCGTTTTCTATGCTTTTTCTCAGTAGAGCTGCTATAACTCCTTCGTCCTTTCCCACAATGTTCTTTGAGATATAATAGTATCTTAATAATATTCAATTGATATAAAATGGTATAAAAATATAGTGAAAGAAACCAGGCTGAAGTTAAATGCTGAGGTAAGGTAATTGTCTACAAACAGATGTCACTAAGCAAGGATTTTTGATAGATTTGAATACTTCCATCTATATTTTCAAAGAATCCCCCCCCCCTCTTTTCATGAAATCTGCTCCTTTGTAAAAACCAACCAAATCAATTTGTAGGGTACTGTTGAAGCATTTTAAGAATATGGTAATATGTTAATTAGTTATTGTTTAGACTGGTTGATTCTAATAGAGCAGGTTGTTTTATTTCAGAGGGTAATCTTAAGCTTTTTAAATGCAGCACAATTATTTCTACTATGCCCAAACTTTAGCATTATAATCATCTTTATCTTTTTCTTATGTTTTTGTTCAGTTATTTAGCTGGAGGAAAAGTTCTATGAAAATCATAGCATTGTTCATCCCATTGTTATTGATTGTTTTTGATAAAGAAGGAGATATTTCAATCTACCAGATAAAACAGCAATCAATGTTTAAGTAGGAGATTTGTACTTCTTAAAATTACTTATTTCTTCAGTTTGCAAAAATTAAATATGTGACTAATTACTCACTTCAATATTCAAAAGAAAAGATTTTCTGGCCTCTTCAACAATTCTCTCAATAGTAGAAGAATCCACGGGAATGCTGTTCATCCGAGCTCTATAAAGCTGTTTGAATTTGCTGATGTTGGTGATTGCAGAGAAATTGAAGAAAGACAGCCCTTTTCCAGTATTGGGCAAACTAAGAGATTTCTGGGCAATTTTCTTCAGAATTTGGCCACCAGACAGATCTCCTAGGTATCGAGTGTAAGCATGGGCCACTAAAAGTTCAGGTTCATGCTGGCCCACATGATGTATCCTATCCACATATTTCTGAGTTTCCTCCTGGCACTGGATGTCTTTCTTCCATGTGGGACCATAGAAATATTCCAGATCATCTTCCAGTGCAGCTGTGCGATTCAGCTCATTGGGGAAATAAACAGGCGCATAGACTGGGTTGTCCTTGTTCCTTTCAGACTCTTCCTCCAGGGCCACGTAGATGTAATACAGAGAACCCAAATAAAGCTAAAACAAGGACAGGGAGGAAAAGAAAAACAGTTACAAAACCTCTCTTCAGTCATAAATGTTTCTTATGTATTTGATTTGATATTTAGATTCACCTTCCTATTAAAAAGCCACAGCGTTCATGATTTTTGGATTCCAATTTTAGGCGGAAAAGGCTGCTAAGAATTCAGTTTTGGTAGCATTTGATGTCTGGGCAATTTTATTTGATTGTTTACAAATTGTGTTCAACCCTTTCATGTCATTTGGAATGGTTACGATGTGACATTTTATATTGGCATCTAACTGTATGTAGGTTTCAAAATCTTCCTTAAATAGGTTGAATGCAGTAGTATTGCCTCACTGATCTGAGAAAAAGGTGTGAGACACCATATGCATTAAATATGATTGATCTTCACTTGTTAACCATTTGAATTCCAATTATTGACATTCTATAGGAAATACAATTGATTTCCTAAAACTGCATGTATTTCAACACTGGAAATGACTCAACCTACACTGGCAATGTTTCTGAAAAAATCAGTGCGTTGTAAGTAGTAAAAAAAGTTTCTAGTGATTTTCCTTATCTATCTTGACTTTCCATGTAAGAATTCTGCTACAAATGCTCCTCCATCCCCATGTGGAGAATTTTGAGATGCTACAGTAGATAAGACCAATTAGAGACAAACTAGGTCCTCACTTTATTCCAGCATTATTATCCTACAGTGCAACATCATTGCTAGATAAAGCCCAGTTTTTAAAATTCACAGAAACATTTTGAAGAAAAAAGACTCCAGGTGTTATTTTTCCACTAACATTTTAAAATGTTTTTTTATAAAATAGTTTGTGTAATATTGGGTCTAAAAATATTTGATCAGAAGAACAAAACTAGATATCTTTTAAATATTAACCAAATTCCATGAAACATTTGTTTAGATGTGATAAAAGAGCTAGTTTCACAACAATTCGAGAACATGCTAGGTTTACAGGTTATACGAGAAATGAGGAATACTAGAAAATGGCTTAAATATACAAATAAGGGAAGGAAGTTGGCTTCAAGGTTGTCATGCAGTCCCAATATAGACTTTAGTTAGTAGCATGTCCACATAGCAATTTCCTAACGTCTTAGATTGGCCTCTAATCTTGCTAAATTTTTAGCACTATTTAGCTGTTTCCATTTGTTCACCCCAGGTTTTGGACCCTTGTATGGCTTGAGAATATTAACGGGAGAATATAGATTGTGAGTTTGTCAACCATTGTTGTATTTAGTGATCTACAATTCTACCATCAGCTAACAGTACAGTATGATACCCTCAGACCACAACAAAACACATACTTAGAATATAATGTTAGAGCTTTGTCCAACACAGTTTAGAAGCATCTGCTTTCTCTTATGCTCCTGAGTACTTAATGTGATAGAAATTATTTTATGTATCTATATTATTAAATTTATATGAAAAACTCACTCTCTTAATTTAGCTATTAGAATCCTTTTTATATCCAAGGATTGCACTAGCATTTTCCCTTTGGTTTCGCTTTGATGCCACTATTTCACACTTGGCAGATCATGCAGTATTATGCGGATTAATGGATGAAACCTTTAATCAGGTGTCTGCAATACAATGTATTTGTCTTGAGGTTAGTGTCTAAATTACTACTTTGTAATTTCGTCTGTTGCACTTTTTAAAAAATTGTGTCTTGTTTTATATTGTGAATTGTCTACTTCTCAAAAGCAGCATGAAATGCTGATCATCCTAAACAGTAAAAAAAAGCCCTAGCCAGTTGGGATGACTCCTCAAAGGATTCAGCTCCTATGATTGCATAATTGCTATAGCTGGATGAAGATAAAAAATGTCTGATACAACTTGAAGATTCTCCTTTGAGAAATGTTGCAGTAGGTACCAGATGAGAATTAGGGAAAGGAAGAACTGAGAGACATGGTTGATATTGAAGCTTATTCAGTAGTTTTAGAAAGGGTAGAAAATCTTTGTCAGCTTCAGGAGATTATTCTTAGAGAATTTAATGTATTGCTATTTTTTCTGGAACCTCTAAAACCAAGCAATTTTAAAAAATACAATAATTGTTCCTTTCCCAGATATATTTTTACTATTATTATTAACACTTCTGGGTGGAAATGGCAAATTGTAGTGAGTCACAGAAACTTCCCTAACCCATTAGCTGGTAATCAACAACTTTGGGCAAACATTCATTCGAAGAAAATGGAACATACTGTCCTGATTCTATTTGCTTTCTCATTATTTTTTCTTACTCATAAAAATGACAACAGAGCCAATCATAATATACTTGCATTATATATAATTTAGGCCTAATGTTACAAAACCATACACACACATCAAAACTTATTTAAATTTTCTCTAGGTAATAACAGAGGTTTTGAATAATTTAGTTAGTTATGATGTGTCTTGTTTATACTTGCCCCTCACTCAATCTAGTTTTCTAGAGATCAGCCAATCGACAAAGGAAAAGATCTGAAGAAGTTCTAACACTTATTTGCTAGAAGTATTTTGGTCAATTGAGGTTCATCTTCAAGAATTTTGTTTGTACTGCCATCACTTCCATTGTACTTTAGTAAAAATGTTGTACCTTATTTTTCCCTATTATGATTGTATTAATTGTGTCCTTGTTGCCTAGCATCCATTATCTATTCAGCACTTATATCTAATGACTATTTCTAGTGGAAATAGTCTAGAACTGGAAAATGTACTGGAAAATGAATACTCAGGTATTTGTGCATTTCTTTGGTCACCTATACCGACACATTGCAAAAATGCATAGTATGTTCCCATCCAAAAATGAATCAGGGAATTGTGTCTTCTCATCTTCTATACCAGGGCCCTCCAAACTTGGCAACTTTAAGACTTGTGGACTTCAACTCCCAGAATTCTGGGAGTTGAAGTCCACAAGTCTTAAAGTTGTCAAGTTTGGAGACCTCTGTTCTATACTGTAATTCCAACATAAAACTGTATATTATTATTTACACTATCAGTTTCCTTTCTTTTTTCTTTTAGGAGTTCCTCAATTCACTTTAAATATATTATGCAAATATAATATATAATGAATGATTTCTTTTTGAATATACATTCTAGGTGTATATGGTGTAATGTTGCTGTGGTGCAATGTTTTTGTTTCAGAACAACAATATTTATCAGCACAGTAGACTTGTCTGTCAGGTTTGTCATGGGGTAATTTGTTTCCCTTGCTTGTTTCCTTTTTGTTAATGTGTAATGCATGTGTTAATTATTCTATTTACAGAATTCTGTATTTTCAATCTTTTATAAAGTTGTACATTCTGACGAAGTTCCTCTGCTCAAGCAAAATCTATATACAGTGTACACCTCAAGAATATCTTGAGCTCAGTATTTGGATTATGCCTTAACTTTAACAAACATTATACTCCCAAGTGTACTGAGGAATAAGTTCTAGTGAAAATTATTTCTGAATAAACATATTTAAGATTGGTATAACACCCTTGTTTATACTTAGCAAAAGATAAAGCATTTGCTTAAATACAGTGGAGTCAAACACAAAATTGCTTATACCAATCATAATTAAGGAGAAGAGAGTCAAAGTCAGAAGAAGGATGACATTAGATTTCTGTCTCTATTTCATTTTTTAAATTTAATTAAAATACTAAGGTCCATAAATTCAAACCAGATCAAATGTAATTGGCAGAAATGGCTGCACCATTGAAATTAATAAATAGTAGAAATTTAAAAATACATAATTATCCTAGGAATTTATTTTCAGTTCCAGTTTCTGTCTGGTTCTTTGTCTTCCATGGGAAGGCTGGAACCTTGAAGGGTCTGGGGTTCTAATGTAATCTGAGTTGTCCAGTTTCCTGTGCTCAGGATAATAACTGGTTCAATTTTCTTATACATCAACTTACATTCTATTGTACCTACACATCTTTATTTCCTTTACACCAAGTTACATTATACTGCATCTATAGCTTAATTTGTAATTCATCCATAAAACCATTGGTCCTCCAAAACCACAAAACATATACCTTAAATTCATGAAGGGACACCTGTCCCTTTTGGAAGATCTTCATGAATTCTGTGTTTTCTGCCTCTTCATGAACATCTTTGGTGTTTTCCTTCAGGGCTTCTGAAAGGTCCTGAAACTTTCTATTGAAGATATGAAAAAGGGGGGTGGTTTAGGATAGAATTAGTATTAAAGAATTTCTCATTAGTCCTTTAACAAAGGAATTAAATTGGCAATCTTAGGAAACCAGAGAAAAAGATGAGCATCCTTTCTAGACAATAATAAAAGGACCTCTCTATTCTTCAAGGACAAGATATGTTCAAATAAAAAGTTACATTTCTTTGGACAAAAAAAGAGTTTGGGAAAAATTACAAAGATCAGACAAAAAGATCACATATCAGGCTAACATTTAGAATGGAATCAGATTGATGGATTACAATCTATTTATTCATACAAAATTTTCTTTTCTGGGGTCACAGAGACCTGTTAACGAGAAATACCAAGAACTCTAATGTGGAACATCTGAACGAGAAAAGTAGATGCTGAATATATATATATATATATATATATATATATATATATATATATATATATATATATATATATATATATATATATATATAGTAATATCTTAAAACCAACACTCACCTTTCAGTGTGCTGAGCCATTGTTCCCTTTTTCTGTTGTTCGCTATCCTTTCTTTCGTCTTTCTGTAGGCTTTTTGCTTTCTTCTTTCCAGAGGCTGAGATGTTTCTGAATGAAGCAGTCCTCCTCCTTCATTGTTCTCTTTATACGTTCACTGTGGGATCACGTGCTCAGCCAGAAAACATCTGACCTCAGAAAACATACAGTTCTTTTGCAACATGTACACTTTTTTTGCCACACCCCCTCACGAGAGAAGTTCAGCCCTTTTTTTTTCCCTTTTCTGAGTAGGGAGGGAGGAAGAGAAGTCATCTGATACTGCTTTATTGACATCTAAGCACAACAGGATGTCAAGAAACTTCTCTGTAAAGAATGCTGGGCATTAACCATTTCATTCCACAGAGCAAACCAACTTCTCTTTTCAAATATTAGTGACGCTTGATAGTATTTGTTTTTTATACAAATTGGATATAAAGTACAAGCAATTCAAAAGAGGCAGACAATGTACTGTACATCATTTTTATTCCTTGATTTAGGGGATAATCTTATTGGAAGCTTTGATATACATGTGGCAGTGGGAAATTTATGTTGCTGAGGTTTCTGTCAGCCTACTGAACTTTGTGCCAGTAGGCTGACAGAAACCTCAGCAACATAAATTTCCCACTGCCACATGTATATCAAAGCTTCCAATAAGATTATCCCCTAAATCAAGGAATAAAAATGATGTACAGTGTAGATCTCTTGGTAGGATTTGATAAGAAGTTCATAGGGAATCCAACTAACCAAGGATGCTTGTTGATGGCTGAATGTGAGTCCACTAGAACCAAATCCATCTTGTTCCCTCTGTATATTGTCTTCAACTGGGTAAACTTATTACAGGATAAATTTCTCTCTGTAGTTAACAAGTGGGGAAAATAATGCTCCTCCCTTGATTTTAGTGCATCTGTAACCCACTTTTTGCATTATGTTGGGAGTACACTCTTATCTATGTGGCAGTTTCATTGGAATACTCTGGATGGGTAAATTAATTGCCAGACTGAAATCAATAGTTCTATTCATGGTGTACTAAAATAATCCTGTTTATTTGTGGCAGAGCTAGCCAATCTGCACCTTACACATCCTTTGCAGGTGACCAGTTCTGCCTTCTGGCAAAAATGAACTTTTTCACTTTTGTCAACCCTCTGAAAAAGAAAAAATCTCATAAAGAAAAAGGTCTAGAAATTTTGAATAATGGTGAATGTCAGGTTTCGACTGTCTCTCATCCTGGCATCTGACAATTGAAGAGAGAAAAATGTTTCTGTGATTAATTTACTACAGCAATTTCAGTGGGAATGCTGAGTCTTTGGGTGCTGAAGGGTAGAAAATGGTCAGTGTAGAAGGAACCCATTTTCATTTGTTTTAGCTTTGGAGGCAGACACATGGAATCCAAGAAAGAGGACCTACTTGTGCTGACATTTCATCTGACTCAGCTCTTCATCTTCAAGGAGCCAGATTATTGCAGAGCATGATGACAAATGGCTGCCACTTTTCCCCCTATCTGGGTACATCCTATCCAGATACATCATAACTGAATTTATTCTCACATGTAACATAAAATAATTATATAACAATACAGATACAGCTCACATTATCTACCAGACTGGTGAGTTGTCTTGTGAGATGATATAATGAGCTGTTACAAAGGATGATTAACTATTAACTCCTAATTGTCCCTGGTGATATGTGCTATGTGGGCCTTGTAGTAGGGATTCTGAAGAAAGTCTAAGAAAGGCAAAAAGACAGAAATATCTACGTGATAATTCTTGCCACAGGCCATTAGGATCATCCAGTGGGGAGTTTTCAGCACCAGTGTTGCTTCATAGAAAGCATCCTGCTATTGCAGTAACCTGTTCCTTACATCTATTTAATCATCATTTTCTCAAATTCTTTGATATCATAGTGGCTGCACTAGTTCAGTGAGTAGGTCAGAAAAGCAGCATTATAGGAAACTGCTATGTAAGCCTGTGCTGTCATAAGACTCAACATATAAACCAATAAAGACCAATTTATTGCTGTCAAGAAGATCTTTGGGCAGGGACAGTTGTGGGATTTAGCTGGTTCTCACCACTTCAGGAGAACCAGTTGTTAACTTACTGAGCAGTTTGGTGAACTGGTTGTTGGAAGAAATCATTAGGGCTGAGAACTGGTTGTTAAATTATTTGAATCCCACCACTGGGCAGGGATAAAAAATTTTTGATCATGGGACTTAACCTATCCACAAAATGGCTACTGTAGGCCAAGACACAAAATAACTATTTCTCAGAATGCCATTTTTGAACCTTATTTAATTAAATAAAGGGGGGAAAAGAACTATTCTTTTCCAAACCATCTAGTACTACATAGTTTTATTATATATGTCGTTTTTTTTCTTTCAGTTGGATGGAATATTTCCAGTTAGATACTGGATGCAGCCACCTCCTATGGTGGTTGTACTTAATTTTCAAAAAAAAAATGTTTGAGAGACCTTTTTGTAAATTAAGGCAATGCCAGATGAGCAAGAGAAAAAAAAGTTTCTCAGTCATATTGCCAATATTTATAAAATAGTGCTTTGGTCAATTTACTAAGCCTCCATTTAATGTTTTAGAAAATACTTGCATTTGGAACTATTGGGACACTTGACAACTGCTGAAACCTCTCTTTTGAATATGTGGGTCATGCCATTTAGGCAGTATCAGCCAGGACAAACACCTTTGCAGATTGGAAAAAGGGAGAAACAACTTTCCTTCCTTAGAATTATTGGCACAGAAGCAGAAACAATCTCCTTTCTTGCCAGTTGATTTGCTCTGTGCTAGGTTGGGGAAATCTGCACCTCACAACAGGATTCTGTATTATTGCTACAGGGCATTTTTATTTAGAAGTCCTTCTATGCAATAACCTCCTAAAATTACTCTCTTTTTAACTTTCTTACTGCTACAAGATTAGATATTCACCATTAGCACTTATATCTGAAATTTTGAATGGCCAGTTACTTAGCACATTAATGTGGTGTGAAATCATGCTTCAGTTCCTACCAGTAATGGCTGCTTCTCTTCCAACTTGGTTAAACAATGCAGAAGGCTAATCTTAGGAAAGACACATGCATTACTCAGCAACAACAGTTCCTTCATTGCTAGGAAACCTCCAACAATGACACAGCAAAATGTTTTATGCACCTCAAAAGGAAATACTGACTCAGGGTGCATATTGTCATGCTGTACAACAGGAAACAGCAGCTGCTCCAAGGATGGAGTGGAGAGAGGAACTAGCAATTGTTTTGTGAAAGCTCCCTAGCTAGGAAAAGAGAAGATAGCCTGTAGAATCCATGAACAAATAAAATTAAGAAGAGAGCAGTTTTAATTTCACAAGTCATTTTGATTGACCAGTTTAGTTTAAATGAAATATACTCTCAATCTTTTGAAATTTTCTTGGCAACATACAAAGATGGTTTGCCACTGTTTACTTCTAAGATGTATTTCAGTTTCACATTTAGCCTAAAGCTATGTTTGTCCAAGTATTAATCAGTCTATCTTTGCTTAGCAATTTTTCAAGCCCAGGCAAGATGAAGTAGCTCAGTGTTTCTCAACCTTAGCAAATTTAAGATGGGTAAATTTCAGTTCCTGGAATCCCCCAGCCCTACGTTTGATTGATCATAATTTATACTTCTGTGGGGACAAAGTATCAGTCATTTAACTCTCCATGGTCTGATCAACTCCATAAATATAACATTTTGCATGCTTCATGTGCCAATAAAATAGAGAAAAATGTTACAGATATGATGTAGACAAGAAAAGAGAATTGATCACAACAGAGAAGAGCATTTTTTTTAAAAAAAGGCTATTTATATTAACATTATTGCTTGCCCATAATAATGAACAAATCTTATGTCCTGTGTTGGCAAAGCAAAGTTATTAATGGCAGCTACATACTGGATATTTGCTTCCTCCATTATGTTAGAAACATACTAACAGTACTCAGATATAAAACAGCAAACCCAACATAAAACAATATATGCCTGGAAATAAAAGTCTTTGATAAAACAACAGTGTTTACAAATAAATCAATCTATAGTTAGATCAAGAAATAGAAAGCTGGAGCTCTGCAGTATTTGGTGTTATAAAAAGGGAGAATAAAGTTTTGACCCTTGGCTTGCACATCATCAAGTTTTCATGTCAGATCTTTATATTAGTTGAGCTTCCTAATCCTTTTTTCTCAATGCACTGATGTCCTTTGGCTTGACTTTCATTATTATTTTTGGTATTAATGCTGCAGGCTTCATGGGCATGATTCAGAAACATGCACACATTAAATAGGAAGGCATATGTGCTTTTTTCTGGACTCACAGTACATAAGAATGCCAAGGCAACACTTTCACCAAATCATTGGCTTATGAAGCAAAGATAGCCTGAGCTCATTTTAGCCTCATGTGTGTGATCAAGAGCATCAAGCACATGGCATAGAGTGTGAAGTATTTTAAAGACAACCTTCCTAACCTCTGATATGTTCCAGATATTCTGGACAGCCACAGCTTTTATAGTTGACCAGCAAGGGATGGGAGTTTTATTTTACACATCAGACAGTCCCTGGTCTGAGAAAATTCCAAGGGTGGCAAATAACTCTATAAACTGGTGACCGTTTTCTGGATTGCATATGTGCCCTTTACCTACTGCTCATTCCTGCAAATCCAGGAGCGGTATCCTGAATCAGTCATCTCAGCAAAATCACTTAGAAAATGTTCAGTGAACTTGATGCTAATTACTTTATCACATTATGCTAATATTGATTCAAGCTAGTTTCATTGTTTAGGTGTGACAGAAATGCACAATAGAATTGGACTGTGCACTGCTGAAATACTCACCCTTACCCAGTGATTCATAATATGAACAAATGAGATAAAAACAATAAGAACAATCCAGAAAACCGTCACCAGCCTTGTAATCTGAAGAGAGAATACACTTGGTTCTTTAGGATAATGAGGGCCCTTTCATTTAAAGACCGTGCCGATTTACAAATGGCTCCATTGCTCTTTGATATCTTAGCATTGGCTATGTACAATAACGGGAGCACTTTGATTCTGATGTATTTGAAAACACAAGTGAAAATCGTGATATGCTGTCTTTGGACATGCAGAAACTGCTGTACCTGTCTCTCAGTTCCTGGATTTAAGACCTTTCAAATGGAAAGATACCTAACAGAAGAGAACATATGAAGTTCAGGGTTGAACCATGGGGTCTTTGATGCTCCCTGAGCTTGGTTGTTTTCAGGGCACTGATCATTTTACCTCCCGGTAGTTGGGTAATGAAACATCTTCAAGAAATCAACCAAGCTCAGAAAGTATCAAGGACTCTACAGAAAGATAATTTGTTATCTTTTTAGCTTCCCCTCATGGAAACATCTGGAATTCTTTTGCACGTGAGAGAAAAAGACAGGGAAAGGGCAGGAGAAAGAATCAGACAGGGAAAGGGAACAATAAAAGCTTTGCATAGATTTAATTCATATGAAGGAAGCATAACATTTATTTAAAAAATGTTTGGATTTCTTAATTTGCTTTTCACTTGCTACATTTTTTGGTGTAATTGATGGATATTTCTTTCATGGTTCAACTCGTTTGTTTCTTTTACTCTGTTTTCCCTAATTTTCTTCTTGTAATGGGGCAGAACAGATGTTCTGGCCATTTCTTTGAGAATATCGTGGTGATTTTTTAAAAAAGAAAAGTGTCATTGCTACTTATTATGTTGATCATAATTCTCCCCTCCCCTCCCACCCTGGCCAGGAAAAACAGAACTGTAGCACATAAGAAATCTTTATGTCAGTCTAATAGCAACCAGGTTGGAATTAATAAACTGTACTGTTGAGGACTTAATTATCTAACGAGTATTACCAAAACCCCACCTTCTAATCCATAGCTTTCTTTAATAAATATGTGGATATTTATTAATGACAGTTCACAGTATGCTTCAAAGAAATGGTTACTGTTTTTATTGCTTTGCAATATTTGTCTTATATACACTTACCACTGTGGCAAGTTTTCCCCCAGAAAGATTATTTTCTTTCCACAGAGAATGAATTGCAAAATGGCAAAACAATATAAGGCAAAAATCAAACCAAAGAAAACCAAAACCAAATGAAAGGATCCTTCTGTAACTGACAGTTTAGTGTGGTCTTTTAAAGTACAGTATATTATAATGTATTTCTTTTTCCCTGGATTAGCTATTAGTTGGACCAGAAACTGTTAAATGAACTTGAACCCCATTGCTTATGAGAAAATTGCTTGCAGTTCATCCAAAGAATTGTTTTTCCAACCAGGATGTGAGCCAACTCAAACAGCTGCAATCTCAGAACAGCTAACAGGAAAACACATGAGTCTGTGACTCAGCAAAAATAGAGATTGAAACCTTTACTCAGCAATGTCAAGCTGCAGACAAGATCTACCATGACACAGCAGAATTAAAAACAGTCATATGGCTTGGAAACACCCCACTCCCCCAAAATTAGTCAGCATTATTCAAACAAAGGGCTTTTTTATGCAAGCAAAAAAGCTCATTTGTGGTTGGAAAGAATCCAGAATTTCCGAAGACAAATGAACACACACAACTTTTATATTATTCGTTGTAAATTGTATAAAAATTATGTTTCATAATGAGTATGTGATCAGTGAGACAGAAAATAAATATGTTTAATTTCTAACCAGGATTAAAAATATCTGGTTTCTGATTAAAAAATAACAGTTCCCAGAAATGGATATTGTTGAATATATTTTTAATAATCTTTGGAAATGCAAGATCTCACTTGCATATATCTTAGTATGGTCCTCTACCTGAAACACAGGCTTGGGGACTGTTAGCTGTTGATCAAACAACAGTACAGAAACAGTCCCATTCAACAATCTATGTTAGTGGTTCTATAGTATTTCAAATATAATCAAACATAGTATTGCCCTTCATGAGATGGGATGGGTATTTTTAAAAAGTTTTTGATCAACTATTCTGTCTATTTTCTCTGCTACTCACAACGACAACATCAGCAAGTATTGTCTATATATAGCATATTAGAGCAATATATTAATAAGCATATTAATGTAGGAAGCTAGCACCCACCCCTCTTCTAGAAAATTGAAATAGCCTAGGAAATATTAAAAAGGCAGAATATTTCCTCTAAAAAGAGTAGAAACTGAGAAGCAGAAACTCACCCCAGAAGCAGAATCTCATCCCCACCTTTGTTAATGGGTGGGCCATTAAGGCCTGGGCCAGAATACTTTACATAACAAGGAACTCCAGGTAAAACTATAGCAATTGCCCAAAGCCCTTTTAAGGGCATAATCGCCCAGCAAGGCTAGACCAAGCCTGGAACGCAGAACAGCCCACAGAGTTGCCCCTGGGAGCCTGATAACCAATTAGAATACAAGTTCCAATTCAAATCCCAACAGAGGGTATAAAACCCAGACACTCTCAGCACCCCAGTCCTTTTTTTCTTGATCTCTTCTCACCTTGAAGCATGTGATCACCCTTCTCTGGAGCTCCAGGCCATGTGGTCCTGTCCACCATTAAACCTTCCAAGCAGCCTCCATATTTCCAGTGTCTTTTTCTTTACTTGGAACTGAACCCAGAAGGATATTTCTTTCAACATTAATATATAATTTCATCCAATATACTATATACATACAAGCATATATACATATATACTGTGTTTCTCCAACAATACACCCCCCCATAGGAAGACCCAGCATGTTTTTTAGGCATAAAATCAAATTAAGCCCCTCCCCCCAAATTTAGGCCTAGTTTAAAACATGCGAAATTGGGGCAGAAGGGGGGGGAACTTGCCATTAGGAGTGCCCCGCGGGCAGCTATGCTTCACCATCAGCTGCTCCTAATACCATGGTGGAGCACGGAGGGCTCCCTTACCCCTCCCTTACCTGGGTCAGCAGGCGGGCGGCGTCAGCATGGATGTCTGGCAGCATTTCAGCTGCTTCTCAGGCCTCCGTAGCTTCCACGGTACCCACAGGTGCTGGCACCTGTCTCGCCAGCGCCATCTCCAACAACACCATCTGAGTTGCTCCCGCTTTCCCCCCGTCCCCATAACAACAGGAAAAAAAAAAGATTTTGAGGTACCTGGGAGCACCGCACGCTGTGTTTTGGTTTAATCCCGAGTGGGGGTGGGCTTGAGAAGAGCCGAGCGAGCGTCTGCTGCTGTTACCCTTGGTGCTCCAGCCTTGGGCTCTGCAAGTTTGCAAAAGTCCCGGTGCACAGCTTGTTCCTGCATTCCAAGCGCCCAGGCCGAACTGCAGCTGTCCCTCTCTCGCCAGCGCCATCTCCAATAACAGCGGCGGCAGCGGCGGGAACCGTGGAAACGTTTCAGCTGCTTCTTGGGTGGGGGAGCCTCCTCCATAACTTCCACGCAAACATAATTTGTTTGGTTTTAGCTTAGCACATCATAACTTATACGAGTTCATTCACATCACATGATCTGTGCCCATTCTGCCTTACTAAAAGAAAAAAAAAGTGAAACGAACCTGTCTTAGTTCAAGAATTTGAAATCACATGTGTAACCTTGGGTCATAGTATAATGATCCAATATTGCCAATGGCAAGAACTGTCATGTTTACCCTGAAATTTCCTCTGATAAAAATAACTTTGCCCTGAAATAAGATGATATCATTTTTGCAATGAACAGCACTATATGAAAACAAACAGAAAAAGTCCCAATAAAAATACATTTCTAATTATCAGCAATTCTTGGTCAGTTTCACTTTCACTCAGAAGTTTTCATCACTTCTCATCTGGAAGCAAAAAATACTATCCAGAATTTATGGAAGAATGTATGCATCAAACAAATAAAATGATAGAGAGGACTATGGGGAGTAGGAAACAAGGAAGGCTGCAGTCTGAATTAAAGCTGTGTTGGACCAGCCGTGTCACGACTCTACCATTTCAATTCCACACCATTCTAAGTAGAAGAATTGATTAAAAGGTAAAAGACAGGAAGAAAAGGGAAATAGAATTTCTTGTTTTTTTCTGGTAACTCTGCGTTTATTAGTGCGACAGTGTTAGAATATTAATTTCTATTTCAATCTATTTGAAGCTGTTTAAAATAGCTACTCAACAGTAATAAGTCTGATACCACACTGATCTCATATGAAAATAGTGTCCTCTGCTTATTAGAGGCGGAAAGCTAAGGATGGTAATTGCAAAAATATGTCAAAAGCATTAAGGAGGTTTGCTGGCTATGAAATGCTACGAATTAGGAGAAAGAAGCAGAAAAATTCAAAAGGGAGATGAAGTGCTTTGCCTTAGGAAAGCACACAGTGCAAGTCTGAAACCATGAATATAATTTATTTATTACATTTATGTTGTCCATCTCACTCTCCAAAGCGACTCGTCATATTGTACATCTAGTTATAGCCCAGTAGATTTGATTTGTTTAATTGTATATATTCTATTTCATCCATCCATTATTCTTCATTAATTTCACTTTTCCTACAAAGCACTCAAAACAGTATACAAAATATGATCCTCATTCTACTTTATCCTAGAGGTATGTGGTGACAATTAAACAAACTCCAAAACTCAGCCAGTGATTTTTGTGGCTGAATGAGAATTTAAATTGGGGTCTTCTAATACAATTCCTGGTACAACCTCATTGTTACACTATATTGGCTATTGTTTATTTTCTCTTTTATTTCTTGCCCTACTACTTAGTTAAATCGCTCTGCCGAAAGGGACAGATTGATTGAAAGTTATACATCTTGGTCCCCATCAGGTTCCATATTTCATTGCCCCACCCATTCCATTCTTACTCTGAGAGCAGAGAACCTATATTTTTTGCAGCTGTCTGTCTGTGTCAATATTTGTTATTGATTCTTTGTGCCCAAAGGAGTAACAAGCAACATCAAAATCTGCAAATGATTATTGATAATGGTTAGAATGGAGAATAGTAGCAACTACCATTGGCATACTCAGTAATTTTTTCCCTGCTGAAAAAAGTGACGGTCCACTGTAGGAAAAGAATATATTGTTGTGGCCTTGTTCAATGCCATCTTAGCCTCGTGTGGCATTGTCATAGTTGAAATTAATTGGTTGCAACCATTTTTTTCTACCTATTTTTGTCTGTTTTCTGAATAACCTCAAATACCTTCCGTTGTCATTTAAATGACTATTCTTTTAAACAAATGACTGTGCCCCCAAGTAAATCATCACTGTCTTCTGCCTACAAGATCTCTGAAGAAATAGCATGTTTTGCAAAAGGAAAATTCTGATTTCCTAACAAAAGTCTTAATCTCTTAATATCTAATGCAGAGAGCAGGCAGTGCAAAGACTGTCTTCTTCTTCCTCCCTGGTCTCTGGTGTATTCTTAGCAACTCCAATCAGTAGTTTCTCAAGCTAATAGCTTTGGCAAAATATATGCCAAAGGAAATGAAATAAGTCTTTAAAATAAGTCCTTCATGCCACAATTCATACAGAAGATAACTTAGAGTGAAGGATTAGACAGATGACACATGACTCTATAGCAAGGCGGGATAATGTGTGGCTACAATGAAGAATGCATCAGCCGAGCACTCTACGTGCTGCAGGAAAACTTTGGGGCAAAGAAAAATGGAACCAGGTTCTGGATGGGAAGCATGATAAATAGAAAGACAGACAGACAGACAGAATAATTTTATTGTCACTTTGAATGTATACTAATCGGCATACATTAAAATGAAATTTCATTGCATACAACTCTCAAAGGGTCACCACTTCCAATATAAACTACATAAACCAGAAATAAATAAATAAATAAATATGCATTACGCACATATATTATACGACACAAGAAATAGCAATGGGATATTGTACTCTTTAACCTGATGATAGTTGCAGCTTCAGTCTGCCCTAAACTATTTTTGGAAGATAATTTCTAGATTACTGCCTTTTTCTTTCTTTTAAAGTTAAAACTTATCTTGTGAATGGCTCAACCCCTATTTCAGTATACATCCTTTTAGGAGCTAGGCATGAGACTTTCTATCAGGAAATGCTCCTATGCTTAAAAATATTAGTGTAAGGTCACATTGGGTGCAATCTTATTAGAGTGGATTCTGGAAGGACAGACTAGTTGTTTGATCCTAATTTCCCCTCCACTTTATATTCTTATCCCCTTCTGTTTTATCTTTTTCTCTATCGAAAGACCTGCTATACAGGAGTAGACTGAAATAATTCTTGATGAACAAAAATAACAAATCTATCTCATCATTTCAAATGTTGAACCATATTACACATAGGATGTTCTCCCACTGTGTAACACAAAGCAGTTGCTTTTATTACCTCTCTTCCAGATCAGAGGTAGCTGTGAAGAACTTGATGGCATGGATAAAACTCACATTGCTAGAAAGACACATTGATAAATGGCAGTTTCTAAGGAGCAGATGCTATTTTTAAAAGGTTGTCTTTTTTATTTATTTATTTATTTATTTATTTATTTATTTATTTATATTTTGTCAAGCAATTATAAGATAATAGGTATAAGTATAAGCATAGTTATGAATACATGAAATGGATACATATAAGAAAAATAAAAAAGAAACAATAGGACAGGGACAGTAGGCATGTTTGTGCACTTATGCAGGACCCTACAGACCTCTTAGGAAAGGGGCGAGGTCAATAGTAGACAGTCTAAGGTTAAAGGTTTAGGGGTTTGGGGAAGAAACCCTAGAGCAGGGGTGTCCAACCTTTCACCTTCCCTGGGCCACATTAGAAGATGAAAATTTGGTTTGGGCCGCACATAAAATAAAATAACAGTAACGATACCTGATCATCCAAAAAAACCATAGAAAACATAGTTAACATATTAAATTTATTTGGAAATGAAGTTAGTGAGATGTTTTTATTATTTATTAAAAATTATTTATTTTTTATCACGGTTTTATTATCATGGTTTTTTTATCACGGTTTATTTTCCAGCCAAATTTTGCAGGGGGGGGGGAAGCTCGCCCGCCTCGTGCCTACCTCTCCTGCAAATGGCCCGGCTGGATGAGGCAGGACTGGAAGGCAGAAGCAGCAGCGGCGGCGGGGGCAGAAGCAGCGACAGGGGAAGAAGCGGCGGGGCGGGGCAGTGGCAGCAGAAGTGGCAGTGGGGGCAGAAGTGGCAGGGGCAGAAGCGGCGGCGGGGCAGAAGCAGCAGCGCTGGCGGGGGAAGAAGCAGCAGCGGTGGTGGGGGCAGAAGCGGCGGCAGGGGCAGAAGTGGCAGCGGGGGCAGAAGCGGCGGCGGGGGCAGAAGCGGTGGCGGGGGTGGCGGCAGCAACAGCAGGAGGTGGCGCTCTGATGGCGCCCGCCTTTTCTGTTGCTGCTTGGCCTGGCGCTCGCCTCGCCCCGCCCCTGCCTCTCCTCCTCGCTGGCTCTGGCATGAAGGTTGGGGTGGGCACTGGGCCGCATTATGAGGCGACCTGGGCCGCATGTGGCCCCTGGGCCGCGGGTTGGACAAGCCTGCCCTAGAGTCAGGTAGAGTATTCCAGACATTGACCACTCTGTTGCTGAAGTCATATTTCCTGCAATCAAGTATGGTGCGGTTTACCTTGAGTTTGTATCTATTGTGTGGTTATATTGTTATGGTTGAAGCTGAGGTATTGATTGACAGGTAGGACATTGCAATGTATAATTTTATATACTATACTTAGATCAGACCGAAGGCGGCGTAGTTCTAGGTTTTCTAGGTCTAGAATTTCAAGTCTGGTGGCATAAGGTATTCTGCAACGAGTGGAGGAGTGGAGAACTCTTCTTGTGAAATATTTCTGGAATTTGTCAACTTAATATCAGATACATAATGTGGCTTCCAGACTAATGAGCTATATTCAAATATTGGTTTAGCAAATGTTTTGTATGCTCTAGATAGTGGTATGATATTACCAGAGAAAAAGCTACGTAGGATTAGGTGAACAACTCTTAATGCCTTTTTGGCTATGTAGTTACAGTGGGCTCTAACACTTAGATCATTAGAGACGAGTACTCCAAGATCCTTGACAGAGTTTGGATCATCAACAAGGTTATTTTCTGATTTTTTTTGCCAATATGTAGGACAGAGCTTTTATTTGTTGAGATTTGAAGTTGCCATTTGGTTGACTATTCTGATACATAGTTGAGTAGTATGTAGGGTAGCAGTATTGTCTGTGGTGTTGAATAGCTTTACATCATCAGCAAAGAGAACACAGTTGCTTTTAATATGATCACAAAGGTATTTATGCAGAGTATGAAGAGAGTTGGTCCTAGAACACTGCCTCGGGGGACACCACTGTTGACAGGTACAGAATTTGATAGGACGCTCCCAATTTTGACCATTTGTTGTCTGTTTGACAGGAATGCTTCTATCCAGTTATGCAGGTGTCCAGAGATACCATAAGATTTTAGTTTTAGGAGTAGTTTGTTGTGTATCACTGAATCAAAGGCTTTACAGAAGTGTAGATTGCGTCTATTGCTTTGCCCTGATTGAGTTGTGTAGTCCATATGTTTTTACAGTGTAAGAGTTGCAGATTACAGGACAGTTTTTTTTTTCTGAAACCAAATTGTTTATTAGAGAGTAGGTTATTTGTCTCTAAGTGGAAGATAATGGATTGGTTAATAATTGATTCCATGACTTTACAGGTGACGCAGCGTAAAGAGATTGGTCTGTAATTTTCAACTAGGCTGATTTTATCACTGATGGCACACAAATAAGCATATTAGATTTAAACTGTTAAGGACAGACAATTTAGGAAAATGATGTCCATTGGATCAGAGGCAATTGAATAACTGCAGAACAGTTAAACATACTATTATCATTTATTCAACATTCAGTCAATTTTCTAGGCTGAACAGTTTATGGAACACTTAATGTAAAGTTAAATCTACTTTTTAGAAAACGTAACTTACATCGAGCAATTTAAGTCACTGAACAAGTAGCTTAAAACATCCATCTTTAAAATAAAAAAGGTATTAAAGTAAAGCTTTTGCTGTATTGCAAAGTGATAAATATCCTCAGAAATATGAATCATGTCTTCCAATTGTAAAATTGCTTAATACGTTTTTAAAAAGAAACACATGGACAGTTTGCTTCTGCTTCCTGAAATTCTAAAAGCTGTATGGATGTAAATATTACTTCTAATCTTAATATCAGCTGAGAGTGGGAGGATGGGGGGCCAGACTGAGATTTCTGTATGTTATGTATTTTTAAGCAAAGACATCTACCTCACTTCTCAATGCTATGTGGGACTGGAAACTACTTTGAATTTTGCAAAACCACCGAAGATTTAAAACTGAATACATGCAAGACTAAATGTGTGCATTTCCAAAACATAACGGCATTACCATTTAAACATAGCTAAATTCCTCGTGCTTGCTAGGAGTCAAAAACAATGTATTCACAAACAATCAATGAACTCCTGGTCATTTTATGGGTAAGTCTGTTTTTTTCTTGAGAGCAATGCCGAAATAGTTTGCCACTGTCTTCCTCCAGGATGTGCTATTCTCCACTCCCTAGATTAGTTTGCAGCCCTGGTGACCAAGAGGGGAGGACCAAAATGAAGATTAAATAACAGTTCCTGAATGAATGTGAGTCAATGTTTTATTTTATTCCTTTATCAGTTTCTCTTGTTTACTCTTCTGAGTTTAAGAAAGTCTCATTGCTGAAACAAGGGACAAAGAACCTTCCTTGATAAAATAAGGATAAATGAAAAAAGAGAAAAAAGGATAAGTGCTGGTACCCCAACTTTATACAAACCATTCAATCACTCAAAACTGGGTGACTACTTCCTCATATCTGTAAATAAAACCAAGATGGTAAGTTCTCCCTAGGTCTTCCATCCCAACCTGATTAGCTTCCAACTGAAACAAAGTCAGCCTGGTACTGACAGTCAAATTAGGTATTCCATTTGTTCTTCCAAAGCGCCCACACTATTTGCCAGGCAGAAATAAAAATTGCTCTTTTCCTGAACAGGGAATGTTTACAAAAGAAATGCTGCTGTCCAGATGTTCAGTATTTTAAGATTCTTTTGCTCTTATTTTTGAAGACTTTAATTGGCAGCCCTTGACTGGGATGCTTATCAGTAGACTGCACTCTCTAAAGCAGAACATGTCATTATCCTATTTAGATTTTCTATAAGATAGCATGGTCATCTTTGCATTACAGCCCTTTGCTGACCTCTGCTGGTCTAGTCGTTTCTGCTCTTTCCATGGGAGCTAGTTTGTCGGTAAATTTAAATTTACTGACAAAGAAATAAAGGGAGACTAGTATAGCTTTTGTTGGGTAAATTTAACACAAAATAGTTTGTTGTGGAAGCGACTGCCTGTGAAAGCTCCTGGATTGGGGCCAAAAGGTGAAAGCAGAAGTGGTGTACTCTGTCCCATATTTGGGTAAACCAGGTTGCTCAAGTCATGAGTTCTAGTGTCGCCTTAGGCAGGTAGCTAGCTGGAAAATCTTGGGCTAGTGACTCTCTCAGTCCTAGGAAGCAGGCAATGGTAAACACTTCTGAAATCTTGTCAAAACTGCAAAGACTAGTCCAAGCAGTTGCCATGAGTCCACACTGAATACACCAAAATTTAAAATAAAATAAAATAAAAAAGGTGGGGGGGAAGGCACAAAGGAAAGTATTTTAAGGAATACTTAAAAGGAAAGCATGATGTTTGTAAGATACATGGCATGTTGCTGGAATATATTGAAATTGGCCAGTGACACAATACATGGCATGAGAAAAAATGTAATTTGACTGTATTTAAAACAAACACACAGAGATGTCTATGGAGATTCTCAGTCATCTGGATCAAAAGGCAACTGGACTTTGTTTTATTTTATTTCTGAAGAACCTTCTTGGATGAGAAGAGAAATGCCTTTAAGGAAAAACCAAGTCTAGTTGACTTTTGAAAAAAGCATCTTCAAACACACAAAGACACAAAACACCCCTAAATTGTTTTCCCCAGATTAACCTACTATACAATGAAAGGACTACTTATGGAGCAAACTTTTGTTTGCTGCTAAACTGTCTTTTAAATTCAGAGTCATCTCCTTTTGGCATCAATCCACCACTTCCTACATAAAAATATATTTTATAGAGGCCTAAAGAGCACAGTCAGCAACTTTGGGCATTCTACGTCCTTTTGGAAACCCTTCTCAAGTAATTTTTAGTAGAAAAGAGAAGGAAATTATTATCTATGTGGAAATAATCATATAAACCACACTTCATTTAAAATGTAATTTAAAATTGATATCAAACATTGTTTTGTCCTGGCCACTTTTAGGAGTGAAGCCCCTGGTGCAGTATCCAAAGTGAAGCCCCTGGTGCAGTATCCTCTCGAAAAGGATTGTGCAGCCATGATGTACAGTCTTTTTCAACAGAGACTAAGAGCACATGGGATTCCATGTGACTGAATGTCTAAAAAGGGATTTGGAGTATCAACTTGAAGACAGCTCCTGCTTCTCCAGTTTCCAAGAGGACATTTGATATCAACAAGCAGCAAGTACTAAATTAAACAACACCTTTGGTCATCTGGTTTTTTTTAAAGAAAGTATTTCATTTCTTGAAGGCCAAATACTTAGGTTATAATCAGGACTGCAAGGAGGGATGACAGAGGAAAAAATAAGGTAAATAGGCGCCTGGAAAGTCTGTATCTTTATATAGAAAGATCTGCAGTGCCACAGTGGTTAAAATGCAGTACTGCAGGCTATTTCTGCTGCCTGCTGGCTGCCTGCGATTTGGCAGTTCACACCTCATCAGACTCAAGGTTGATTTCCACCCTTTTGAGGTCAGTAAAATGAGAACCCAGATCATTGGTGGCAATATGCTGACTCTGTAAACCAATCAGAGAACGCTGTGAAGCACTGTGAAGCAGTATATAGGCCTAAGTGCTATTGCTAGTGCTATTTATAGGGAAAGCAAATACCCAAACTGTTCCACTGAGGGAAGGGAAAACAGTCCTGTGAATTCTATTGACTTTTAATGGTGCTGCAGATAATATATTTTCTGGATGTAAAAGAGAATAAAATCTTCAAGTATTTTATAAATGTACATACATCTTTATCTCTAGGGTGCTTATTCAGAATTAAGTCCCTTTTATTTCAGGGTAGCAAACTTCTTGGATTATTTTAAGATGCAATGTTAATCGTACTGTAGGGATCAGGAGACTGAAGAGGACTCAGCCCACCCCTACCCATCCCCAGTGTGCCTTGACCACATCACCAAAATGAAGCAGAAACCTGTCAATTTTTAATAGAAAATCTCATCATTGCCTCTACAGGCTAGGAAATGAATGAATAAAACACAGTTTCTGGATTGGGAAAAAAGTGTTGACATTCTTGTCAGACTACCTAAATTAAAAACAGCACACAGATATTACTGGGTATGAGTCAGCTTCTAGATGGTATGGATGATGGTTAAATCCGGCATCTGAAAATCTGCAGATTGTTCTGTCTTAAATGTGCATTTGTCAAACTCCAATGTTCTGTGTGTTATGCCTCTGGTTTTAGGACCCAGTTTCCCACCCCAAAAGATAGCAAATTATTTTGTTGTTGGGAAATGAACGATCATTTAGCTGCTTGATCTACTGTTTACATGAGAAAACACAAGTTCTTTAGTAATCTGCTGCATAAATATACTTCGCATATTAAGAATTCTTTTTCTAATACCAAAAGTCTACAAAGTTCAATCGACAAAGGGATTTTAATTATTATACTACCCCTCCTCAACAGCATGGAAAATCTGTGTGGCACAATGGCCAAAGCCCTTTTCAGTTTCCATAGTCATCCTGCACTAGAGACCTCCTCATCAAGAGTTCTGCAATATGGAGCAGCAAAATTAAAGATGGTCCAACATAAGACAAATGCTGGCAGAACATTCCAGATAGGTAGCAGAACAATGGGAGTGCTTTTCATTATCAGCCTGGCTGGGATAATAAAAGCAAAAAGTTTGGCCTTGACAATGGCAGCACAGGAAATAAATAGATCTATATAGCCAAACCCTCACTGATAACTTTTAATGCTGGCACAAAGAGCTTCCTCCCACTAATTTTCTTGGTTTATCCTGAAAGTCACCTATCCAGTCAGTACAGTTCCTGATACAATTAGCAGCTTTGGGCTGTAGCTCATCATCCCAATGAGGACTCCCATGAATGTGAAATTGGTAAAAACAACTATATCCATTTGGAAATCTATTAGCAAAATGTGCTTTTTGTGGCACATCTGGTCATAACCACCCACATTATTTTTGGGAGTACTATTTTGGGAATATCTGCCTGTAACAATCTGGACATCCCTGGACAGCATGCATTTCTGTCACTTTCAGTGTAAATAATCACGTTACAGCAAGGAATTGCCTACAGTGGTCCCTGTCCCCTATCTGGGAATGCCAGGTTCGGTGAAATTGTTTCTCCATGTATAGCTGGTTCAGGAGTGCTATCAAAATAGAAGTCCAGGATCTCATTCAGCAGAATGAGTAGGAAGTCCAAAAATCTGACCCACCTGACTGATCACAACTAGAAGACCATTTAACATCATGAAGTTCAGAATCTACAGCTTCCTATGTGCAGTATAGCACATATCTGATTGGTACCTTACAAATATAGTAGCTGTGACCTACATATACATAGAGGCAACTCTGGCATTTATTGGGGCAATGTGAAGCTTTGCTGAGATGCTAAGTTTGCCAACTCTTTTATAACACGTTTATACATTTAATCGAAATAAGTATACTTCTTTCTTTACTTGCATTTGTCCCTCGTCACCAACAACCATAGAAACATTTTTTTAAAGTATCAGTTTTGGCTTTTCTTATAACCTAATGGTCAAAATATATTAAAAGTAGAAAATTGGGGGAAAAACTTTTTAAACTAAAATGCTTCACTTAATTTCAAAAAGAAGTTATGATGTGCCATGATTATAATATACAAGTTTCCCAATCTAGGGCCATTGAAAATTACAGAATTACAGAAATTAAGTGACATATGCTAATCCTAACTGTACAGCTTAATCTGAGTGCTTATGTCCTATTTCAGTGCTATACAGCTTGGGTTTTATGGGCCTGGTATATGAGCAACCATGTTCCATTGGGTATGTACAAGTGGCATCTACTCAGCAAATGTTCACATTCTTTTTTTAAGGTTAAATTAATAGAGACAAACTTCAGTTAGGAGTTTCTTCCTTGCTTTGCTTTTCTGCAAGGAGCTATACTCACTGAGAAACCTCTTGACTGCTTCTCCTTGTACTCTTTCTCCACATTTGATTAGAAAGTGTATTATACTGTAAGCCAAGCCCAAATTTGACAGAAAGCACATATTTGTAGTGAAGTCATTTCTTTAATATGGCATATACAAAGCAAGTCTCCCAATGATATGGCATAATTCAATATTGCCTCCCCCCAAAACCGTTCTTTAACCATAAACCTGGTGAATGTTATTTGCAGTTCTTTCTGAGAATGATAGTGAAACGTAATCTAAGGGAATATTATGGTGATTGTGGGTTTCATCAGATTCAATTTCCACACCCCTGACACCCCTCCCCCCCCCCGAAAAGTCTGTGCCTCCTGGACATTCTAGCTTTGAAAACTGAAAGAAGGCAGCCTTGGAAGAAATTGATACTGCTCAGAATTACGCACTGTGCAGCTGGTATCTGGACTGAAGAGAGAATGTGCTTGGCTTGCGAGCAGAATTTGTCATGCAGAAATATTGGTATGTAACACAGTGTTACATGTGTGTGTGAAAAAAGACCACAAACAGTACTCTTTTTTCCCCCCACAGCAAACTGGATCTGTAGTTCCCTTATTGCTAGAGGAGAAGAAAAATACAGAAAAGCCAGCTTAAAGATTGAAAGAAGCTGCCCAATTTGACCATTTTGTGCAACTGCCTGTGGGATTGGGAAAAACTGACAAATCCTACTACTCACTTTCAGCACGACTTTTAAGAGTCATCATCATTGGAGAAAGATATGCACAGCAAAACAATGAAGAACACCCAAGACTGCCTAGATCTCCCAGGAGAAATCCCAATTCATCTGGCAAATACATTTGATAGCTCTGCAACATCTTCCTACTGCTTGCTTTGCTTTAGTGTTCCCTATTGCAGCAATGATTAACCTAACCCGAAGCAGTCTGGAAAGAAGGCAGGAAGAAGGAAAGAGGAAACTTTTCCGATCTTGTCTCCTTTGGATTCCCCTCTCTCCCTCAAGAAGTGCAGCGCAGAACACACAGGTCCTCTTGTAACCACGGCACACCAAGCCGCAGAATGGCTCATAAAGCAAACATTGCATCTTCATCTTTGTCTTTCTTTCGCTGAGGACCAGAGTTAGTGGATGTTGTGGAAGGAGCCCCTGTGGGGGCACTGGGAAGGGTAGGAAGTCGATCTGCCACCTTTGCACGCTCCTCAAGGAATCTGTCAAACTCTGGCAAGAAAGAATTAGGGATAATTTTAAAAGGGGAAGAATTAACAAGGCTGGAAGGGAATTACAGCTGAAATATCTATGAGGGGTTCTTGATGCTCTCTGAACTTGGTTGTTTTCTTGCAGGCCTTCATTACCCAAACAGATAATGAAATGTTGGAAAGAAAATAACCAAGCCCAGAGAGTACCAAGGTCCCCTCATTTCAAGTCTGAGTTACAAATATTCTCTTCTATTGGTGAAACACCTATCTGGAATTAAACAGACCATATTGCTGGTGATAATAATCGGTGACAAACAATTGCTTTCATCAGGACAGTTCTGAATACATAGGTACAAGAGGAAACAAATCCTGGTACTTATTAGGGGGTTACAAACAGTACAGGTATGCTAAGAAATCATGTGTGTGTGTTGTTAATATATGATGGTTTGATTTTTTCATGAGATTAATAGATGAAGAACATTTCAGGCCTAGTAGCTGGAGAATATCAGTCATAAAGGACAGGATATATAATTGGGTATAACTTGCCTTCACTGGTGACACCCTTTGGATCCACTGTCTTGTTTCCCTGAGGAGAACAAAAAGGTAATATGGAAATAAAATAAGATTAAGTGGAAGCTTGCAAGGGTCACTTGGAACAGAATTTTCTACTATACTAAGATACTAAGATTTGGTATATGTTCGCCCATCACATCTACAGAGTAGATAAGTGTTTCAAGGAGCAGTTGAATTTGGGACACTGCTATCAAATTTCTGTTTTTAATGCTGATATGTCAGTGACCAACAGACCTGGCCATAAGAAAGGAAGAGTAGACATTTCATTTTCATTTTCAGAAAAAACTCAAGGAGACTCCCTCTCAATGCAAGAGAGGAAGTCAGGTTTAATAGTTAATACTTATTATATCTATAAGCTAGAGACAGAATCTAGGATTCCCCCCACCCTCCAGGATATACCACCTAGTTATGTTCCTCCTCACAAGACAGTTGGTAGGATGTGCCAGTAATTAACTCCTTATACACAAGCATTTCATCTTTATTACATACCTCTTCAGTGGAGATCCACTGCTCAATTTCCTCCATGAAAGTAGCTTGGGATACAGGAATCTGATAAGGAAAGTGAGAAAAAGACCAAATAGACCTTGCATATCCACGTTTGTAAAAAAATATCCTCAACCCTCAGGGTTAAAAAGCCATGATTTAAATCAGTGCAATTCTTGGTTCAGCATTTCTTAGCATCAATGAAGAATGGCTTGAAATCTTTCTCACATAGCTTGGGCCCTACTTTGCAGGTACAGATTTTATGGATAACAGCAATGTATATGGAGAGACATCATTAATTAGAAGGCTTTGTTTTATTTTTATCTAGCAAAGCATAAAAATATTCTGTGTTTTAGTTTATGTTAGATCATATCATTGTATATAACAAGGCTAAGGAACAACATTTTGCAAAACAAAATCAGGTAATTTATATCTAGCAAATGTGCTTCTGTGGGCTTCTGCTTTGTTCCCATCTTCTAATATAAAGGCCACTCTGGCGCAAAAATTATACACAAGATCTGACAAATTCTTCTTCTTTTTGTGCCATATCCGTCATCGGATGTTGGCAATTATGTTGGTGAACCTATTTTTATCAACAGCTGCACGAAAAAGTCCTGCTGAGTTTTGTCCAATCTGACAAATAAGATCTCTCAAAGCTTCACTTCTTTCCTCTACACTTTCATCTCTTTTGGCTAATTATTATCCCTTACACTCATCTTCTTCCTACACTTGGTTTTTGGGGGGACAAGTGGAGGAGAGAGTAACATATAAGTTGCTTGGAGTTCCTGAGTGAAAGGTGGGATGTAAATCCAAGAAAATTTTTAAATAAGATTCTCGTATTTTGCCCATTTCCTGTGTTTAGCAAAATACGTTTGAAGTATTCTTAAAATTTAAAGGAAATAGGGTTTCTTATATAAACAATGTATTAGGTCAGCCATTTTTACTTATTGCTATTAAACCTATAGCTTGATACAAAGGGTTTTGTTTCCCTTATAAACCAAAAATGAAAACTTGCCTGGGGAATTATATTGTAATTTCAAATGTAATGATGAAACTCCACTTCTTACTTCCTCACTTCTTCATTTTTAAGTTCATGTTCCTATCTTAAGCCAAGTAAGCTTATCTTGATAAGCCATGATGTGCAAAAGAAGGAATATACGTTTATTTTGGCTTTCAGTATTCAAAAGCAAGCAGGTGTGGTCTCAATAGACAGATTTATAAGTTAAGAAAGAAATCTTCAAAGTTAAAGCACAAATACCATTAAGGCAGAAAAAGTACTGAGCTTTTGTTTACAAAACCACTGGAAAACAAAGAGAATAGAAGCCAACTAGCCCGAGGGAAGAAATCATGCAACCAGTTCCAAAGCCACTACCAGACTACGATCTATTTTTATCTCATTCTCTTCTGTCTGCCAAGATAAAGCTCTTTTCTTCTTCTTCTGTTCAAATCAAACTCAGTTAAAAATTTGGGGAAGAGAGGCATTAAGAAAAATGTGGTCAGAATTTTATCCCCAGAAGAACTTTCTAGAACAGATGGAAATAAGAGCTGCTAAAGTAATCCAGAACAGTGTTTGGGTTCAGCTTGGACAAAGCAGTACAATTCCAATCCTAGGTTGATATTATTGTGGCATGCATAATCTTGGAATTTCAAGATCAAAATGTTAGGCAGCCAGATATTGATCGTAGTGTTTGTGCATATATTTCTCCCCAAAGTGAAAAAAGTCAAAGAAGAGGCAAGACAGAACTTGCCACTAGATAACTGTATGTGCACTATGTGAAAGTACAAATCCTTGCTTGATATAGCAATAGCATTTAGACTTATATACTGCTTTATAGTGCTTTATAGCCCTCTCTACAACCTATATGGAACCTTATAGGTTATGTTCACTTCATAATCCTTTATGACACTTTCTCGTCACTTTCTCCTGAAATAAGGAGATCATTTTTAGTCTTTCACGCAGATAGTCAGAAAGAAATAATGGATCTTTCTTACATAATTTTTGGACTGTGATACAATGCAACTGCATTTAGAGTTATAGACATTATGTTACAAACATGGGAATAAATTAAAAAGCTGTAGAAGATTCTATTTTGGCTATTGTAAAAACTTTTGTAAAAATGTTTCCTCTAACAGGTAGAATCTGGAATGTAGCATTTTGAAGAAGAGGTTTCTTGGCTTCAAACCTAATCATATCACTTTGTCTGTTGTTGTCCCCACACAGTGTTCAGTCCGTACCACAATATGCTCAATATTCTTCAAGCGCTTTTTAAAATCTTCCCCAGCAGTGATACATTCTCACCATTCCTTGGCGCATCATCCAGTTTGTAATCGGGGCCTCGTCAGTAGAACCACCTGGCTCCAGCTAGTTAAGAGAAAATTTGTTTTCAAAGAAGATTGAAAATATGGGTGATGAGGAGAGCAGGGAGCAATGTTCTCAGTAGGGGAACTATCCCCTCTCTATCTAAAAGATCATGGGGGACTTCTCTCCTGCCTGTCATTCTTTTTAATGAAATTGAAGGAACTTACGTCCCAAGTCCGTAAGAGAAGGTTGAATTATCTATAGAAAAATAAGAAACTGAATGGAGAAACAGTGCCTTTTGCTCTTAAGGACTGAATAAAAGGAAGACAGTTATTTAGGGGGCTAACTCAGACTACGAAAGAAGCTCGATTCAGATGGACTATGTTTGAAAATTGTGTTATTATAAAGTGGATTCAACACAGGAAGAAGATATATTTAGAGAACTGCTCATCTTTTTGACTGTATTTACCCCAAGATGAATGCACAGCACTCATTCTCTTTTGCAGATTTTTTTTTTTTAGTATTGTATTTTTGGAGCTTGATGGCTGTTAATTGAAGCATTTTGATGATACATATTGCATTTTTAATTAGCATCTTTTCTTACGGTTGAGTATAATAATTCCAAGATTACTGTATTATGGAATCGAAGTATTATGATGATTAAAATGTTATATATTTCAGAACTTTGTGGAAATATCTTTTAAATATTTGGGTTGTTTTTCCAATTAGATTTAATTTTAATGAATTATTGGACATAATGCAGTGCATTATGATGGATCTTTGGTTTGCATTATTGCTGAACGTATATAAGTAGTCTATTGTGATTTATTATGAACTGTTGTGGGAACTATATCATGAAAAATTTGCTTGAAAATGAATTGAAATCTGAAGTCATTTTGCCTCCTCTTAGAATTACTTTACAGTATTTAACCCTCACTATGGGTAGATGTAGTCTGACTTTGGAGTGGTAGATATATTCATATACAAATTATACATGAAAACATAGAAAGCTGTATTATCAAGAGAGATAATTACTACAATCTCCCCAAATTCAGCATCCTTCAATTATTTTGAATTACACTTCACATTGTCTCAGCAAAATAACTGATTGTGCTGGCTGGAGGTCAGTGGTACATATGGGGAGGCCTTGAATAGGCAGGATATGCCTCTTCAGTTATATGGTTATGTAGTTATATATGCAACTGTCTAACAGTTTGATAGACAGCTACTCACTGCTCCTGTATTCTGTTGTCTGGCATCCAAGGCTCCAGCTAGACCTTTTGTTGCTAAAGGATCTTCATACTTCACCCTGAAAGAGGAAATCAAGTTAGCCAGTAGATATGGCTTTGGGCATTTTATCTAAAGCACAGATTATGTTCCATATTTCTGGGATGAGGTTGGGAGTACTTTACACACACACACACATACACCACATAGAAATACCAATAGTGAGGCCCAATAGAAATGTATTATATAAATTACATTAGATGTTTGATTTGTCATTTTCTTTTAAACTTTATTATTTGATGCATAACAGTTGAACGTGTTTAAGTAAACTACATTTTCTCTGAAGAAAAAAAATAATACTGTGATTGACTTATAAGACTCTGCCTGCCTGCCTGCCTACCTTGCCCATAATTTGGTAAACACTGGCACGTACATGTACTTAGGCTGACTGTAAAACCAAATTTTAAAAAAAAGGTGAAAGGATTTAGAGAAAATTTTAATGTCAAAATTAATAAACTCCCCTTCAATTGTCTTTTTATATAGCCTCATACAATATTAAAGAATTTTTGAGGAATAGATGGTGACATCAGACATTAGATTTAATTTATTATATTGATTACTTGTCTGAGAATGAAATAAAACAGCAAATTCAACTGCATTGGAGATTGGAAAAGGTAGCTTCAGATAGTTGCATACAAAGTTAGGATTCACATTTAGAAATAAAATAATAATTAGGAAAACAATTATATCATAATTGGTAATCAGTAGATCTCTCAGATGAATTATTTACAATGTATGTTCACAATTTTGCTGAACATTCTCAGAATGTGTGAACCTGCGGGCTCTTCTGTATATTTATGAGTGATTGAAAGACTATATTCAACCTCTGCCCAAATTCCATGACAAAACTGCTAACTCCTAGAGTTTGTAAATAATTTCTTAAATGTAATTATCTGTAGTTGTTGAAATACATTTGGATAGCATTAATAAGATTGATAAGACACTGGCAGCACAGAAGCACTGGTATCAATATTCCTAAATTCCTGAGCATACTTTGTAATATATCCTTTAACCACCCATCAATCCCAGGTTTGTAGAATCTTTCACACTTTAAAAAATGGCTTACTTTGTATGTTGAGAAGGCCATGTGAAAACTGTAGAAAAGTCCTTACTCCACATTCCATCTCTGTACGATTTCCACTGCTGTAGTACTGCTGTTATGAAATCTGTAGTACTGCTGTTATGAAATCTCCTTCTTAGCTACTTAATCTCTTTTAAGGAGGCATGTGAAAAATGTTTTGCCACTGTAGTTATAATTGGATGATGCTACTGGTGTGAATTATTTATTATTTTTAGCGGACTGAGAATATTTTGTTTTTGTAGCTGCTATAGATTAGAATGGTTGTAAATCATTTTAAGTACTGATGTGCAAGAAGAAAGTGAGCACAGTTAAGATGCAACCAAGATTTTAAGTCCAAGTCTTTGATATCTAGATCTTTCTCTATTGCATATTGATTTGCATGCATATATACCAGGTGAAACAGTTGCAAGTGTTTCATTCTAAAATTAATATTCAATTATAGTTTCACTGAATTTTACTGTGTTTTCCCAATGTGATAAAGCACAGAAAGTCAGATTGCATATCTGCAGAATCTGTTTTGTTTTTGACTAGAATTAAGGAATTCTGAGTTCGTATATCTGTCAAATATCAGAATTAAATGGAGCGCCTAGTCATTCTGCATAAAAATACATTCCTAGTCAACTTCAACTTTATTTTGGTATAATAGTTCATATGGAGAACCAATCTGTTTGCTGCTAAACTGAGATTCAGAATAAGTAATTTTAGAAAAAGTAATTTTATTGTAAGAGTACTAAAATGTGTTGGTTGAGAATAGATGAAAGGCTGTAAGTCACCCAATGATTCTGAGTCTTCTCAGCCCGATATCTTAAAAACTAAACTTTAAAAACCCAGTTTGTTTGAGAATCTAACCTGATCCTCTAATCAAATCTATATCATATTTTGAGAAAAATGTAGCTTTGCAGCCTGCATACACTAAACAAACAAAGCACTCTTCTATGCTATCGTTTGATATTTTACAGAAGGTATTCCGATGTTGGTAGTTATGGGGAAGGTTATAGAATTATAATAGGTACTAATCTGCTGTGCCCTGCCCCTAGCAGTCTGTCTGCTTGCTTATTGAGATTTTTGCAAACATTATTTAAGTATACCTCCACAGGAAGAGGGAATAAGGTACTTTCATGTAAATATGGTTTTATAGGCACTCATTATAGAACTGCACATGCATATAGTTTTGTAACTCTATTTCACTTTAATGCATGAACTTAACACACACATTACATGCTCTGTTTTGCAGGTAAAATTAGGCATAACCTTTTTCAGATTAATTAATGCATACAGCTATTGCGATGCTAAACATCATCTCATAGAAACTATTTCATAGTGTTACACGCTTTTGAAAAAATAACTCATGTTTGTTATTTACTCTAAAGTATACCCAGATCTGCCTTCTGTCTACACTCTACCTAAATACATTCTTTCCTACACAGGGCCAATGCAGCCTTGGATGATGTTGCACCAGAAATGAGCTCCCCCAGTCCATATTTCTATCCCACCCATAATCACTGAGACATGTTCCTTCTTGCAGCCAGGGGGTTGGGCCACCTCTGCTCGAACTTTTCAAAGAAATGCTTGTCAGTGAAGGGCCCACTGTGCACAATAGCATCAAGGATGAAGCAGAGTACCACCACCATACCAGCAATAAGGCAGAAAGGCAGGAATGGCTTGAAGTGTTGCCAGAACTTCTGCATGATGTTCATGATGTTTTGGAAAGATACCCAAGCCCAACTCCAATAAAGTTATCCTGATTTGACCATCAAAGTACAGGAAAAAAAAGCACAAACATATACGGAAATAGAGGCAAGCTGCAAAATAGATAATCCCAATCTGGTTTCTGGCCAAAAAATTAAAATAGGAGGCAACCAGTCCAACGTGAGATAGCAAAATAAACTGAAAGTGTCCCTTCATCGGAAAGATTGTATTTATCTTAATCTTAAGAGGATCAAGTAGTGCTGGAGAAAATATGCAATTATCCAGAGTAGGAAAAGATCAGCCAGAGTGGATGTCAAGAGATTAGGTTTCAGCTGCTTCTAGTGCTGGTTCACTCTCTCTGCTTTCTTTCCATATAGTTCCCAATTCTATTTCATATTCCATTTAACAGCAAGCAGGCCAAGAATAGTCTTCCTGTAGCCTGGTATATGCGCGGGGTGTCCATATTCCTCTGGTATGGTATGGCTTCCCTTCATCTTTGAACCAGGCAGAGTCTCTGAAAAGGCGAGCTTTGCAGCAGGCATTATAAGCTCTCCAGTGGCTCCAAGAGCTGAATCAGTGGTGCCTAGAAGCCTACTGGCACATAGCCTATTTTGCTAAGTGTTGGAGGGGGTATAAGTGCACATGGCCGTAAAAAAACATCTGTTTCTATTAGCACCAATGCCACTCAAAGGCTTGCTTTAATCTTATGCCATCAAGTCTGAAAAATATGCCAGGATACAGCTCTGTTTTTCTGGGAACTACCGAGTTGGGCAAGACCCTCAGAATTAGCCATGTATCATTGCAAGATTAAATCCAGATAAATAGTACTTAAAATTCGTGTCATATTTTTTTGCTATACAAAATGCCTTGTGCAATTTTCACAGCTATTCTGCAGAGTGGATCAGCTCTGCCATTATTCCCATTAAGCAAATCTTGGAAGAAAGGGAAGGTGCGATGTCTAAGAAAATTATGGTTATCTTAAAGCTATTGATGAATGGATGGTTTTGCACCACCAGGAACGTGTCAGTAGAGTATGTTAAAACAGCCTGTCCTGTTGTAGGAAATGTCTGTTGCTTTATAGAGTGAAGAGCTGTGTCAATTTTTAAGAAGTTTATCTCTCAAATAACTAGATAATTAAGGATACGTGAGAAAATTAAAATCAAAGAAGTTTCTGATAAACAAGCAGAACAGTTTCCTCAGAGAAATGCTAACTCTGCCATTCACTGTGGCAACAGCTCATGCTTTTAGTTTTTGTAACAGCTTGCAGAAAGTCTGCACTACCACCCCTAGATAAACAAATAAGGTGCAGATAGTCCTCAATTGCTGACCATCTATTAAGCAACTGTTTGAAATTACAATCATGCTGAACGAAGGGACTTAAACATTGTACTCAAAGTTCTGACTGCCGTAACAACCCTGTGCTCACATGATCACAATTCAGGAGCATTTACAATTTGCCATCCTTACAACCAATCTCGGGGATGCTACAACTGCCCCCACCAGCCTATCTCCTCCACTCAGTCCTGTCCTACTTGGGCCTACTTTTCACTTGGCACGGCCTCTACAGACCTTGGCCTGTTCCCTGTCCCTCTGATTCCCATTTACTTGGGCCAGTCCTGATGGGCCTTGTTCCACTTACAGTATCTCTTCCAAAGACTGCCTTTCCAAAAGAGAATCAGCCTATGTGCTCTGTGGCGTTCCTATACAGAAACTAACTGGTGCCATGCTGGAAGCATGTACTATTTTAGAAGCAGTTCGCAATCCTCACAATTCAAGAATAGCAGTCATTTCCAAAATGGCACCTGCTTCCAAGATGGCACTAAGCAGCTTCTATATAGGAAGGCTGCTGCGTGGCACATCAGCTGACTCTCTTTCGGAAAGGAGATCTCAAAAGATCACTTTTCCAACAAGAGTGTCCAGCCAATGTGCCACACAGGCTTTTCCAGAGGCTGCCTTCCACCATTCTGGAAATGGCTGCCATTCTTGCAATCTCTCAGAAGGACACAATTTTCCAAACTGCATGATATGGAAAATCACGACTCTCTGAGAGATTGTACAAATAGTGCCCACTCCAGAACATACAAGGCTGTTTCTACAAGAAGACTGCAGAATGTCGCATTGACTGGGCACTCTTGGAGGTCAGAAGAAATCAGTGTAGCAAGGCATGATGGGCAGGAGACGCAAGGATGTGGAGCCCAGTGGGGCAGGAAGCTGTGCAAAGAGTGCCTTGAGGGTGGGAGAGGCTCTGAAAACCCATTACAGCCAGAGTGAGCAGAGGAGGTGCATAACAGTAACTAAAGCATTAGTCTTAATTGATAGTTACATTGCTAGACTGCTCTAATTCATAAATCTGTTCTTCATTTGGTCCATGCTATTAACAGTAAACCTTCTATTTTATTGCAGCTGCAATTCACATAAACCACTAGAGGTTGAGGAAATGCCAAGGGGGACAGGGAGTGGAAAAGAGGAATGTGCTAATTACAGCTCAGGTTTGTCCTAGTTCTTTGGAGTAGAACAACAAACAGTCTTTTGAAATCTCAACAATCTAATTCCCAAATACACACTAGCATTATTGTTGGGGCATAAGACACAAAATATGTTTTGTTAGTATCACTGTATTAAAAATTTAAGGAGTCAATACCAGAAATTCTGTAGTCTATTGTCAAAAAGGAAATCCCATTCTGAATGGTAACTAGGATTTTCAACATCACATACAACATGGCAAGACTGATGCTACATGAGTCAAGTGACATAACTTTCAAAACTTATTCTTCATAATATTGGCAGCCTTGATTTCAGTCTCTTGGTTTGCCCATTTTTCTTTTCTCCTTGCAGGACTTAAGAATTTTGGATTTACAACTTCCTTCTCTACATGAAAAATATGGAAGGGCAGATAGCTGGAAACTTTTGAAATTATGTCTACATTTAAAAAATAAAATCAATTTTGCATAAAATTAAATCAAAACATACATTAATTTACCAAAATGGGCATTCAAATCTCTTTGTTTGAAAAGTTTGCTTTACGGTATTCATTATTTTTGCCCATATTAATATAATGGGTATATTCACTTACTCTTTGCGTTGTTCAGCTAAGGAACTGCCACGGGTCAGTGCAAACATATCAAACTCTTCTTCCAGTTTGCTGGAATTGTTGAGGGATTGCAAACCTGAACTGACACTATTAGAACCAAGATCTACAAGGCAAAGGACAGCAAGGTATCATCTAGAATGTTAAAAATATATGAGGATGTAATGAATCTATCTATCTGAAAAAGAAACATCAAGCTTTCTTACATGGAGTGGGCAAATTTTCCAGATGAAGAAAGTATTAGAAAGATCTATTGTGACTTCTAAACAGCATGCATTTGGGAAAATATGTCTATTCAGGTTTTCAATAATTTCTCAATAAATCTGCTTATTATCTGCTTGTGTTGGCCTACTTCAGATAATGTTGTTTATTTAAAAAGTAGGGAAATTGTATATAAACTAGAGAGAGCTCGCCAAATGGCCAGAATTATGAATGTGAATGGGAAAAAGAATTTTATAGCTTTACAAATCCAACAAAGATACTTACCAATTCCTGCAAGTTGAGATGAAAGTGTACTGGCAGTTACAGGAACTTTTTGTGCTGGTGTGATACTAGGCCCCATGTCAAGCATACTGTTTTCATTCTCTGTGTCATTCTGTTGCTTGGAAAAAAAGAAAAGAAAAATGCATTTTGCTAATATTGGATTACTGTGAAAGACTATAGCATTTCTTCCAAAACATGCCTCCCAATTCACTGATCATGTGTTCTGATTTTTCAGGGAAATCCAACCAAGGATATGGAAGCCAAAAAAAAAAAGGTGATATGAATTAAAAGTTGCTACACAAGGTCCCTTCCAACTCTTATTGTTACATGAAACAACCAGTTAAATAAGGGTGTTAGGATTACTATTTTAACAAGGAAAAAAATAAAGAAAATGCCATCCAATGTTCAAAGGAACTCTCACACAAGCATTTCCTGGAGCATCTTAAGACTTCTGTACATGACAGACTTCATGCTGCCAATATAGGTTCTACCATGCAATCAGTAAAAGTCTGCAGGCTCCCTGGAGTTGAAGTTTATGCCAAGGATGGTTATGAAAGTATATGATAAAAATTACAAGTCTAATGTACACAAATGAAGAAAAATGTTTCTAGGATGAGATGAAAGTATTATTCACCGTCTCAAACTATTCTTTATATTGACTGGTTGTTCTTGCCCATTACTATCTGGAAAAGCCAGGATCTGAATTTAGGATCTTTGGCACAGAGTACACAAACTTTTCCCCCTGAATCATAGCTATTGTCCTAGTTTAGGATTAGTCAAACAACAAGGTATACCAATGAGCAATCCTTCTAGAATTGTTCTCTGCATCTAGTCAATGCAAAACTTAAATTTTATGTATCATAACTGACATGCATCCTGAATCATAAACTAATACACATCCTGTATTGGAAAAATTTTGGCACAACCAAACCAGCAAAATGCCACTAGAACTTTTAACATCACTTTTAGATGGAAAAAGCCCAAGTACAAATATGTAAAGCCAGGAAGGACTATACCAAATAAATTCAAGTATGCTGCTGCAGCCACTATATATTTTATTTTATTCTCTAGCAATATCAATAATATGACCTTACGAGCATGCTTTGGAAGGACTGACAGAGTGGTTCAGTGGCCAAAGAATTGCACTAGGACTCAGGATTCCAGGATCAAGTCCAATCTCAACCAAGGAAATGTATAGATAATTTTAGGCCACATGCTCTTCAAACCGAAACTACCTCTTTGGGTGGCTCTGAGGCTACAGATTGGTAAAAGGAGTGCCATGTATGCTCCACTGAGGTTTTGGAAAAAGGGTGGGCTATCACTCAAACAAACTAAGTAAATGCTGAAATACCTTTGCAGGCTGGCCAGATCGGAGCCGTTCAAACCTATGAGAAGCAATGAAATAGTTTCAATGGAAAACAGCAAGGCTGCTTTACTTATAAAAAGAGAAAGAACATGAGAAAGAGAAAGATGTTCTCATAAATACCGTTCATGGCGCAGGAAAATATTGTTGAGGTTGTCATTGACAATGAGCAGCTCCTCAGTTAACTGTTCATTAAGGATGCGGGGAATCAGCTCCAATATACGCTGCTGCATTGCTTTACACGTCCGATTCAATTCCTACCCACAGAAAGAAGATACAAGTTATGAGAACAGAATCAAAGAAGCTAGTTTAAGAAGCAGCTGCTAATAACTAATCAGTTAAAAATCTATGTTTACTCATCCAGGTCATGAATCCAAAAAATAGTTTTTTGGAGTTGGGTTAAGGCTCATCTCAGTGATTGCTAAATGAAGTCCTTATATACACAGCAACAATAATAAATGTTACATTTCAGCACTTCCTACCTGGAGCAGTTCAAGGTCAGAAGGTTCAGTTTGTCCTGGCACTAATTCTGTTAACATCTCAGACATTACTTTTACATTTCCATTCACCACTTCCAATTCACTGCGTAATTTTCCAATCTGAAAACAACAATAGAGGCATTTTTAAAGCATTCCATTACTGGTGAATATGTTGCCTTAATTTGTCAAACCAATACTTTATCCGGCAAGTATAGTCTGGTTGCTCTTGCCTATAAAGTTTTCTCTGTTTTGTTAGGTGTGATAATTTAAGCACAAATAAGCCTAGTATTTTCCTACTCCCTTCCTAGATATTTTCAGGAATCTCCTTGAATTAATTTTTAGATTTTGAGTTAACAACCCATACTCCTCTTTTAGCTTGAATTCTTCAACTCTATGATTAGACAGTTGCAAATAGCTACAGGAGCTGAGTGTGTCCTACCTGCTATAATAAATAACTAGAATTTTGTCCCCAGTGTTATGTCATTACAGTCAGAATAACCTAAAGTCTAACAGCTAAAAGTGGAAGCTAAGAAGCATCACTTCCAACTTTGCAGATAATTATGAATAAATGACAAAAGGTGTGACTTATGTACTAATGGATGTGGCCTTATTTGTGAATAATACATGGAAGCCTGGCTATTCTCCTTCTCCCTTGGCTTTTGCTCAGAAGCACTGTTTTTATACTGAACATTGGGAATACAAAAAAAGACAAACTATCCTCTCTATATGACAAATGGTAATAGGACTGCGGACAATTTACCATCAGCCCAGGAAAGAGAGGAATCCTTATGTCCTGTCTAAATCATCTGCATGATATTGTTACATGCGCTGCTTGCTCTTTCAGATAAACATGTCCTTTGACACTGGTCCCTAAGTGTGTGGATTCCATTTTTCAGAAACTCGCATAAGAAAAAAAAAAAGGATGTCCTTCAACAAGAAACTCTCTTATAGGGATAGAAGGGAGAGGTTCGTGTGGCTCTTACCTGGTCTGCTGTAGGTGTGATAGAGGCATCAGCTGCAATTTCTGGAACTTGTGGTAAAGATACAGGGTGCAGGATTGAATCTATTGGTTGAGGAGAATCTGCTGATGAAATAACTCCTGGCTGGGAATCTGGTGGAGTGTATACAGTCTAAAGAGAAACCCATAAAGGAGAGAAAGAACAGTTCAGTTATTTCTACAAAAAAAATCAGCCCAGTATATTATATGCTGTTTTTTTACCCATAATTATGGTGTTTTCTTTTTATCTAAGTAACGAGCCAGTCCTGCAGCCCGAAGTGTTTCCCATTCTTCTTACTATTTCTCTGGGGCTTCCAAAGCGGTCACTTCAGCCTGGTTCTTTCCGTTTCTCTGCATGAGTAGCAAGCAGCAGATAGGATGAAATATGTTGCAAAGCAGATTTTCAACTAGATTGTGTGCTTTCGGAGAAATGTCCAAAACTGCATAGGCAGTTTGTGTTCAGAATGCTCAACTATGTCTTACAGTGTTTATGAAGCGTGTTTCTTAAATTCTATATAGTTCTTAGACTTTGATTATGATAGCAATACATTCCCCTTTGAATACAAAGGATCTGCTTACTTTCACTACACTTGATGTATTTTGGTGTTAGGAATTGATAGTCACCTAACAGTTGGGTTGGAAATATATAAACCAGGATAGACATTTAATATTGTCTCTTTAAGGGAATGCTAAAATTGTAATTGGGTGTGGTTCCTCAAACAGCCATAAGATGGAGCCAGAAACCTGGGTTGTTTAGTCCTGTTGTTGCTAGTTGCTAGTTGGTCTATGTTCTGATGTTCGCTGTTTTGGTTCCTGAATTTTTCCCTATTTACTGTTGCTAATTGTCGTTCTTCTTGGATTGCTATAAGTCTGTTACTGAACTGTTTATGATACTGGACTTTGATATTTGGATTATCCCTGGACTGAAAAACTGACTGCTTTAACCGTGTATGACTTGGACTGCTTGTTGGAATTTGCTTAACCGTTTACTAGAAGTAAAAACCTACATTTTACTATCCAGTATATCTGTGTGCTGGTTGTGTGTTATTCCTCACCACTCTCACTACGTCTCAGTGTTTGCACTCATTCTCCTAACGGGGAATTACCTCAACTTGGCATCCAGCTCTTTCACTTTTTTTCATAACATGCATCAATTTGAAAAGAGAAAAAATGGAGCAAATCAACACCACTATTTCTAAATACCTCCAAGATATATTTCATATATTATTCATATAATATTTTGTAATGCAAATAAAGAATTATTGTGCATTAAACATTTACCCTCTGTGGTGTATGGATGGGTGATAGCATATCTAGATCTGTCATGGGAAACTCCAGGCCTTTCCTCCTCAGGTCCTCATAAACAGTCACAACCCCAGTCAGGTCCGGTGTACTACGAAAGGCATCAGCCCAGGACTAGAAAGACAGGGAAATCATTACAATTTTTGATTTTTAAACTCCTAATTTTTTAAAAAAGCATGAACATTTATGATTTTGTTAGAAAAGCAGAGTGTGCATCAAAAGCAGAGAACGGTTATCAGATTTGAACATTTTTAAAGGTGTTTGACTGCATGGGCTGGTCAGAGTCTAACTGCTGGAATGATCTGATGAATACTAGATATATGGTCACACAAGCAGCATAAACGGCTGTTAGAAAACCTGATTTTAATTTTTCAAAAATGTTTATCAAATTTGTCCACCACCCACAATGTTAAGTTTCTAGCCCCTGTGATGTAGGCTAGTAACTTGTAAGCTACTCTAGCTGAGATCTAAAAGAAACAGTAGGTTTAATGAGTTAAAAAGATAGCTTCAGACTGTTGCCTGTGTTTTGCCTCTTTCCATGAACAGTAACATAATTTATACAAAATAATGTATGATATTATTTATATTTATTATTTTATACAAGATATGATATGATACTATGTAAATTAAATAATCTACAAGGTACATAAACGTTTCAGATTTCAGTTATCCTCTGGAATAACTATACAAGTATGGATAGAAAGTTTACTTCTATTTAATAAGCATATATTACATACTGCCATGAAAAAAATCTGGCTTGTGGTTTAGGCAAAATAACTGTGGGTCTGTTCTTATACATGGAGGTCTCTCTGAAAGACAGAAAGATTGACAGGGATGCACTTACTTGGATGAGGGTCAGCACCTTATCATGTACAATGGCTGGAGGATTGTTTTTGGGAAGGATGGTTCGTACTAATACACCTTCTACAAAATCCTGGCTAGCAACCAATATGTGAAAGCGATGGCCACAGTTTTTGACACATGTCTCAAGGACCTGCAAAGTCAAACAAGATGTATTGGAAATTACTTCTGGTTTACTTGCATTTTCTGATCACATTACAGCTATCGCTTTAAAAAGTTGCAAAAACTAACCTTAGTGTTCACAGGCAAGTAGAAAGGTATGATTGTTCCATGTTAAGCCAATTAAAAAATATTCTTTTACAGGCAAATGTATTTGCCCTGCCTTTCAATTAATTCATACAATCTTCACATTATACCTTTTTTAAAAAAACTTATGCTTATTACTTACATGAAAAATTAGTATTCTAGGTTAGAGGTCACTCCTCTTTTCCAGGTATATCCTTAAGGTAAAGCAACTACAACAGCTTTCCCCCTTGCTAGCACCCTCCTAATGAGGCACAACTGCCTCTCACTCAGTTCATCAGACAAAAGATGGAGCAACCACAACTTCTGAAGGTGAGCTATTCCACTGGCTGATTGCTCTTACCATTCGGGATTTTCTCTTTAGTTCTCTCCTTAGTTCGTTTCCATCCATTGTTTCTTCTCTTGCCTTTGGGTGCTTTGGAAAATAGTTTAACCCCTTCATCTTTGTATGAGCCCCTCAAATATTGGAAAATCCCTTCAGAATTTCCTCCACTTTTAATACAAAGTATAAGCTATAGAATTCAATTGAAAAACTGAATTTTTTTATGCAGAAACACAATAATAAAAAACTAAAATAATGTGGCTGCATAAGTATGCAGACCCTCTTATAACCAGGGATGTGGCTGTGTTCAGAATTATTCATGTTCAAAATGATGGTAAATAGTAGTCAGTACACACGTGCCATCAATTAAAGTTCAGCTATTTTAGTAGGATTTTTCTGACATGTACTCAGTTACCTTTTACAGCAAAAGCCACGGTCTGCAAAGAGCTTAGAAAGCATCAAAGGGATCTCATTGTTGGAAGATATCAGTCAGAAGTAGGGTACAAAAAATTTGTAGGGCATTGGATATACCATGGAACACAGTGAAGCCAGTTATCAAAAAATGGAGAAAATATGACACAACAATAACATCACCTAAAACCAGATAACAAGATAAAAAGTGGTCCAAGAGGCTGCTAAAAGGCCTATGGCAACATTAAAGGAGCTGCAGGAATTTTGAGCAAGTTGTGTACTACATTTGACAACTATCTCCCAATTAATCATTTGCCTTGGCTGTGGGGTAAATGGCACAAAAGAGACTTTTGTCACAAAGAAAAGCATCCAAGCCCAGCTACATTTTGCAAAAACCTATAGCAGGTCTGACAAAAGCATGTGGGAAACGACTGAATGTTGACATAAAATCAAAAGGTACTTCAACAAAGTATTAGTTTAAAGATGTGCACACTTATTCAGCTACATTATTCTGGTTTCTTATTATTTTTCCCTCAACATTTTCAGTTTGTTTTTCAATTGAATTTTATAGCTTATATATTAAAAATGGAAAAAATTCTGAAATGAACTACCTTCATCTGATTCTTTTTTTCATCTCAAAAACTTGGCATTTTAAAGGGTGGATATATTTTCTATATCCACTGTAACTGAGAAATCTGCACCATACTCACCGTCAAAGCCAACATCACTTCATGGAAATTCTTATTTCCAACAACCCTTTTCTTTATGGCTCGAAAAGCATCTTTGGGCCTAACAATAGCAAAGGTCAGATAATAGAAGTATTAACATTGAAAAACAAACAAAATATATGCTTGCAATTTGCCAGCAATAAGAGTCAGAATCAGGTTTGTTCTTCTTCAGTTAGACACTGAAATCACCAAAGCACAAAAAGCACAAAGAGCAACTCTCCTCTACATTAAACGATTCTGTCCCCCACATTTTTGTTCACATGAATTAAAAGAACCAAGACTCCTAAACTTAATGAAGATGAGGCACTAAAACGCGAAAGGAAATAATTTGAATTAAAGAATTAACAATAAACATTAACAGACCTAAAGAAAAATATATTAACGAGAGAATTAAGAATATTTTTATTTTCTAAGATTTCATGAAATGTCTGTAAGATTGAGTTTATCCTTGTGCAAAGTATTACGACTTAGTAATGGAATTTTTGGCATCGATAACAAAAAGAGTGTTTGAGGAGTATGCTCCTTTTTGAAAATCATCACAAGACTCAGTGTTGAGCTTTTATGTTTTATATCAATGCTCCCTGTTACATGTATCACTTTCCTGAGCTGGGTGTGTCTTCAAGGATCTCAGAAAATGCGCAGGCTAATGCAAAATCATCAGTGAACCTATCCAGAAAATGGCTATTGATTTCAGCACTTATTTCCTTACCCTTCTTCTGTCTCATTAATGATGTCACAGATTTCCATGTTAAGAGCCCAATCTTCATTCTGTAAGGAGCCATCAGTAGCTTTCTCTGTGGAAATAGAAAAAAATAGCAACCTCTACTATTCAATTTACTAGGCTTATATACAGCTTTAGCCATTGCTGACTCTGAGAGGTTTATAAATCAAATACACATAAACTTGTTTGAAAAAAACAACAACAGTATAACAAGATCATTACAACTGATAACATTCACAGTGCACCAGAGAATAAATATAATTCAATTAAATGAACACATGCCAAGAAAAAAATCCAATGCCAAACCACAACCTAAAGAGAATTTAATCCCCAACAATGAACCACAAGACTCCTGCACATGCCTTAAATGCTACAAAACTCTAAAGGATAATGAAAACTCCATCAAATGTTCTCTGTGTAACAAATACGCTCATCATGACTGCTTGGGATTACCCAAGCAATTGATTCAATACCTAAAATCATCCAATGAGTTTCCATTTCTCTGCAATTCATGCAGACCCATACTGGATCTGTTGGAAAGAGTCGATACCATTGAAACACGATTAACATCCCTTGACACCAAAGTAGCATCCCTGGACGCCTTAATAGAAAGATTATCCAACCTCAAAAAAAAAGACACAATGCAAAAACCTGAACACCCAATAGCTACAAACCACATCTCTACTCAACAACCACAACCCAATCCACAACCCAATCCACAAAAAACATAACCCAGACAAATATTGATATCCCAATCCTCATCAGAGAGGCTGTTGAGCGTGAACGGAAACGTCCAAACGCCATCTTATTTGGTCTAGAGGGCATCAATGATAATGATGACATCACAACTGTCCGAAACATCATCAGTGATTATCAAGCATCAACCATCTCCCTGATGAAATACTTGACATTTCCCGCATTGGCCGAGAGCTCAAAAACAGTGACGGCTCTGTGACCCCACGCTTCTGCAGGGTCATTTGCAAAAATGAATCAAGCAAACGCAAATTCATTTACACTATAAATTCACTCGCCAAAACCAACACCAACCATAAGAACCTCCGTTGTCGCCCTGACCTAACCATACAGCAACGTGCCCGCTCCCGTGTACTCCGCACTGAACTCAAAAACGTCTCGACAATGGGGAGAAGGACCTGTACATTGACTACCATGCTGACTGTATCAAAAGTAAGTCACACATCCCACAACTCAGCTTTAACCTTCAACCACAACCCTACCTCAACCAATCCACCATCACCCAAGACTAGGCATGCACGCCCCTAACTACCTCAACTCCAACTACTGCTGGCCTTAAATGCAAGCTACTCAATGCAAGAAGCCTTGTAAATAAAATACCTGAATTTTTCCTCCTACTAAATATGGCTAAATTCGACATTATATTTGTCTGTGAAACATGGCTCAATGCATCTCTCCCCGACTCCATTACCACAGTAAGAGACTATCATGTTTACCGATCAGATCGTGAAAATCGTAGAGGAGGTGGTGTTGCTATCTTCTACAAAAAGTCCTTACATCTAAAAAATATCCAAGTTACCCAGGAGCTTACTCTTCCTGAGACCATTATCTGTGAACTATCCTTAAATATCACAATTCGATTCTTACTATGTTACAGAGCACCTGATTATGACATTGAACATGTAAACAAGCTAAATACACTACTAACATGGGCAGCATCCTGCCCATACCCTTTTATCTTTCTTGGTGATTTCAATCTGCCTCATATTGACTGGACCCTAAGTGAATGTACAACTGAAACCATACATGCAACCTTTTACAATGCTGTTACAAATCTGGGACTGGAACAGCTAGTATCCAACAACACTAGACTAAACAACTGCCTCGATCTCATCTTCTGCAATAGTTTGAATTTAATTTATGGAATACAAACTAAAGAACCCTTTTCCAGCAGTGACCACAATATGATTGACTTTTGTCTCAACATACGTCCACACAAAAAACACCACAATGATGTGATCCCCAATTATAATTTCAAAAAAGGCAACTATGATCTTATAAACAACGATCTCTCATCCCTTGATTGGCAATCTCTATTCAATGGATGCAATACTGTTGAAGACCATTACAACATATTTTTACTTGAAGTCAAAAGAGTCATCAAACTATATGTACCAACAACTACTCCCAAAACAAAACAAAAAAACAGATTGCCCATAACAATAAGGAAACTTCAATCCAAAAAGAGATCACTCTGGCGGAAAAACAAATCTGGTCACGTTGCCAATTTCAAAAGCCGATACAAAAATTTATGCCACCAAATAAAGACCGAATGCACCAATTATCATATTAAACAAGAGGAAAACCTTCTAAGCACCAATTCCACCAATGCTTTTTACAATTTTGTAAACAACAAACTAAAAGATTCAAGGTCCATCCCACCCCTGATAGGACCTAATGGTAAAGACTGCAACGATGACACCATTAAAGCCAACATCTTTAACACATTTTTTGGCTCAGTATTTGTAAACAGCAATGGATCATGCCCAGCATTTCCTAGCCGAACCACAGATAACTACAGTGATCTAATACATATCGATTTTACAGAAGACAATGTTGAAAAAGCACTACGCAATCTAAAACCATCCCTATCTATTGGACCGGATGGAATATGTGCCTATCTCTTAAAAAAGTTATCCACTGCCATAGCCGAACCTCTAAGCATAATCTTTGAAAAATCTTTCAGGACCAGTTCCTTGCCTAACCTATGGTCACAAGCCACAGTCATCCCCATCTTCAAAAGGAGACCCTTGCCTAGTTGAAAATTACAGACCAATCTCCTTATGCTGCGTCACCTGTAAAGTCATGGAATCAATTATTAACCAATCCATCATCCTCCACTTAGAGACAAACAACCTACTCTCCAATAAACAATTTGGTTTCAGAAAAAAGCTATCCTGTAATCTGCAACTCTTACACTGCAAAAACATATGGACTACACAACTTGATCAGGGCAAAACAATAGATGCAATATACATAGACTTCTGTAAAGCCTTTGATTCAGTGGTACATGACAAACTACTACTAAAAATAAAATCCTATGGTATCTCTGGACAACTGCATAACTGGATAGAAGCATTCCTGTCAAACAGACAACAAATGGTCAAAATTGGGAGTGTCCTATCAAATTCTGTACCTGTCAATAGTGGTGTCCCCCAAGGCAGTGTTCTAGGACCAACTCTCTTCATACTCTACATAAATGACCTCTGTGATCATATTAAGAGCAACTGCGTTCTTTTCGCTGATGATGTAAAGCTGTTCAATACCACAGACAATACTGCTACCCTTCAAGAAGATCTTGACTATGTATCAGAATGGTCAAACAAATGGCAACTTCAAATCTCAACAAAAAAATGCTCTGTCTTACATATTGGCAAAAAAATCCGAAAATAAAATACAAGCTGAATAGTCAAGATCTTGTTGATGATCCAAGCTCTGTAAAGGACCTTGGAATACTCACCTCTAATGATCTAAGTGCTAGTGCCCACTGCAACTACATAGCCAAAAAGGCATTAAGAGTTGTTAACCTAATCTTACGTAGCTTTTTCTCTGGTAATATCACACTACTAACTAGAGCATACAAAACATTTGCTAGACCAATACTCGAATACAGCTCATCAGTCTGGAACCCACATTACGTATCTGATATTAGCACAATTGAGAAAGTCCAGAAATATTTCACAAGAAGAGTTCTCCACTCCTCTACTCGTTGTAGAATACCTTATGCCACCAGACTTGAAATTCTAGAACTAGAAAACCTTGAATTACGCTGTCTTCGGTCTGATTTAAGCATGGTATATAAAATCATACATTGCAATGTCCTACCTGTCAATGAATACTTCAGCTTCAACCATAACAACACAAGAACACACAACAGATACAAACTCAAGGTTAACCGCACCAAGCTTGACTGCAGGAAATACGACTTTAGCAACAGAGTGGTCAATGTCTGGAATACTCTACCCGACTCTGTAGTTTCTTCCCCAAACCCCAAAAACTTTAACCTTAGACTGTCTACTATTGACCTCACCCCTTTCCTAAGAGGTCTGTAGGGGGCGTGCATAAGCGCACCAACGTGCCTACCGTCCCTGTCCTATTGTTTCTTTTATTTTTCTTTTATTTTTCTTATATGTACTCATTTCATGTATTCATAATTATGTATACACTTTTACTTATCTCGTAAACAATTGACAAATAAATAAAATAAATAAATAAAATAAATTCTCAAAGCAGATCTAAGGTCTGCTAATAGAGCCAGATTTTGATTGGTTTCTTGAATCTTAGCAAGATTGAGGCCACTCAGAGTTTAGGAAAAATATTTCAGGTAAGAGGAGGAACAGCTGGGAAAGTATACTTTCTCAGTCCTTTCTGACGGGATTCCTGAAGTCTACTCTTTCTGATGGTATTGAATAGACAAATACAACCGGGAGGCAGTCCTCAAGACATTTATCTGTTAAATAAATATGAATCATACAGGGCTTTAAGGGTGACAATCATCATCTCAAATTAACACAAAAGTCAACTGATCACCAGTGCAGTTCTCAATGTACAGAAACATCCATAACTATTTGAACTGCTCCATTCTGGGCTAATGATAACTTTCTAATGGTCTTCAACAATAGCACAGTGTACATGGTGTTGCAATGGAATAAATTAACAAAAGAGTGAATGGCTATAAAATCTTTTGTTCTGGGAAAGTTTGCAGTTAGTGCATTAATTGGAGCTGCTCAACCCAGAGTGGAATGAGCCAAACACACTGTGGCCAATTCAACTTAATTATTTAAAATAATGAAAACATTTTAATTTTTGTCGTTCACATTTCATTTTGTCTCCCTTTTGCATCCTTTCTTTTAATGATTCTATTCCACCATTTCTCTGATATTAGTGTTCTTGTCCAGAGGTAGTTGGCTATGGTGAGTTGGCTTAGATCTCATATACAGCTTTACTTGCTCCTCAAATAGGAGCTGGGAATCATAAAGGACCCTTTCAGAGTAAACCAGTTCAGTATAATGAAGCATGATCTTGTACAAAATTAAAGATGGAATATCTCTTGAAAAAAAATATCTCTAGCTGTAGGGCCCATTCTCCTTAGGATATACAGCAGGGACCAAGCCAGTCAGTTAGGGTGCCTAGTAATCCTTTTGCTTACTCCCATGAAACAGTCACTATGTGTTTTGCTATCAGTCTTTAGTCATGCGGTAACTCTTTAAAAATGCTTTTTAACTATAACAAAAGAAAAAAACCCAAATAGATTAAGTGATACAACAAAAAATCTAATCAAAACAAATAAATGAACAGAAAAAGCTATGCGTATTTGAACAATTACATACAACAAAACATCAACTCTAATAATTAAACCTTGACCATACATTATTAAGGCGACTGTGTTCCTCCATCCCAGTCATTAGTCATGCGGCCTATTGCTGAAAACCCTTTGATATTTTGCTTTGTTTGCTTATCCAGCTTTTGGTTATAATAGTCTATTCAATAGTTGCCATCTCCAGAGATGTGCAGGCTAAGGAAAGTACTTGATTTCAGAGATGTTATAGAGGCAGTAAGGAGTTGGCAACATGTAGCTGCACTCTGCCACTACTTCTGTAGTACATCCTGAACTCAATATTTTCCTGAGCCTGCATGACTAGATTCACACTGTAGAAAAAGATATATTGCCCATACTGAATCTAAACCATCTTTTCTATTTTGGAATCAAATATTGCACAATTCGAATGAACTTGCTAGGGGTGATGAGTTTGACTGAAAAAAAAATCTTCATATATCAAACAATACTAACTGTAGGCATAATTTTTACATAGGAGTTTCCCGAGATCTGCAAGTCCTGCAGGATAAATAGGCTGAGGAAGACTGTACTTGATGGAGCTTTGAAAAAATTAGGAGTACAACTTACTTGTGCTCCTCTTGCTCACTGTCAGCAGTATAAAGTAGTCCAGACTAAGAAACAGATACCATGTGTATCTAAAGCTATTTTTTTTTTAAATTAAGACTGGTATCTTAAGATGGGTATCAAGACAGAATATAACAAATCTGAATGTGCTTCTCCATTTTTTTCTATTAAGGTAAATTAGGGGGACATCTGTCTGATAAGTTTTCTTAACACTTCCCCATCATCTGGGCTTCAGTAATATTTATCTCCTTATTGTCCTAGTAGTGGAGCTTTCCTCTGCTCATTAAAGTCATTTTCTTTTTTATTAACTGTATTTTTATTGAAGTTTAAAAGATCACCTTCTTTACTCATGCCCCACATATGTACTATTAGGCCTATAGCTGACCAAGTATGCCTGGTTGCAACACTTTCTGGCCCGGCCTGGCCTGTCTCTAATGGTCTCTTAATTGCTAAACTCCAATCTAGATTATAGCATAGTGTTGTCAATCTGCCCTTGAAACACAAGAAAATTGCACTTAGTGCGACAACTAATTCCACAGTTCTCAAGCATGGCTGTGCTGAACATTCTGTTGAATACCTCTTTAGATTGAGACCTCATAAAAAAGCCTCATCCTATCAAATAAACACATTTTTCCTCTCATATATCAATAAAATAGATTTTGAGTTATAACATTTCATATTTTTTTGCATTTGAAGTGGGGAAAACCAAGGAAAACTGAATGTTATTCCTTTTATGAAGCTTTTCTAAGACACAAGGCCCTCGATAGTGATGTGAATGATAGATGCTAAATTTAGCTCCGGAACTGTAACTAGAACCATCAACAACTAGAAGTCTAACTCAGGCCATACAGCTTCTATATGGAATGAACAAAGCAGTTTAAATCTCACCTAGTTGGAATTCTAGTTGGAAGACCACAAAAATAAATGTGCCAGCATAATGTGATATTCCAAACAAGTAATATGTGTGAGTATTGCCTCAGTTCTTATAGGCAGTAAACTCAGCAAGTTCTATGTTAGCCTGCTGTCAGGGTGTGGTGATTTGGCAATTTATGACACATTACTAAAGTGTTAAGAATTACCGGTTATGAAGGTTTTAGAGTCCAAGGACTCAGATATCATCAAAAACTATTATGTATTTTTATCCACTAAAGACAGAAGGGGATTTGTTAATGTTTTTAACATTTATTACCATCCAAGCACATTCCAAAATACAGAGTTTAAATTATATTTTAAACATACAATTATATTGGGTGAAAAGAGTTGAATAAAATGAAGCAACGCACAGAAATCAGTGAAACAGATTTATATCATATTTGGTTTCAGTTGATTTTAATGTCTTTAATATCTAGATTTTACCCAGCATTATGAATAGCATATACTGGTACGTGCATATGAATTTAGGCAAAGAACTTATTTAGCAAGTTTAACTTCAGATTTAAATCAAAAGTATATTTTAGTTAAGTCACATGGGATTTTTGTGAATGAAACGGATCATGCAGGGGTGGGTTCCAGCCGGTATAACTACCGGTTTGGTGATTTTACATTTTGCGCATATAGCAGGGGTGTTAAACTTGTGTCAAAGTTGTGATGACATGGCATCATGTGACATATCACAACTTTTTCCCCTTTTGCTAAACCGGGGGTAGGCATGGCCTGTAGGCTGCAAGTTTGACACCCCTTGAGTATAGGATCCATTGCTGAAACCTGTCCTAAGATCCTTAATTTAGAACATATTCATAAAAATAAGAAAAAAAGCTCATTATTAGACCATTAAGTGTTGTGTTAAACATTAACAAAGATTAAACCTAGCTACCCAGGCACAGCTAAGGACAATTTTGTGAATTCTCAAGCCAGCATGTAAGAGAACACGTAAGTCTGTAAACATTTGAGAACTACACTTCCCAAGAGCCCCAGCTTGTATGGTGAAAGATGAGCAAGGCTTCAAAGGTGCGATTCAGCAACAGCAGTAAGGCTGTTGTCATCAGTGACTTAAATGCTGCTTAGGACACTTTAGGACTGGACTTTAATTGGTTTAGAGCTCCGAACAGCCAACTATTTCTCATTTTGTCCCCCTATTGAGTGCCATCCCCATGGGACAGACTGAAAAATTCCGTGCACCGAGATGGAATTTGTAGTCTGCTTCTTGTGGACGGTCATCGGGAAGACCAGAGGAAGCAAGCATGTAGGCTTCCGCCCATTCAGAGTTTGCCAATTCCTGCTTTTGCGACATGAACCATTTCCTCAAACTTGAAAGCAACTGAAGGGCAGGCTTCGAAGATCTTTTTATAATTATCTCAACTGTTTGCAGGCAGCGACCAGCCTTCCAGGGGCGTGACGTTCGCACCAGAGGCTCGTCCCCTTTAAATAAGCAAACTTTATCCCTTCTTCGAGACCCCGCTCCATACTCTTACTGTGACAGGATTGGCTTACAAGGCCTTCCCCCAAGAACCTGCCTCCTCGGTCATAGCCCATTGATCAGTATGAACTGTCCGTCAGAAGAACTGTCCTATCCCCATCGGCCAGAAGAAAAAAAAATCAAAACCCCGCCTTTGTGGTTTATAAGCTCCGCCCCTCCCGCAGTTAAACACTGACTTGAGGTAAAATCCGGAGTTTAAAGCTACGGTCACGCGAGTGGTCGAAGTCGGGAGACACGTGGGGTGGGGTGGGGGGCATTGTAGAAGCGTAAGGCAAGAATCAGGCGGCCACTTACCAATGCGCTGTCCGACCGGAGAGCTAAAAGGATTGCCGAGAAGAAACTCCATCACCAACTAGACGACCGCCACGGCTTAGCAGAGATCAGGTGACAGGGCCACGAGTGGGTCACGTGACCGCTCTGAGTTGCAGGGGCCGTGCTTGGTTCTTCGCTCTTGCGACACACCCCGCAGCCTAAGCGCCTCCTTGACGAGCGGAGTTTAACGCGGAAATCTGATGGGCGAAGCGGGTTGGCGGGATGTGGGCACAGCCCGCTCCTAAACATCTTCGCCCGCAATAAGATTTTCTAATTCCGGGGCAGGCATTTCCTTTGCAAGCACACTTGGGAGTTGTAGTCTTTTCTCCAAGGCTCTTGCTGTAGGGAAGGGTTTGTTACCTGGTGACAGCGAGCGGCGACGATTGGATGATGCCATAATTATAGGTCGCAAATTGGGACCCAAGCAACTCCCAGTCCTCGCATATTGGTGGCTTCCGCCGAGGGCCTGCTCGGGAGAAAGCGGCTTCAACGGACTCGATTTCGCTCTGCCGCGATCAAGGCCGTATGAAGTTATAAACCTATCAATAAAAAGGCGCTTTGCTGCCACTAAGGCCGAGCTGAGGTATCCTCCATTCCCCAATGTCTTTCAGTTCTTTTTCAATAGCAACATTTAGATCAGGGGTCCTCAAACTTGGCAACTAAGACTTGTGGATTTCAACTCCCAGAATTCCTCAGCCAGCTATGCTGAGGAATTCTGGGAGTTGAAGTCCACAAGTCTTACAGTAGCCAAGTTTGAGGACCTCCGGTTTAAATAATTATAGATGCCAAAGTGACCGGACTGTTTTTCCCATTCAAATCCGTATGTTCAGGAAGTTATTTGTAGCTTTCTACATTAAACTAAATACTTCTATCAATTCAAGGCAGGAAAGAAACACTCTTGAGTTGACTCAGTAAAGCACTGAGAAAATGTCTGGATTCTCATCCTGATTCAAATGAATTTAAGATTATAAATTTTAAAACTACATTTGCAACCTCCAGCCATAAATGCAAAGCTATTATTCATACTCTAAATCTACTGGAATACTGGAAAGTAACTTGTTTGAATTTTTATTAGAAAAGTTACAGGTACAGTATACATATGCAAAATGCAACCAACTGAAATTTTAAATCTAATTTTATAGTAATTTTAAATCTAACAGTACAGCAATATTGGATTACTGATTATTTGAAGGTATTTTGCATCATGAGCAAAGTACTTATATTTCAGTATTTTATTGCCTAGTTGTCATTTAATGTGGAAATAGAAATAACACCTCAAAAGCAAAACATCTTGCTAATAATTTTAATAGCAAAAAAATGCTTGATATACTAATGCATATGGGGACAAATGTCTCCATTTTAAAACAATCAAGCTTGTGTTAAAAACAATGTAAGAATATATCTACATGTTGATGTTTCAGGCTCCAGTTCTTATTATTTTAAGTAAATACAGTGCAGGTAGTCCTCAACTTATGACCACAATTGAGCCCAGCATTTGTTGTTAAAAGAGACATTTGTTAAGTGAGTTTTGCTCCATTTTACAATCTTTCTGGCCACAGTTGTTAAGTGAATCACTTCAGTTAAGTTACTAATATGGTTGTTAAGTGAATCAGGCTTCCCCATTAATTTTGCTTATGAAAAGGTTGCAAAAGATGATCTCGGGACACAGCAATGGTCATAAGTATGAAACAGTTGCCAAGCATCTGAATTTTGTTCACATGATCATAGGAGTGCTTCAAATGTCATGTGTGAAAAATGGTCATAAGTCATTTTTTCAGTGCCTTTGTAACTTTGAACAGTCACTAAATGAACTGATGTAAGTTGAGGATTACCTGTACTATGCTTTTCCACTTCAGGATCCAGACTGTTATAAATGCCAGCAAACCTCACATGAAAATTATGACAAACTCATTTACAACTGAAAAATTTATAACAACTGTTCCTGGTAGACATACTGACTGAATTTCAAACTGTAATAACGTTCAGGCAAAATAAAAAATGGCATAGAATACAGAGTCCTACAGGACATATATAGGTGATTATCATACAAGGATAGTGTCATACTGATGGCAGAGGGATAGAAAATTTTCTGATACTGAAAAACCTGTACATGAATTAATGGGAGGAAACAGAAATGAATCAAAATGAAATTTCTAGGTATAAAAACATTTATGTACAATAGCAAGAAGGTTAAATGCAGAAACTAACAAATATATAAAAAACGAAAGTATTTGGGTTCAAAACTTTTCACTATCAAATATGACAAGATATGTATTATACAAATATGTACAAATTTTAAATAAAGGTACATCAAGTACATTTGTGTGTTTAAAAACATCAACTCTACCACATTGCAAATGGTAAATGTGAAGTAGATCTTCTATTTAATCCAAGATACTGAAAATTTAAGCTACATATTATGACTGTCTATGAATTAAAGCCTTTGTGATTGACATTGGAAGAAGGCAATTATTTCTGACTCGCCTGTGCTCACCTTCTGTTTTTCTAGCTTTTGTGATATATCTGTAGGTGGGGTAACACAGGACAGGAGGACATAAGTAAAAATGGCCTTTCTTCATTTATAAGAGAGCTGTGTTAGTCTAGGCTGGCAAAAAAAATCAGTTGTCTGATAGAACCAACTAACGAATTGTATTAAATGGAATAAGTTTTTGTAAGATGTAGCTCATTTGGTCACACTGGTTATGCTTTTTAATTACATTTCTTAGTTGGAAAAGGTGCTACCAAACTCCTAATTTAAAGACTTTCCACTCAATACTAAAAACTTAACTTTCCAAAAGCAGAGATAATAGTGTAAATGCAATTAAATGATTCTGCTAAATGTCCAGCTCTAAAGATTGATATTTTTATAGCTCATATACTGCCTGTATATCTGCACAACTCTTGAGTCAGTGATTCATAGCAAGATTTTTAGAAGTAGTTTGCCATTGCCTGTTTCCTCGGGCTGAGAGAAAAATGACTGGCCTAAGGTCACCAGCTGGCTTCTGTGTTTTCCTGGTTTCTAGCCTGATACCTTAATCACTACCTCAATTGGTTTTTATATTTTTTGTATATTTTTGATGTTCAAATAACATCAAATCTGAGTAAGTTTTTAAAACCTCAAGTCTCTAGCCTTTAGTACGTAGTACTTTAATCATCAAGTTTAACTAGGGCAGGGCTGTCAAACTTGCGGCCCGGATGCGTCACATGCTGGCCACGTCCAGTTTGGCAAAAGGAAAAAGGTCATATATCACATGATGCCACTGTGACGCTGCTGAACTAGTTTGTCACCTCTGAACTAGGGGTAGGAATGGGGACAGATGCTTCATTATTTAGAGGAAGTTTAAGATGAAATGATAGAAAATCAGTCAATTTAATAGTCTATCAATTAGAAAAATAACTACTTTAAGAGCCGAGAAAAGTGATGTACATTTAATCTTGGATTCAAAATTATTTCATTTCTTGTTTTTAAGATTTTTAAATCCTATGTGATAAGGTTATATGACATAAGTTATATGGTTATAAGTGAATCTGACTTCCCCCATTGACTTTGCTTGTCAGAAGCCTGCTGGGCAGATCACAAATGTCGATCACATTACCCTGGGATGCTGCAATCCTCATAGACATATGCCAGTCACAAAGAATCCAATCATGATCATGAGAACTCTACAATGGTCTTAAGTGTGAGGACCATACATCACTTTTTCACCCTGTTGTAACTTTGAACATTTTATAAATGAATGGTTGTAAGTTGTGGACTATTGCTAGTGTCATATGAATACTTTTTTAAAAATTCAAAATCTCCTTTGAATCAGTGCTTATAACAAGACATTCAATTATGTATAGAGCATAAAGCCAATTCAGATAATCCTTGACTTACAATCATTTGTTTAATGACCATTTGACGTTACTACACTGAAAAAAGTGACTTATGACCATTTTTCACGCTTATAACTATTGCAGCAACCTCTGATCGTGTGGTCAAAATTTGGATGCTTGACAACTGACTCATTTATGACCGCTGCAGCGTCCCAAGATTATGTGATCACCTTTTGTGACCTGACAAGTAAAGTCAATGGGGAAGATAGATTCACTTAACAACAGCATTACTAACTTAACAGTTACAGTGATTCACTTAACTGTGGCAAGAAAGGCAAACATCACTTAACAACTGTCTCATTTAGCAACATAAATGTTGGGCTCAATTTTGGCCATAGATTTAGGACTACCTGTACATATTTTCTGAACAATAGTAATAGAAGGAACATTTTGTGTTCTAATTAGAACTATATACAAAAATACATATCCAAAAATGTAAACACCTATATTAAGAATGCCATACTTAATCCTATGGAAGTGCTTTTCCAGAGAAGAATTTTAGAGCACTAAAGCCTGTGCTGAGGCATTAGATTTCTCTTCCTCTTATTAATAAATTGTTCAATATCACCTCTCTAACTGCCTGTACATGAATATTAGCACCATAAGAGAAAGAAGTCAATTTGCTGGTAATAAGAATGCTAAATTGGAATTTGTGTAATTGGGGGAATGCTCTTGCCTTCTATGACAATAGTTTTAGCTACTGTTTCAGAAGTCACTATCTAAATGTGAAGAATTTGGAGCTTGGAATTGTAGGCTTCCTTTTCTCTCAAAATCTGAACATTGTGTAGAATATTACATTTCTATATTGTAATTACTAGTGCTACATTTGGTTTGAAAATGATTTGGAAGAATTGCTTCAAAACTTGAACAAACATGAATTAGCTACTTATTAAAACAAGTGTGTGTGTGGAGAAAAATATAGCTGCTTTAAGCAGTCACATTAAAATAGTAACCATTTTAACGATTTGATTTCATTCACTCTCACATTTGCATGTAGCCCTGACAATCAATGAATGCAACACTTAATAAGAATTCCTAATGTCAGAACAGTTCTTTAGGGATAGGACAATTTCTTCTCATCATTAATTTGAACACCATGTGTATTATTTTTCTCCATTCCATTGTCTCCACTTAAAGTAATACTATTTTATAGCAGTAGCAATAACATTTAGGCTTCTATACTGCCCCATAGTGCTTACACCACTCTCTAGACGGTTTACAGTGTTGAAGCATTATTTGCATATTGCTCCAACAGTCTAGGGCTGGGCCCTCATTTTACCGTTCTTGAGAGGATGGAAAGATGAGTCAACTTTGAGCCCTGTCAGGATCAAACTCAAGGCTCTGGGCAGAGTTTGCCTGCAACACTGCTCTTTAATCACTGCACCACCAGGGCTCTGTTTTATAGTTAAAATATTAGTGGTAATGGGTCCATGGTGCTTGTTTGCCCCAAACTTGCTTGACATTTCTAATTAAAATAATTCAATATTTTTTTTTCCTTTTATATTAAGGCTGATATATAAAAAAATTACTAAACTCTAGTTACGTAGAAACACACAGACTTAAAACATCCTCCAATTCTTGTAAATTTAAGTTCCGGACTTTTTTCATAAAATCAAGTTAAACAATTATTGACAAAAGACTTTAAAATTCTGTAGGTTGAGACTTGAAGAATGCAATATATATGTGTACAAACCAGTAGCACAGCAGATTATTTTCCATATTCACTTTTTTTGTCAAAGACCGGGCATTATGTAGGCAATATTATCTAATGTGTTAGACTGAAAAGACAGAAACATTAAATTAATTCAATATGTATATTACAATGTGAAACACTTTTTGCTTGAATAGAATATTTAAGGAAAGCCTCACCAAAGGCAACTTGTGGCTTCCCAGCCCCACTTCTGCATTGCCCAAATTGACAACAAATCTTCAATTTTTGGTTCAGTATAATTTTTCCTATTTACTTTGTTTTAAAACAACAATGGCTGAAATAGAAGTGACAATTTCCCATTTCATATAATACTCACCGGCCTATCTCTCCCACTGTCTCTGCCCTTTTGACTGCCTGCCAACCTTCTGTCACCTGCTATTCCCATGACCCAGCCCTGTCCATTGCCCCTGCATCTGCAGCACTGAATGCAATTACTCTACTGAATGGGATCTCTGTTTACGCCCTGCACAACTAAATTTTAAGGCATAATAAGACAGCTTGGTAATTAAGTGTAACTTACCAAAACATGTTTGGGGCAGCCATTTAGCTCAGGTAACTGGGATGTGAGACAAGTCAAAGGGCCCAGAGCACAAATAATTGAATCCAGGAGTACTGATAAACTTCCTGATACGGCTACCATTCCCTGGGAGGTCAAAAAGGAATGTGAAAAGTTATGAATGTAATATCAGTATCAATGTATCCTTCCTATTTTAAGTCCACCATGATTTTATCAAACCCAGCAGCTCTATTCTGCTCTGTGAAAGAGCTTTTACAGAGAAATCACACAAAGAGAAATGAACATGAATTCTGCTGAAAGCAAGAAAGGCTACATTCTGTACCACACATGTATAAGATAGCATACACAAAATGTAACACTTAATAAAATACACAAGCAAAGTAGATTTTCAATCCAAATATTCACTGGGTGTGCAGTTAGCAAATTAAGTGCACTGTATTTTAGCAGGCTAAAAAAAATAAATCTAATATGGAGAGCTTTCGTACTTCCTTCCCCTTTAGGCAGCTTCTTAGTAGTCTGTTCTACAGGGTAGTTCGTAATGCCATAAATAGGTTAGAAGATTATGGTAGGTCAGAAGTTCCATTTTCCTCTAGCATTTTGTTTCTTAGACAACCAGGTGCTTCTGAGATGCTCTCAGCAGGAAGTGGAGAAATAGCCTACTTCCAATATTTCCCCTACCAATTCGATATTTGGAGATTGGAAATTACTTTCCATCTCCAAGGTTAACAGCTTTTGATACAATCTGTTCTTCATTGATTTTTGTTTGTATCCATTGGTATCCAGTGTCATATCATGTGAATATGAGCCAGAGTTTAATTAGCTGATGTATTGCAAATATTTTCTTTGGTCTATTCTAATTCACCTTCCGATTGCCTCTACCAGATAAGTTCAGATCTTTGGATGAGGTAATTTTTCATGCTAAATAATAATAATTATTCCTTCTTTGTTTTCTTCTTTTTAAAGTAATTTCAGTTTTTAAACAATCAATGGCAACTCTGAACAATGTACTATAGGTTAGAAACTTCATGATTTATAAGAAGCAGAAGTAGCATTATATCAACCCTATTACAATAATACCGAATTTTGGGCTTCCGGTTTTGAGCCTCCCCGAAGACGGACTGCTGACTGCGATCGCGCGTGGCTTTGGTTCGTGCTTCAGAGTCAGAGAGCCCCGATCTTTTAGATTTGGGGCAGAAGCTGCTTCATATGGGCAGCAGAGGAAGGGGAGACCATCAGCCGGGTAGAGGGGAGCCGCAAATCCCCTCCCTGGTTTGGCAAAGCTCCTTCCCAAAGACGCCTGAAGTGGTGGTCTAAAATGGCCACCCTGAAGGGGAGGATTAGACTGGAAAAAGTATTGGGCAGGAGAGAGTGGAAGAAGCGAACAGCAGGAGGAACAGGATGATATAATTAAATGGAAATTAACCTCTGGATTAACATTACGAAGTATCTTTAAGAAAGGACTCAAGCGGCGAATTGAAAGAAGTTTAAAAAAAGGTGTGAATTGCTTTTGACAGTGATGGGGCTTCAAGCCAAGAGAGGTAGAAGCTGCAGAAGGAATTACACAACTAACTTGGATGAGTGTATCTTGATTTTATATAAGCACTAATTCAAGCTGAACTATAGATCGCTAAAGAGGAAACTTATCTTTTTGGAAGATTGTGGTTTGAAAAGCTCTGAATAATTGGGAAGGAAAAGAAAAGAGGAGGTGTGGATTTGTTAGAACAAAGAGTGCCACCTGAGTTAAATTCAACTTGACTTTTTTTTTTTTTTTAAAAAAGATTCTGTTTCTTAAAAATATAAGGAAAATTGATACAATAAAATAAAGAGTTTTGGAAAATTGAAATACTGAAGTAAAGAAAGACATAGGAAGGTACTGCCCTTGGATTAATTGTTGATTCTGTTATGGACTTGGTATTGGACCAGCTGAGGACTAAAAGTTGACAGGAAAGAAACAAAAGCGGACTGTTGGAAATCAACTTCAAAGTCATTAACTGGATTAAATAGAAAATCGTAAAATGGCGATATCCTTTCAGGCACTAAAAATGAAACTTGGAAACATTAAGGAAACTTTACAAAAAAGAGGTGAAACTTTGGGCTTCGTTTTTAAATTTTTTGAAGAGGCGATTGCAGAGTATGAACAACTAAGAAGAAGTACAGAAGAAGAGGTGCAGCAAATTTCAGAAGAGGCCATCTTTAATCACTATCGAGAACAAAGGAATCCAGAAGTAAAGAGAAAAAGAATTGGGAATAAATATTGGAGGTTTGGGAAATTGAATAAAGAGGGAAATATCCGGAAAAGAATAAAAGGGGAAAAGAATTAGTAGAAATTCGAAGGGTGGAAGGTAGCTAAAAATAGAGAGGGGATCAAAAACTGGAGTGAAATAACGAAGGGGGAAATGTTAGGGGAAAGAAGGGAAAAGAAACAGGATTTGGGAACAAAGGAATATGGGAACTTTAAAAAATGGGGCTAAATTTCTTACACAGAGATAATGGTTGAATGATACTGGAAGAGGGGATTCTGCAAGGTGCTGGGGAATAATATAGATAAATTTGCAGTTGTGAAATGGGGACATATAAGATGGATAATAGAATTGTTATTTTTTGGCATTGCTCTCTTCCTTTATGTTTAAGAGGTAAATACAATAAATATATGGAATATGTTTATCAAATATATTGAAATATTTTGAGGATTGGAATGCTGATTTTCATTTTTATTTCTTTGGGTTTAAATATGAATGGAATAATTAATATGTGTAATAAATAGATTGAAATAAATGAAATGATATAGGAGGAGAGCTGAAATGAAATGGCATTAGGGTTTAGGATTAAATGAGTAAATATGTCCTTTTTCTTCTCTGAAATTGTAGATAAATTTTATGGAATTAAGAAGGGGAAACCATGCAGAATCTGATTTATATGTTATGTAATTTTAGAGGGGATTAGTAATTTTAAAGTTGTAGGTAATAAAATGCTAAATATTCAATGTGATTTAAAAGGGGTAATAATTAATGAATATGTAACTTTGAGGTGGCGCACTTAAATTGATATTAAAGGGGGAAAAACAATTTAAAGAAGTGTTACTAATTAGAACTTAAGAGGATTATACAAATGTGACAATTAAAAGTATTACAGTTCAATAACTATGAAGTTAATATATGTGAATTAAATTATGAAAAAAGCACTTTGAATAATATAATAAAATAGAAAATGCATAAAAATATTATTAAGACTAGAAATTAAATACAAAAATTGAATATGCAATTATGGTCATATTTGCATGTATATGTGGAACCTGTAATCATGCTGTTCACTAAAAAGAGATGTCAAAATGTAGAAAACTGAATAAAATACAGAATTGTTATTTCTTGGCACTGCTCTCTTCCTTTATGTTTAAGAGGTAAATACAATAAATATATGGAATATGTTTATCAATATATAATCTACTGAATTTTGCAGATTACAGTACAATCTTCTACAATATAGCATACTCCAGATTTTTTCAGGATTGCGATTGCCATTAACCGTAACTATTTACTACAGGATTTGGAGCTGGAATTTTCAACTCCAATTTTTGTAGGTGAGTTAGATTTATTTCAATGGTTTGTTTTTTAAAATGAAAACTCATTACCAAAAGTAGACATCTGCAAAATAATCTTAGGATGCTGAAAACTAGAACTGAAGGCCCCATGTGATCTGACTGAAGAACAATATTGTCAACCCTACTAGGTAGACTAGACCAAGAAATCAACTACACAGGAAGGGTAATACTACTTTTATTAAGATTGGCTATAATAATAACATCATGCAAGTCCGATTGTGCTTCTTCCTCGTTATAAGCCTGAATTAGGGAGATGCCTATCTGAACTGCTTCAAAATATCTGTTTGTTGTAGACTTAAAATGTGTTTCCACTCACTATTGCCTAATAAAAGATCTTGTATTCTTTATTTGCTACAAATATTAAACTGGAATGAAACTGCATGATAGCTATTGTACTTACTTCAGTCTCCTGCAGTCTGTGGCCAATAAGACTCAGAGACTCTCCCAGTAATTGCAGATGTGCAGCTACATCAATGGGATCTGTCTCAGGAAACTTCACTGGTGAAGAGGATAACACCATCGTGCTAGTTGGGGATTTTTTATGGGGTGAAGGCACGCTTGTTAGAGAAGCTGAAAAAGACAATAAAATAGTTTTAAAATTGTACACCTTATACAATATACAAAAAATTTAAAACAGGAAAATATCTCATAAACATGAACATGTCTAATTCATGCCTTTTGGAAAAAGAAGAGCTGGAAAAGCTGCCCAGAGATCCATAGAGGTTAAACATAGATAGATAAACATAGAGGTTTAATAATTATTATCAAATTCCCTCACAAATCAAATAACTCATGCTTCGTTGACTCTGTCCAAAGCTTTCCCTAAACTGTTAATCTTCTGTTATGTTGTATTTGAATTTTCACAATTTCCAGGTAGTTGTGGGGCATCAAGACTAACATACATGGACAGCATCAGATTGGGAAAGACGGCTCTCCAATCACTGCTCCACCAAAGTTCCTTCTTTTCATATTTGTGCCTATTTCACATTGTGAATATTTTGTATTAATTGTTCAATTCAGGGAGTTAAAGGTTTCGACTGAATAAGAATCTTTTGTCCTTAGTTCAAACTCTACTTAGGTGATAAAAGCAAGAATAATACAGAGTTCAAGAAAATATCATTAAGTCTGGATTAAAATAAAATCGACAACAGCAAAAGTAAATTCTCAACTTTGGTCACGATGAATTAATTTAAGTGGAGTCTCTTTGAATATACTGTTTGGACTGTGCTCTTCTCACTCAACTCCTCAACCAATGCTTTCCTAGATCTCTCATACTTTTCCAGCTATTGCTTTATTTCAAAAAGGCAGCTGGTAATTATCTAAAAGTCAAATCAGTTTAATACACAATTATCAAAAAATGAAACAAATTTACATTTTTGGTGCCTATGATGTTTTGGTATTTAATTCATTGTTCTAATCTATGTAGACTTATTCTATCTAGATAGTCTGACTAATAGCAATCCTGGCCTAAAGCAGCTTTTCTGATACTTCTCAGAATTTCATATTTGAATTCTGAGCTCTGGGAGAAAACCAAAGCCAGTATCTGCCAATTTCTCACCAGATCATCTTATCATCTGTTAATGATAAAATTCATGTGTGGAATCTTGGAACAGTTTGATAAAATAGGAAAATATCCCAATATATTTAGTTATAATGATAAGAATTATCTTGAGACGAAAACATATGCATGTAATGGAATGTGGAAACTACCTTTCAATTTTGGGGAACCTTCTGATGACATTGCTTTCCTCTTCACTGTTGTCGCTTCTGCTTTATTCTGCTTATGTTGCAAATATTGAGCCTTCTGCTTCCAAACCTAGAGAAATAGGGAAAACAAAACCGAAATGAAAACTGCATTGTTTAGAATACAACACTTAGATCCCAAGCATTTCATAATTATTAAATGTGATGGGGACTGCTTTACATAAACTACCCTGGGGAGTAAATTAATGCAAGCACCATGGTGGCATCATCCCGGGCGTAAGCCCAACTCAGATTTCTTTTTTAAATTTCTTCTCAAATATTTACCAGCTTATCTTTCTCTGGAAGCTGTTTCCAAACCTCTGCTAGCTTTTTGCTCAGCTCACCAAAATCTAGCAAGAAATCAGAGAAGGTGAACAGTTCAGAATAAGAGCAGTTAGTTTCTAATTTTAATAGGGAATCTGATTCAGATTAACATTTAGTTAATCACCAAATCCATTATAAGACATATTGACAACACATGTAACAATGTCAGATTTTATATTAAATGTAGAAAGCAACAGCATCCCAAAATGAATGATTTTATATATTTCGGCTATAGAAATTACTACCATAAGACTGCAAGCACTTCTAAAAAAAAATTGTATGAAAGGAACTGGTGCATCTAAAAGAACAAAATAATAGATATTTAGTTATCCTGATTTTATTAGGGGATCAGTAAAACAAATTCTTACTGATAAGTGTGAATGTACTATTAATTTATTTAGATATTTAACAAAAATTAGTATGCTTGTCTTTTGTACTGCAAATGTAATTACTAACATATTTGATTATAGCTACAATGGCAACCATGTTTTAAATTTATGATATAAAAGTCATCAGCATTTAACTGAGCCGAGAGGAAATCAATTTATACTTTAACCAAACTATTTAGTTTTACTAAGTATTAAAAGAGCATCTGCTGAAGTAATTATTTTACAATGATAAATAGTAATCCTACAGTACATGTACTTACCTGAACTAAGAGGTAGTGAGTACTGAATTGTCTTGTATAAAAACTTAATATTTACTTTTATTTTTTTCCTTATGCAAAAAGTTCCCTACATTGTAAAAATATTAAAGATGGTTTCAACATTTGCACCTAGCTACACTGTCTGACAACTTGCTTAATTCAAAAACTGTGTAGCAAGACAAAGGGAACCCAAATTACGATTGGCCATGTTGTCTTGAGAATTTAAAAGCAGTTTGCCCTGTTTTATGCCAAAATATAAATTATTGTAGTATGTTTTATGTGGGCCTGCCCTTACAACAAACTGCAACTGTTTTAAACCACAAGTACTAGAATAGAATTGGGAAATATCTTTAAAATTGATTCTTTATAATTCTAATTTAAAGATAGCCAGACAAGTTATTACAGTAAGTATCAAATATTCTTCTCTGGGTTCTAATGTTATTAATAGCGAGGAAAAGACTAATTGGAAATTTAGAGGTGACATCTCGAATCTGGAATCTTCCCATCAGGACGATTCATGTAATGATGAGTTTTGTATTTTTCGGCAACCAGCTAAAATGTCTTTTTATGTTTGAATATGAAATGCAGATGGTATCACTAAAAATGTACTTTCTCATTGTGAGATTTATGAGAAAGTATCTCTTCCTGAAAGTGCATATTTTAAAAATGTGCCTCTATAAGCATGGGCATAATCTCCTCACTTACTGCTCAAATGAGTATTTTAACCTTTATGCAAATAAATTAAAGAAAATATAAGAGAGGTTGAATTTTAAGCAAACAACAAAAACTCAACCCTTACAGGGCTGTTATTTTACCTATTCCTGGATGCTCAGCCACAATGTTCACACGATATTCCTTACAGAATACTTGGTAGGCAGACATATTTTTCTTCTTTGGCTAATTAGAAAAAAGGGGGAGGGAGGTAATATTTTACAGTATGTACTAGTTTCAATTTGTTTCTAATGCTTACTGAAATACCTGAAAAACCATCTCATAGTTCACATCTTTATACATTAGTATCTGAGCTGAAGTTTTTGTTATGTAGTATATTTTTTAAAGCAAACCATAGTTTTATAGTTGGAGGGGAAAATGCAGTATTTCTTAATGCCTTAAGTTCATAATGATAATGAAAAAAGACAGAACCTAAAACATTTTCCAACACAAAAACTCTAGATTTAATAGATTATGGCTTCAAATCTGGAGTTACAAAAAACATTTTGAATTCGTTATTACAAGAATCAATCATAACTTATAGTACTCACTTGCTATGCAGTTTTACCTTTTCTTTTTCTATTTTCTCAATCTTCTCTTTTTCTTCTTTCTTCTTCTTCTTCTCATTCAGGCTATCTGTACAGAAAACAGGTGGTAGTGGTGAGGGAGAAGGAGGAGGGGCATGTAGAACAAACTGGATGCTAGCTGGAGAAACAGGCAGTTGTGGTGTTATTTCCACTGCTGCTGGTGATGAAGAGAGTCCAGAACTCTTCTTCAATTTAGAGTGTTTTTTCTCCTTGTGTTTCTCCTTGTCTTTCTTCTTTTTACTCTTCTTTGATTTCTTTTTCTTTTTTATCTCCCGATATGAATCATCAATGACTAGTTCACCAGCTTCCAACTCACCTCCAGATGATGATCCAGATTCCATTTGTGGTTCCAAGTTTGAAAGCTCAAAATCACTGCTTTGGCCTTCAGGGAAGAGGGATGTGTCTGAGCTGAATCCCTCAGCAGGAGAAAGGTGATGGGGATCTGTAGGTGGCTTGTGCTTCTTACGGGATTTCAAGAAGCTGTGTGTATCATGGCTTGAGGGCTGTGAGCTTTGTTCATCCCGAACAGATTTCTTAGAGGTCTTTTTTGTAGCTCCAGAATGTGGAAAGGGATCTTCTGTTATGGTACCCCCTTTCTCTTTTGGTGAGAGGATTAGCTTCATTTTTAAGCCATCAGGCTCACGTAAGGTCAGCATTTCAGTGTTAACATATGGTTGTTTTATTTTTTTGGACTTGTGGGAAGTACCATCATCCAAGGATGGATCGCTGCTTCCACTCAGCTTCTTCTTGTGATGTTCCTTCTTACCCTCCAAATAACTGGGAGCACTGAATGAAGAATGAGATGATTTTTCCAAAGTCCTTTTAGATGATTTGGAGCTGGTGGCTAAAGGAGTGTTGATGGCTTTAAGCAAATCCATGGCAATGTTAGCAGAGAATGGAAAAAAATATTTTTTTTTCTATTCTTTCATGATGAGTCCAAAGGCAGGGAAAGTTCAAAAGGACAAAAGTCTAGAATACAGAGAAAAGAGGTAAAAATAAGTACATGCACAGGATGTCAAAATCAACTGTATCTTTATTTACAAACTAACATCAGATTATTCAGCTATCCAGATGGAAAACTTCAGTTGCTGTTCTTACCCAGGATTTGGCCCCAGATATTATTAATTTTATATTCACAATATTATATTCTCTTTTAGTGAATTCTATAAATAATGCAACAATTTATTGAACATCTTATACCTCACTTCCTGGATTTGCAAGAAAGGAAAATTGCAAAATATAATATATTATCAATATCCAAAATTATATTATGTAGGGAACAGAAAACAGTATTTAGAGTAAGAAATCAAAAGTCAGAGGAAAGGGTTGAAGAAGCAAAAACTAAAACATAAAATATCTAAAACAACTGAGAAGTTTTTGTCTAGGGCCAGAAATATATTAAACAGGTACCTGGCCGACTTTTTGCAACAGGGATTTCCACAACTAACTGAATACCCTCAAGATAGGTAATATTAGACCCCTGCACTGTTTTAAATAGACATTACAACCATTAAAAAAGGAGCAGGGCTTCAATTGTACAATCACACCTGCCATCTTTACTGTTTTGACACTTCTTCCTCATGGAACTCCTAAGAGAATGTTCATCTGCGCTTTTGCCTTTCTTAGATAAATATGTTTGGATCTTGATTAAGGTGTGTGTGTGTGTGTGTGTAAGCTCTTCAAATATCAAGAACCAGAAAGTTTTTAGAGATCAAAAGCAATACTTTGATGTAGACTCAAAAATATAATGGCACTTGGTGAACATGATGGAATACTCTTAATATACTCATGATGTCCAATACAAATTACACTAGTAGCAATATTTTGATCCACCTGATTACTTTTAAAGGCTGACATCATAAATTGTGATTAAATTAATGCAACATTAATCAGATAGACTAGAAACCAATTTAGGTATTTTTAGAAGCCATTTGAGAGAAAAGAGATAAGAGAGCAAGAAGGTTGAGAAGGTTGCTCAATGATTACTACTGGTTCCTAACATCTATTGATTGCTGAATTTTTGATTGCACTGTTGATTGTAGTTAATTACTGAGTGCTACACTGGAGCATGGTTTTACCACACCTGGAAATGTGAGAAGTTCCTGGACAAGACAGATGAAACTCCTCAGGAGAGAAACAGAAAAGTGAACAAAAGAGAAGGGAAAGACAAGCAGAAAAATGTGATGCCCCTAAAAGCAAGAGAATTTGGCAGCTGGTTTTGTTCTAGAAGACAATTCATGGTTACCCTAATAAAGCATGCTAACTCTGATTTCTTGGAATAAGGTGGAAGAGATTCAGGACCCAATAGGTCAAAGAAACCAAATAAGGAAGAAGTGGTGATTGGCGATTCTTTGCAGAACCAACGTAGCAGAGGTCTAACATGTGGAAGGTGATTCATGTATGGATCAATTATATTACCTGAAACACTTCATACAAGATATCAAATATTTCATAGGCGTTACTGAACTTAGTGACACATGATGGACACATAGCTCTAGTTGTATCTTATTAAATCATTTTATTGTAACAATAAAAAGAGAGGTTGTATTGCACTGTACATAAAGAAAATGTATATCTGTACAGAAATTCATAACAAAATATCATTATTATAGATTGCTTGATAGACAACATAGATAGGGATGAAATTGTTGTGGTCAGATATACAAGCTTACAAGAGCCACATGATAGCAACAATAAGTGCTTTTATCTATCCTGACCCAGGTTGGAAATTCAAACTCTACCCAGCATTAGAGATGTCACAACCTCCTTTCTTGTTAACGGCTTTCCTGTTAACAACTTTGTCAGAACATGGAAGAGGGAACAAGAAAGCCTGCTATCATACATATAAACTTTACCAATAGCAAGGAATTAGCTGAAGAAGGGGGAAATGACCAAAAAGTGAGAAAGTGACCAGAAAGAACACATGTTGATTAATTCAGCTGAACAGAAAGTCACATCCAGTAGCTTGAAATCCTGAAGAACAGTGCTTGGGATGCTTGGAAAATCCTGTAAATTTAGCTAGTGAAAGTACAGGTAGTTTTCAGGTTATGATCATCAGATCATGAGAAATAACATTCTCATAATCATGTGATCAAATTTGGTTGCTTGGCAACCAGCATATATTTATGATGGTTGTAATTTCTTGGAGTCACAGTGATGCCATGGAATATTTTATATTTTTGTGATGTTCATTTGCAAAGCTGGGTTTCTGGTGGTGGCTGTGATAAAAAGCAAATAACATACAAAAATCAATGTGGAGCAGCAAATGAGGATGATGGTGTCCAATCTGATACCAAACTTTAAGAAACTGTGCAGTGCCCAAGAATGGAACAAAATCTATTAGTAAGCATGGTTATTTAAGAATGAAGTAAACATATATTTTCTTTCAATTTATGTTAATTATTTTTGTCAATTGATTACTAAATAGTTAGGATATAATATGTTGTTTCAACCTAATGATTTAATAAACAGAACTTGGCTATTTCTTTTAGCTGTGTAAAAATTACTGAGGCACTAAGGATTGTGAACTGTGCAAGACTGGGAAGATTTGAGTTAAATATTAGTTATTATATACATTTTTCTTTGAATGGTATTATTTCTTGTTATTTTTAACGTCCACAAATTTCCTATATTTTTCCAAACAGTTTGACTTCAATTATCAGGAATACTGTTTCTCGTCTGTATCTTTCCCATTCTGTTATTGAAATGTTCTTTTATTGCCTAGATCATCTTTTGGCTGTCTATATTTTTAATTAATGCCAAATTACTACCATCACAATTTTATAATTATTTTGATAACTGAAGAAAGATATCATGTGAATTCTTTTAAATTTAATCTTCTATCAGGTTTTAGATGACGCGTGTAGAACAAAATGGCCCTATCCCTTATGCTGTCTTCAAGAAATATAATCATACATTTTAATATTTTCTAAAGTATGATTAGGTATTTAGAGGTGTAAATGTTTTCCTTCATCATATCCTGAGTTTTATTGCCAACCAACCTCTATAACAATTTTTGTTAGAAGAGTACTTCCTCTTTTATCTGACTCTGTCCCCAGCAAGAAGTTGCTCTCCTGCAAAGAAAAGAGTTTTCATTTAAGTAATAAAATTAGATATCTGTTTGAGAAAAACAGAATCAGAGATCTTGATTCTGATATAGTTAATACTGGAAGCTGTATATACTTAGCGTACTTCATTTTATCACATGGTATCTTGTGATTACAAAATGGAAGTAGATTGGAACCATTCTGATTTGAAAAATTATCCCTCAAGAGAAAGCTGGATACATTTTTTTTAAAAAAAATGTGCTTTCCCATTAGAAAACCAAAAATCATGAAAAAATGAATTATTGTTTTAAAGAAAAACTGAACCTTTCCCAGAAATTATTCCCTATTCCTCCCCTCCCCATATGCTTACATTAAATCTTTTATATTTAAAGTAGCATATCTGAACAATAGAGGAAGGGAACAGAAATTATGACCTTCATAATGATCTGTTTATAATTCAAATCCCACTAACCAGCTTTGGAAACAGAATGCTTCACTGAATGGATGAATTCAGCAAAAGTATTTTTATTGTTATTGTCATTTTTTCAGGTATTTCACAGTATTTTACATAATAACAATAAGAACTTCTTGAGTTCTTAGACGTTTACTTAACTTCAACAATGGTCAAAGTTAAAAAGCTGAAATTAAATTCAAACATGTGAAAAGTGCTGCTGGGCTACAGGAAACCTGGATCAGGATTGGGGTTTACCTTATTCTGGATAGTAAAACACTACTTCAAAGAATAGGTCTGCAATAGCTGGGAGTGCTTTTCAGCCGTTTTTAACATTCATACTGGTGAAAGTTACATCTAATTGGGTCCAACATCATTTAATAATAAATACATACATTTATACAGGTCTGGGCTACATCCCAAACTGATCACAGCAATGTATTTTACATGATGCTTATGTATTCTAGAATTTTTGAATATTCTGGAAATTTCAATTAGTGAAAAAGGAAGCAGAGCATGCATGATACTGGATGTTTAACACATACTTGTGTTAAAAAGTTCAGCACTTATTGCCAATTATTCTGTAAAACAGGTTAACACTCTTGTTTTAACATCCAAAGTCTTAGAACTATCCTATCCAATAGAACTTTTGCTACAAAATGCAAAAGAAACTCTCTTGAAGTTGCCTTTACTTTTCAAGGTCTTTTTGCTGGATCACGGTAGTTTCTCTTGTTCTCAATCCATGGATAGTCCCTCAGGAGCTACACCTGGTCCCCATTCTTGCCACTTTTCAGAATGGATTTCCCATGGGCAGAAAAATGGAATATAAAATGAAATAGTAATATTAGTAGCAATGGTAATAACAATAAACATTCATAATTATTCTTTTAGATACTGAAACTTGTATTTCAGTTAATGAAAAAATGGCACTGAACAATAAACTCCTGTCAATTCACTCCTAATTCAACTGTTAGCACTTTAACAAAATCAGAGTAAAAAAATGTCTCATTCTCTCTCAGTTCTCTCACCTCTATTTTCTGTATTCCCCCTGACTTTAGCAGCTGTCTTTTTCTTTTCTGGAAGTAGATCCTTACAGAAATGTTTATTTTATTTTGTGGTTCTGCTAGTTGCTAATCCCACATCATCTATTTAGTTATTACCCAAGAAAGTAATTCAATCTTATAATTTCATTATAAGATACCACATTATGGCTCCAAATAAATGGTGCAGAAAAGAAAGCATACAAGAGAGGAAGACACCCATTCACACTTAAACATCAGTGGCTCTAAGTTGTAAGTATGTTTTCTTTACTCAATTCCTTCCCTATGATAAGAATTGAAAAGGCTGCTCATATAATCAAGGACATAGATATTAGTATTCTGCCATGCAGAAGTTATGCATTCAATCTCTAAATTGAATTATTATTCTTTGGAGCTGATAGAATTAAGACAAAATTCTACCCTGTCAACATTCTACACTATTCTTTGTGACATTCTTGTTCCAGTCCTGATTCCCTCAAATTTGAGAATAAGGGGAAAGGATATGAAAAACACCCAATCCATGCAAGGCACTGGATTTTTTCCCCTAGACATGGGTAATCTAGTATACTTTTTGCAACATTGCTTAGATTATGAAACAATCCTAGCTTTTTTTTTATCTTGGAGTCATCATAAGCCATGGCTCTCCTGCAGGGATCTGGGAATGTGTTGCCATGTCCTTCCTGTTCCCAACTACAGGATAAGGTATAAGAAATAGAGAATAAGAATAACCCTCCTATAAAGTGGGAATCATAATGTAGAAAGGGACTAAATATTTGAAAGAATGAAAAGAAGAATGAAGAGATACTACTATCTACAACTTATTATCTTTATCTTTCAAAGAGATCAAAGCACAGAGAAAGGATATAATTTTAACAAGGAATTCATGTATCCAATGTCTTTATCATTAGGCAGAAAAGATGATAGCTACTATTCATTTCAAGTAGTTGGATGCTATGTTCCAAATTTTCTTGAAATGGCTTTCACAATATGGCCTTTCAAACAGAGAGCTGTATTTAATTCCGTGTATTTTAAGTAAAGGCTATATAGAATGAGAATATCAAATAGAATTGCCACCAAGATAGTTTTTGACTATGTCAAGACATAAATAGAATAATCCACTTGGAAACCGCTTTTGGGCTTTATTACAGAGAGGGGGCGGGGAATGAAACAGTGACTTTGGGTTTTGCTGATGAGGTAAGTTTGTTGTTGTAGAAATGGTTAGTATATACTACTATGTAAAAATAAAAAGTTGAGACTATGTTATTCTACTGTGCTAAAAAGTCAGACGTCAATGCCTTTCTTCATTTCCCCCCTACATTTTCCTCTCTTGTCTTTTCTCTCCCTTACTTTCCCATTATTTTCATTTACCTTTGTATTGTATATTCTAATAAATAAAAAGAAAGAAGATAGGAAAAAGGAAAACTTTCCCTGGGCCTCTGCAGCATTTCTAGCTTCTTGTGACCCCGGTTGTTCAGAGGTTCATCATCTTGGCTCAAGAATAACAATTCAGGTGCGAAGGGCAGCTGCTGTTACCTTTGTTACTGAAGCCTTCCCTTCTGCCCTTTCAGAATGACATCTGCACGAGTTTCGCCCAGAGCACACTTCAAAGGGTTTTTAAATTGTTTTTGAGCATTACAATAAGGTAAGAAAATATTAGCTCCAGAATTGTTTTTAAAAATTTGTTGTTTCTATATAAACAAGTTTCAACCTCCACTTCTAAAGAACAACCAAACGAAGCCAAATTACAACTGATGCGCTCCCCGCGACAGAAAAACTTTCCCTCGTTTCCAAGTAACACGGTATACCTGGGAAACACAAAGCTCAACAGTCAGACAGCCTCTATTCCCGAAAGCGCTATATTATAACGCTTTGGAAGACAAATGCCGAAGGTTCAGGACCACCCTCCATCAAGCGGTAAGTCATAACAGCTCCCGCCACAAATCTCTCCTGCAGCCCGCTGTTCATTCGGCGCCACTGGCCTTCAGCCACAGGCTTGTTTAACGGAATGAAGGTGGCCCAACAGCCCCGCGCTCTCATCCGAGCCAACACGCGCGCCTCTTTTTCTCCCGGTTGTGCTTACAGTCAGAGAGATCAGGTCTCGCGCAGACAGCCAGGCACGGCTCGTAAGGAGCCGGCAGGAAGCGTCTTCTCCCTCCAACCGCGGCAAGAGGCTGGCGCCGAGAACAAGGAAGCCCGCGCCGGCCCGCAGAGGCGCCGCCGGGACCCCGCAGCCTCCGGGAGGCCGCTCTGACAGTGATCAGAGTCCCGCCCCTCGCGAGAAGGAGGGGAGGCGCGAGATCCCGCAAGGGGCGGCGTCCTAGACATCGCGCGAGATTTCAACGGGAGACGATGCGGACTTTCGAAGTGTGTCTCTTGTGTGTTTTGGTAACGGCTGAAATCAGGCGGGCCGAGTGGCAGCGGCGGTTGTCCGTAATGGGGCTGCTGGAATTCAGGCTAAGGGTGGGAAAGCAGGGTGTTTTTCCCTGCTGGGGATGGAAGTGGACACTGTTCGACTTCAAGCACGGATACCAAAGCCTTTCCACGTTCTTCCACGTTCTTCAAGTCTCTGCCCCCCCCGCGGTGTTCCTAGTCCTGCTGAACGACAGACATTTCAAACGATAGTCATATATGTTTCACAAATCAAATTTAGACTTAAAATAACTTCATTGTCGCTTTAAACGTACACTAATCGTCATGCGTTAAAATGAAAGTTCGTTGCATACACTGCATACCCGTGACAAATGAATAAATAAATGCATAAATAAATAATAAATAGTATGCACATACCCACATAGATGACACAGAGAAACGGCACAGTCTAATTTGGATGTATACATGTACACCAGTGAGAAAAACTATCCTGCGACTTTACCAGATGGATGGCATAGGGAACAAAGCTGTTACAAAATCTGGTGGTCCTGCTAGACATACTTGGAAACCTCCTCCCAGAGGGGAGCAACAGAAACAGACCGTAAAGTAGATGTGTGGGGTCTCTTAACAGGAAGCGAGCTTCTCGGCTGTCCTTACCACACACATGCTGTATGGACTTTCTGTCTGAAAATCATGCACTTTGTTAAAACACTCTTCAATTGTGCCTCTGTAAAAAGTGGCCAGGACGGGAGAAAGATGTTCTCATTTCTTCTTTAAGACAGTTTGTGTTTTCTTTAGAAAGATTTCCTATCTCTTAGCTTTAAAGGCATGATTTAAGGATTAGTTCGCTTAAGAGCTTCTCTTAGCCTGTTCTTCAGTAGACTGTAAATTGCCTCTTTTCAAAGCTGTTTGAAATTGGAAAAATGGCAGGGTGAAATAATTGCATTAAAAAAGGCACGAGTGCATCTAAGATCTGATTGAGAGTTCTTTAAATCAGTGGCCCCCAACCTTTTTTGTGCCACGGCCCGGTACCGGCATCATAAAATCATCCACGGCCCGGTACTGGCATCACAAAATCATCCGCGGCCTGGTACCAGCATCAGCACGCATGGCAAGGCGAGCCGAGCGACCGGCCAGCCAGCCGTCTCCCACTTCTCCCCGCCACCTTCAACTCCTCCTTTGTACCTGTGTTGATGGGCTTCGCGATGGCTTCAGGACGGTTGCTCGGCTTTCCTTACCATGCGTGCTGAAAGAATCCTCACGCCTTAGTTTTGTTCGAAGCTGCCCCCCCCTCGATGAAACTAAGGCACGAGGATTCTTTCAGCACCCAAACGCCGCTTTCTACCCGGAAAAGCTCACCGGAAGCACTTTTTCATCAAAACAAGATGGCGGCGCCCAGCAAACCGGCAGCCCGGTAGAAATTGTTCCACGGACCAGTACCGGTCTGGGGACCGGTGGTTGGGGACCCCTGCTTTAAATGATTCAGGAGGTGCTTGTTTTGTGGTGAGAGGAGGAATTACACTGTTAGGTGTAGAGATATGTGCGACATGCTTTATTTCAAATTTGAAATGTCTTCATTGCTTTTGATTCTAGAGTTGCCAGAGTAGGTAGAGTGGCAGTCCATGTTAGCTCAGCAAATTTGGCTATGGGAATTATTTCACAATAGTGTATTTATTTATTACAACAGTCTTTATTATGGTCATGGACCAATACCCCAAACAAAAGCATTAAAAACAACAATAATAGTAAAAAATAAAAATAAAAGGCATACAGAATAAATTGCAGTTAATATTGTGGTTGGTGGTGGATTATCAGTGGGCAGTTAAAGTTTGTAAGTTTGTATGTAATTTTACATAGCAAAATTTAGTCACATTCAAAGAAACCACCTTTACTCATCTGATAGTAGTTGTACATAAAAAAGATCAGTATTTTCCAGATATTTTATTAGGTAAGGTATTACAAATTGAGTCTGTGTCCTTATAGAAGATGCAGTATATTAATTAAAACAATATAGTAAAGTTACCCAGATTAAAGTACCAAAAATTGTGCTGTAACTGAAACTAAGAGAGCTAAGAGCCAGATGTGTTGGGGATGAGGTCTTACCTCATCAGCCACCACTGGTAGTGAGTGTCCTTGTGGTCACAGGCCACATGGCAAAGCCATGTTTTGATATTCTGGAACACCAAAACGGTGAGGTTTGTTCTCCGCTCTAGTGGTAGAATGTTCCACAGAGATGGGCCACACCCAAAAAGGCTCTTCTCTATCCTGCCTGTTCCAATTCCTAGCAGATGGGATCCATAGCAGGCCTCTGATGTGAGTAGGGCAGGCTTGTCCCATCGGGGAAAGAGATGGCTCTTCAGATAAAAATGATATTACAGTTGCTTGGAAATCAAAATAAAAAACACTTTAGGAATTTAATGCTTCTAGTGTTAGCAATTGAAATTTAAGTGATCCCATTAGCCAGTTTTACTATAGGTTAGGTGGCAGGTAGCACATAGTCTGATTTTCCAATCTATCTATTGAGTAAATTCTTAAATAATAGCATTTTTGGGGTCAGTTTGTGTTACTCCCAGGCACAAGGCCATCTGAAGAAGTGTGTTGTTCATTGCTGGTGTCATGCCCCCATCAGAGTCTGAATCTGAGGGGGAAAATGAGCTGGAACAAGAGCTGACAAATTGAGAGGGCGGCTCTGTTGGCCTTGGAGGAAACTCGTCCATCCAGGCAAGGCTTTTCTGAATTAGTAAGGCCTACAGAGAGGGAGAGCTCAGGTGAAGAGCAAGGACTGCTCCCTCCTGATCTGAGAGCAAGGAGGGAAGAGAGACAGCAAGATCAACGCAGATTGAGCTGGCTATGAGAGAGGACACCACAAGGCACACCTGGGGACTGAGATGTAAGGAGGTGCTGGTGGAAGGGGCATTTGTCGGGAACAAACATTGAATGTGTGGAGCCTTGTGTGCATTTGCCAACACCTAGAGATTGCTGTGCTGTGTCTTGTGGGGCTTGCCTGGTTTGCCTGCTTTGCTGAATTTCTTGCTCTGGTTACTGTTTGGCTAACCTGACTTACTAGACTGCTGGCCCTGGTTGCTGTATGGCTAACTTTGCTTACTGGACTACTCGCAGCCAGAGGTTTCTGAAGGTTGCTGTGAGAGCTTTGTTCCAGGAATGTGGAATGTGGTGTAGTGAATGTGGGAATGTTTGGGGGCACAGTTGGCGCAATAAAAGGGAGATAAACCTGTTCTTTGGTTGTGTTGTTTTCATGTCACACCCTGGGTCATCATAGCTGGACTACAATGATCTAAAAATGTGGCTGCTAATATCAATAGTATTCTCTACTCAGCCCAACCAATCACACAGGACTGAACAGGAAAACAGGGGGAAAGAGTACTGTCTAAAGTAACCCGAGTTCCTTAACAAAAGGTAGGAATACGTGAACTACAATAGTACAAAAGCATAACACTGTTGCACCAGGCACTAAAAACCAGCAAAATCTAAACTTAAAGCTCAAGATCACAGGACATAAGAGGATTCATTTATTTATTAAACAAATTTATATAGCTGCCCAGCTCACACATGGTATGCCAGATGATACATAGCAATAAAAACCCTGAACTTTGATCTCCCCTCCCATGGCAGTGACAACCACAGTCAAACAAGCCACTTGATTGGCTCCATAATTGGAAGTCCCCAAGCCCACTGATGGAATCATGTCTTCAGAGCCTTTCAGAAAAGTAATAAGGTGGGGATTAATCTTAATCTGTGGAATGATGGTCCACAGCGAGGGAGCCATTAAGAAAAGGTATAGTGCAAATCCTAAAACTTACCAAGTATATAAGTGTTGTCAAACTTCCAGCCTCTGGGCTGGATGTGTCACTGGCTGGCCACGCCCACACCTGGTTTAACTAAGGGGGGAAAAGTCCCAATATGTCATGTGACACTGCTGTGACGACGTGAGTTTGACACTCCTGAAGTATATAATCACTTAACTGTATGCATATATAATGAAATTTACTTATACACTATATTAGAAGATATTTCAGAATTTATTTCAGAGAACATTTAATTAGAACATAACATTCAATCAGGTTTTAATGACATCATTTGGCTTATGTTGCATTACTCTAAGGATGTTGCTAATTACTGCTAATTAATTCAGACTTTTATATATTTCTGCAAGATGTTGATATGACATGAGTGATTGGTGGAGTTTGGTTTTTAAAGCCCGGTTTGAACTTTTTATATAAGCAAATCTAATACTGCTCAACTCTGTATGTAAACCTTCAAGAAGATCAACACACTGGAGGCAATTTTAGCATCAGAAGCTGAAGATTTTTTAATAGTCTATTAATAAACAAGCTGTCAAGACAAAAATAGAAGTATGATTAGAAAATGAGGATGGAAGATTAGTGTTTGTTTCATTTCATGGGAAGCATAAATGTAGTCCCTTTGAAGGTCAGTTATTTTACCAATGATTTAGAAGTGGAACTATGTTGCATTCCATACATGGTTGAAAAGACCTCATTTCATTCTTAAAATGTCTGGGTTCCTTGATAGTTTTGTATTTTAATTAAAACTCCACTCACTGCTTTTGCTTTAAGCTGCCATATCCTGTCCAAAAGCATACAGAATTCACATAATGAATTTCCCCTGAAAGCTATTTAAAAATGTGCTATCTTCAAAGTCAAATTGCTGTACAGCTCAATATCATTTATTTTCATGAAGCATTTGGAACAATTGCATTCTATTTTAGTCTGGCATCATCCAGTTGTGGGATTGCAATTCCCAATCCCAAAGCATCTGGAAAATGCCAAATTGCAAAAAAGCTGTTCTGTTGTTAAGCCAGACATGACATAGTCCTGTTTAGTTCTATTTCCTGTTCTCTTGCTCCAGTTTTTTTGTTTGCTTAAAAATTGAAAGCACATGATGATAGAGGACTATAACATCAGTTCTTTGTGAAGTGCTATTTATATGGCTGCTACCAAGGAAATTATTATTATTTTGCATTTATTATTGTTGTCTTTGATGTTTAATATTGTCAATAAATGTTAACAATGGACTGATTAAACTTGAAAACAGGGCTCCTTATTGAATTCAAATGAGTTTAATTTTCTTTCATAAAATTGATGTTAGCTCTTTTTCTAATTAGAATACTGGGCCCTAAAATTTTCCAGAAAATAGAAAGTTTCTTTGAATTCTTCTATCTAGCAACAGCTTCCAGTAGCTAATCTGTAGACTCAAATCAATTATGTGTACTTGGACTTCCCTGGAAATGGAATTGGCATAAAGAGGATATATACAGATTTTATCTAAAGCATACTTTAGGCCAGGGATGTCAAACTTGATTTCTTCAAGGGCTGGATCAGCATTGTAGTTTTCCTCTGCAGGCTGATGGTTGTGGAGGTGGGGACAGGATGGCCATGGGGGGAAGGACAGATGCCTCCTGCAATACCCTGATAGCCAAAATGGGGCACGGCAGGGGGGGTCTGCATGTGACCCCCATCATTTTTGCCCTCCATGGCCTCCTGCAGCGGTCTGCTGGCCAAAAACAGGCTGTGTGGCCCATTTTGGGACTGTTTTTTTGGGCATTTTTCAGCCTGTTTTGGGCCTGTTTCAGCCTGTTTTTTGGCCCGGTTTTTGGCCTGGTTTCTGCTGGCAGAGTGCTGCAGGAGGCCATGGAGGATGAAAACCAGGCGCAGGGCCCACACATACGGCCCGTTTTAGTCACCAGAGGTACCGTGGGCTGGTCACAATATTTCCAGGCTGGCCCTGTGGGCCACATTTAAACACCCTGCAGGCTGGATCCGGCCCGTGGGCCTTGAGTTTGACATCCTTGCTTTAGACTTTCTGTCATATAGTTATATGTCTTCTATAAACATAGGGGGCTTAGTTGCTTACAAAACAAATTGGTGTGTTCCACCAATAGCCCAATTCCTCCTGGAGAATTTGAGAGCAGTTGTTTCAACAGATGAAAGAATGGGATTTCCATACCTGATATCTAGTCCAATTGAAAACAGTATTTGGATTTAATACAAGTTAGCTCTCTGGTCATATACTGGTATTATTATCAGATGTAAGTGCCATTTAATTTAACTGAAATGTACATAACACTATAAAGCATTTTCCATTCCGTACCATGAGAAATATACCTATTTTAATGGCAAAAGTTGCATTAATTTCTTATTCAGTCCACAATAATTGTACTTTTATTTTCTTTGGAGATCTCCTACTGAGCCTATTTTAGTTCTTTCTAACTTGTTTCTGAGGGTTTTTTTGTTCCTTAATTGTTTCTACTTGAAGAAACTCAAAGGAAAAATTATGATGACTAATAGATTTGTAAATGATCAATGCTTAACCACCCTCATAAATTGCTTTGGTAAAATTAGCAAGAACGAACAGCTGTTGGCATGCATATATTGCAGTAATAAATGTAAATAAATTTGAAAACATTTTTCACATGAAATTCAGCTATATTTGTAGCGAAAATTACAGATAAATTAGGTTCAAGAAGGAAATTGAACATGGGAACAGAAAAGATGAGGAGGAAGATGAAGAAAGAAAAACATTCTGTTACAACATATGTTACCTTCATAACTTCATTACTTTTTATGCTAAGATAGGACAGTACCTGCTACTTTATCTCAGCAATATAAAATTACCATGATGTTTCTTTATTTTGATTTATTATTTGTTCCACATACAAAAAAAATATACAAAAAGAAGAAAAAAATTATTACTACTTAGAGATCTATGTGATTTAGAGGCATGTTTTCTATTACAGTTCCAACCACTAATTGAAACAGTCTATTACCAGAAGTTTTTATTTGTCCATAGAAGAACGTGAACAGACCTCTTGGATAATATTGGCTTCAATAGCCAGTTCCTTGCCTTTCTCATGTCATACTGATTTGTTGTCCTGCCTTTACATGTACCATTTCTCTCTCAAATTATCCAGTTTGCAGTTTAAAATGGCTTTTCTTTGTCCTGAATTCTTCAGATCTGTTAGGACTCTCCTTATATTTTCTAGCTCTTAAGGGGATAGACATTCTAGGAGTTGTAGTCCTAATATATTGATAGGGTGCCTGGGGAAGATGGGATTAAAATAACAGCTTAAGATAGGACTGGCCAAATTTTATTACATTAAAATCTTGATCACATAGTAACTTCATTAATCACACAGAAAACAAACCAGGTTTTGGAGAGCTGCATATTATGGCCACCCAGTTTAGAATCAAAGATCCATGATATAAGAAAGAAGAAAAGAAATACCTCCATGTACAGTATTAGTTATTTCATAACCCTGTATAATTAAGTCGGATAGTTAATAATCAAATGAGATGGTAGCCACAGAGGGTGTTGCTTATACATATAGGAATACAAATGCTATCTAGTTTATAGTCTAAAATTGATGGAATAATACCATAAAATATTAAATCCACATTAACTTTTTCTTCAGAAACTCAAGGTGCTCTACACAGTGTTCCTTTATTCTCCCCCCTCCATGGAATTATACATGTATACATAATTCCGTAGTTAGGAAAACAATTGTCCAAACTGCATAACATTTCAACTATTGGATAGAATGGTAAATATCTAAATTAAAAAGAAAATCTTTGAAAACCTAGGAAACCTTGGGTCATAAGGTAGCATCTGCTCCTCAGATAATTTGGAAGGTAAAATATTATACTCCATACACACGTGTAGCAAGAAAACGTAAGTATAAAACTATGTTGGGGGTGGTGATTGTGAGTTTTTAAACTACCAACATAAATGTAGAAAAACCGTAATTTCTAAAACACTGAAATTGATGTGGGAATTCTCAAACTCTGGTTCAAGACTTCCTGAGGGCAAATGATTTTTTACTTTGTGGACATGGACTAAATAGACACTTTAATGCTCTTCCATAATAAAAGTATTTTATATTAATTTCCAAGGCCTACAATTTTGGACTTTCTTGAGATACCACTATGATCTCATAAGGAAATAGGGATAGAAAACTAAGAAAACTTGGAGAAAACAGAAGAAACAATTTATATTCCATATATTCTTGTTCATATGATGTTGTTACATGAAATTGTACTTGTTTACAAAGCTCATAAGTAGGTGATAGTTGTTTTAAGCTATTTTTCCCTAGTAGTTGGTACTTAACCAGGTTGCCTTAGATTCTGGAGTGAGATAGAACCATTGAGACAAATAACTATGTTGTTGAAACTCTTCCAACTATCTAAACAATAGCTCTTTTGATTTCTGCTGTATAGTGCAGTATTGGTGCAGTGTTGGGGGGTTTCGGTTCAGTGTGTGGAGGTGAAGGATATGTGTTTGTGTTTATTTTCATGGTCATGGTTATGATGTGCACTGAAGATGGTGTTTGATTTCATTGTACGAGGTGCAATGCCAGTAAAGTAAACTAATAATAGCTAATAATAAATGGACTCTCCTGCTGCATCTGATGGCAGCTAGTTTAATTGAAACTAGAACAGAAGGGCCTCAGCAAGATCTAATATTGTGTGTGTGAGAGAGGGTATGATTACATATCACGTATTATATCCCGTCTTGGCAATCTCCTAAATTAGAAAGTCCCAAATTTGTAGCTTTCAGACAGAGTAATTTTGATTACCCTTTTAATACTTTGTCCAATTCCGCAATACTCTTTGTGAGATATGGCAAACTGAATTATGGGCAATACTCTTTAGTGTGATCACAGAGTTCCTCTGAAGCCATGATTAAATTTACAGCTTTATTTTCATTCCTTCTACTGCTGATGTATAGCAGTCAAATATCAATTTTGTATATAGCAGCTACAAATAGGTTTGACATTTTCATTGAGACATCATAACTCTTGATCTTTTCTTGACCATCATTTGTAGTTTAGACTTTATTAGTGTAGTGTATACTATATATAAAAACTGACTCTTTTGCTTGAATGTGCATCACTTTGTATTTACTTCCATGGCATTGCATTTACTAAAATTTTAAACTCATGATTGGGAAAATCCTTTTTAAAATGTTTACAATAATGAACTCTTAGCCTCCTTTTAAAATATCTACATAAGTATGATACTTGAATGATACTCAGTTTTGTCTTTTTAAGAAAACTAGGTCTTAGTTACCTGATGGGTCAGTGTGTGTGTGTGTGTGTGTGTGTGTGCGCGCGCACACGCACTGGGATTTATTTACCACTCCAATTTAGAAAGATTCACATTTCAAAGTGAAAGAGGACACTACTGAACAAGTTATAAAGCACATTAATAACATGAGGATAATGGTGGTAATTAAAGGTCATTTCCCCAGGGGCTGGTAAATGAATATAATGTTGCTAATTACTTACTTATAATTACTGATGTGTTGATGCCATTTTAGCATTCTTGTAAATTTGTCTTTAAAATTAATAATGTATGACTGGATTTAGGATGACCACAAACAGTTTTAAAAGCAATTGACAGAGTTCAGCAAGTACCTTTACTTAGGTTGATGGACTAGTTCTTAATCAATAGTCCTCAAAATAGCTAGGAAATACTTGTTAGAGCAATATTTCTCCTACTGCCCCAATTAAAAATGATGTGATTGATGTCACTAGAAATACTTGATCTGAATGTGCAATCAGTTGGTAAAAGTTTCTGATTCTTACTTGTCTAACAAACACCAGAGTAAAAGCTCATCCTTAAATAAGATCTCTGAAAAATGATAATCAGCTTATCAGTACCAGAAACGTGAACAAACATCTTTTTAGCCAAAGAGGCATTGATGATTCCCCAAAATTCCTGGCTAGGGAACTCTGGGCCTTAATTCTGGCATCATTTTGCTCATTCAGAATTATTGCTGATTGTTGAGTCTCAGCAAACAGCCACACAGTGAATTTGGCAGGCCAGAAATTTGCTAACTGTATATGTATAAAGACAGAGACTTCAGTTTAGACAAAGAATGGAACAAAAATGAAAAGTTAATCATTCGGACATCCAAAAGTATCTCTTCCCATATATAGATTTGTAAATAAGTGAAAATATTACAAATCCCACAAAACTTCTGTTTCTGCCCCCCCTCCTCCCCCAAAACAATTAAGTGCTATGCTTGTGCTACTTTTCACTGTTGAAGGGTAAGCATTTCTATTTCTATTTCTAATTTCTATTTCTATAGATGTCCCCTTGGTGGTGCTATTAACCAAGCTTTCCATTTTTTGTCTTTTAGCTTGAAATTCTGATTAAAATTACTAAATGGCAGTATGCCATAGTTGTTCTAACATATAATCATAGCAAAGCATGATCAGGCTTCTAAATGCTAAAGTACTGCATTAAATTTGAAAGATTGCAGTAAAATAAACCAGCTTTGCTTTAGAATGGTGCATGTAACATATATCTCTGTCTCTGTGAGATTGGTTTTTCTCCTTCAAATGTTTTCTTCAAGCAACTTTTCAGATTCTGTAGTAGAAAACTGAAGCAATTATATCAAAGAGACAGAAAATGCTAATAATGGTATGTGCAATCTTTAGCTGGGCTATAACTTAACATAATGATACCATTCAATATTACTTGGTTCCCTTCTGGACAATTTATTGGAAATATTCAGCATTTTTATTATCCAGGATGTAAATCTTTATGATAGGATTTAAAGAAAATTAATGATGGTGCTGACTACCAGAGGGGCATCTGATCTAAACAATAATATTTTATTGTTAAAATAAAATAAAATGCTTCTTAATACCTTCAAGATTAATCATTTTATTAAGTTATAGGATATTATTACCTGACATCCCTACATCCCATATATATTAACTGTTCTTTTTATTGTGTGTGTATCTGTGTTTGACTGTGTCGGTGTTGGTGTGTATACATACATACATACATACATACATACATACATACATACATACATATGTCTCTCTCTGGGTTACACATATCATACTGGGCTACAAAAATCCAGATGAGCACCAGATGGCAGCAAAGAGTTTTAAGATGTCTTCTTTTGAAGATGTTTTCTTTTAAAACACAGTATTTCATAGCTACTTGGGAAAAATATTGTTACAGAGGGCCCTTTAGTTGTGTAAAAAGGTTATTTTTTTTAACAAAGAATGGCTTGAATTCAGAGGAAAAGGGGGAAATTTTGAGGCTGAATACCTAAAAATCATGGTTGGAAAATCTGGAGATTCACACTCTGATAGACAGCTGAAATGAGAATCTTTTCCATCTGTTTTCATAGAACCTAAACCCAAGATAAAACAACTGTGCTGTTGTGCAGAAGGCTAGGAAGTTGAATGGCACAAGCCTGAGTGTGCAAATCTGTTTTTCTTTGGACCAGTTATGCTTAGTCATGTGCCAGGCAATCGTAGATTGGACTAGGTGGAGCATTAACAGCCATACATCTCACTGAACAAACAACTAAAAGTTTATACCTTTCTTGTCATTCTGTGTTCAGAGAGAACCACACAGTTGTTGACTTAACTATTTGCTGCACATGCTTTAAGTCCGTCTCCTGATCATGCTATGGCTACAGCTGTTGCTCAAACTTGGCTTCCTCTCTTGCTTATTCCTTGTGCTGACTATCATGCTTAAACCTGGGACTATCTAATTATTGCTCTTCACTCTCCCCAGAATAGAACATAATCAGATATGGCCCTTAGAGTTAATGTGCAACTGCCTTCCAATTAGTCCTTTGGCTAATCACTACTGTACTTAATAATGCCAGCACTAAAATTAAAAGCTTTATTAGCAGGGTTGTGAAGGATTGTGGTTATTATCAGGGCTATGCAAGGCTTTAGATTGGAAAGAGATGTTTTCAGATATCCTAGTGTATGAATTGAGAACCTATATGCCATTCAACAATGAATAATCCTAATAGTATGTGGTAGCTCATATTGTGCTGCAGTTTATTACCCTGCTTCATATATGCCTGACTGAAAGAGACTGGGGATCACAAGGTCATATGAAATCATCTGAGGTAGCTTCTCTTAGATCAGGGGTGTTAAACTGGCAGCCTGCAGGCCAGATGTGTCATGTGCAGGCCACACCCACCCCAGCTCTGTAAATGCAAAAAAATGTTGTGATAAACCATGTAACGCGATCGAGTTTGACACTCGTGTCTTAGGTTCATGTTTCACAATTTATTGATGTCCAAGTATATTAGGGTTACTTCTTCTACAATTTCCAGCTAGTATGGCTACCAGTGATTGGACATTCTGGACACTGTGGCAAAACCTATAAAATGGAGGTCCATATTTCCTCTATTTTTTCATTTTTCCTGTTAAAGTAAAATGTTTTAAAAGTTTTTTTAAAAAAATATTTTCAGCTCAAACTCTAAATTGTAGGATCCCAACAATCATACTTTTCTAATGAATTGAATTTAAGCTTTTTCTAACATCTAGACTGTGTACCATAACTTCTGTTCAACCATATTTAACATGCAGATCCGTATTTGAAAAGTTTCACTAATGGCTTGAAAATAGCAATGTTCATACAGACTTATGTCTTTAACCAACATTTTATTTCCATTGTATATTACTTGAAAATTAAATTAGCAAGCCGGTATGGATCTAAATGCACTGAGTGCCATCAAATTTTTGTTATGTTATAATTAAGTAAAGTTTTATTGTTCAAATAAATAAGCCTGCCTAATATGCTGTATAGCTTAGCCTTTAGAGCTATCATCTAAATTCATCAAAAGGAATCTGTCATCATAAAAATTTCCTGTCCCAGAGGCTTTAGAATAAAAAGAGGAAATAGTGAGTGAGAGAGAAAATTAATGGAGCCTCATCAGCATCAGAATAAACTCAAAAATAGATATGACAAGTTGAGTTTGCATAAACTTGTCAGTTGCTACTATAGAGACAGAGATCTATTACCTCTCTGTTATGCTGCTGCTAACTTAATTTATAGCAATTTATTCTATAAAAGTAGATTGTAACTATGTTGGCTTAGAACAGGAAGAAAAGAAATCACCTTAGCTGCTCTGAAAATAAAAATGGTAATGTGTATAATAGATTTCTGATAAAGTAATTTGAACAGCAAACTAATATTCAGGCTAAATACATTTTAGTGAACTTCATCACATTCCAACAACTCATCTAAATTCATTTATAGATAGAAAGATAATTGAGTCGTGTGATCCATAAAATGTCTGTTGTGGAGGAGAGGATATGATTTTGCCTATAATATATTCTGGAGAATATCTAAGAAAACAGAAGCACTAGCCTGCAGCCTGTTGTTAATTTCACCTCCCATATAAACTACTATTGCACTAACAATATAACTGCTATATCTTTCTGAGATGTACATAAAAAAAGATCTGGGTATCATGCAAAGCTGGAGCTACGAGATCTCAAGTCTGAAAGTAGATCACCAAATATGTTTCTGCAAGGAATTTAATTTATTCCATTCAGCATTTTAGAGGTCTTTTCACATCTTGCATTTTGAAGAAGCAGTGAAGATTTTTAAAATGACATGCATAAAGCATAACTAATGTTCAGGATGAATTTCTCATGGTATTTACAGTAAATTTACAGTGATTGAGTGAACAGTCAGTGACTAACCTAATTTTTTTATTCTGAAAAAATGAAATGCCCCTTGCATTTAATTTGACTTGTTTTAAAACATGCATTTCAACAAAATTACATATCACTGTGCTATACTATCCAGTGTTTTGTAGAAAATATGCTAATGCTACCTCAAGCTGAAGACTTTCATTTTATACTTACAAAATTTTTCAAGATATTTTCTTTCTTCCCTTGCTCAAAGTCAACAAGTTAGGGACAACCAATATAAGGCTACTGTACAGTAGAATCAGATAGTAACAACATCCGGAGAGCTGTTTCTTTTTGTCTGTCTTGAAAAATCAAGTACAGACCTGCAGAACACGATTTATGATATAATGTTATCATACACTTGTATTTCTTTACCACTGTCTTCCATCATTAAAGCTGATAGAAAAAAGGAAGCACTGGAATTCAGTGTGATGATTACAAGCCATGTATTGTGTTACCCTGATATTACTGTGAAAAATGGAGCAACAAAACCAACCCAGGACCTCTTGCTTTATTTAGTCATTCTTCCTGTTAATTTATACTGTATTTTCAGAAGCATTCCACAATACCATTATCTCAGAGTGTAATGGTATGTTATACTGGCAAGGGTACATCATCGGTATCAGTACTCATTCATAAATGTATTGCAATATGTATTGAACTTGAAATGACAGAGAAAATAATACCTGATGTGTTATATGTAGGGATAATTTATATATAATTATATTCATTCCCTTGTGGACACTTGAAGAGGTAATTTCTCTCCACCTGCATAAACAAATTATTATTGGAAAAATGGAGGGATGGAGGAGGGAAGAAGAGAGGAAATAAGAGCTTCCTTTTGAGGACTAGAGATAGCTTTCTGATGGGCTTCCTGAAAACATCTGTAGGTCTATAACATTTATATTTATTAAATATGCCATCCATCCATTCCTCCATCCATCTCCATCTGATGCTAATCATTATATAATATTGTATAGCAACATACAGTCTCAGGTGAATATGTGTGAATAGTTATATGTAAAAGAATAAGTACATGAGACTCAAAGCAGGTCATGGAGACAGAAGGGTTGGCTTAAGAAGATTGCAGTTTCTGCAACCCATAGAAAAATATCAGAATGAAGTGACCTTAGAAGGTCTGATTCTCAAAATATAAGTTGATTTCAGAAAAACTGTCAGGTCTGAAAGACTAGGTCCACACTTGAAGGTTAAATTAATCTGATTTATTGCTAAAAGCCTATGCACAGGAATTTTTTCAATAATCAGCACTTGGTTAGAATTAGATAAGAGTCAACAGCACTCAAGGGAGATTTGACGTTGCTTGTGGCTACGTAGAAATCCTAGGCTCATCCCCTTTTCATTTCACTCCTAGGTTCTGCTATTCCTTCTTCCATAAGAGCAGATGGTTCCCATGTAAAGTGGATGAAGCAATAATATTCCAGTGGAACAGTACCAAGAAGTCTGAAAAAGAAAAGTGACAGGTGGAATTGCTCCAGCTTTCTGGAATGATATAAAAATGTATAGTAATAGTAGTCCTTTAGATATCTCACATAGAATGAACATTTCATACAGGCCTCCTGCTTTGATTCTTCTGGAACTAAAATCCCACCCAATCAACTATAATTTTATTTTGGAAGGTGTGCATGCATATTTGAAATAAGTAAGCTTTTGGTTCAAAAAATGAGCATAAGTTCTAAATCTGTACTCATTTTTCTGTGTTGGAGTTTTTGTATAAGAAATAACAAATAGAGATACTTTCTAGTCTTCAGTGTGACTTGCTATAATAAAAAGTCTAATTCAAATCAAACAGAAGTTCTGGCAGCTTCATTTACAAACGTATCCATGTAATTTTCTTGGCAGCAGTACAGAAGTTGATTGCGCTGCTTCCTTTCAGGATGTCTGCTTTTTTAAAGTAGATCCTCTGCAAATGCAAGATTTCCCATTTGCTCTAAAAGTTCTTGCATAACAGTGTTGGGATAGAATGACTGCTGGTAATCAGTTATGGATTTTGCTAAAGCTATCAAAGCTTTATAAAGTTAAGGATAATTGGAACAGGGTCACTTAGAATTTGATAAACAATGCTGCATATTCTCATAGGCATGTCAAAAATATCAGCCATAAATGTGCAGTCACAGAAACTTGTATCAAAACAAACAAGATGGAAGGACAACCCAGAGCTGGTATTCAGCAGGTTCTGACCAGTTCTGGAGAACTGGTAGCAGAAATTTTGAGTAGTTCAGAGAACTGGCAAATACCACCTCTGACTGGAGATTTTACAGTATCCTCCCCTGCCACGCCCACCAAGCCAAGCCCAGAGAACCAGTAGTAAAAAAATTTGAATCCCGGCTCTTCCGGTTTGCCAGGCTTCGGTGACAGCAGGGATTTGCGTTTCTCCGTGATCCCTGCTGTGCTAGCCGTCTTGGTGCCTCCGATCCTGACGGATCTGGAGGATAAGGCTGCCCTGTTGGGTAGCTGAAGATAGGGGGGATCCGGACAGGGGTTGAGGGGTATCACAGACCCCCTCCCCAGCTGGCAATAACCCCCTTTTCTCAAGGCGGTGGAGCGGCGGTCTAAATGGCCACCATGAAGAAGCCGGCAACTGAATTAAGAATGCGTAGGAGGAAAAAGAAGGAAGTTTTAAAATGAAATTTTTTTCTTGGCTGAACCGGGACCCTAAGGACATATCTAATACCTGGAAAATTACTATTTTTTTTTTTGGACGCTACAATGTTCCCAATAGAGGTTTTCAGTGCTGAAGGAAAGTGTTGAAAAGGGAAAGTTACTCTCCCTCCCTTATGGAACTAACAAATGGACATGGAAAATCTGCTTTCTAATAGAAGGTAAAACTTAAAGCCCTTTGTTACAAGTGGGAAGGGAGAGGCTTGGAAAAAAAATTATTTTAAGACTTTGTTGGAGGAGATGCTTTGAAGATAAAGAGATTAGAAGCTAACTGCAAAAAAGATTTAAAACACAGATTGGGTGTTTTTTTCCCTAATTGACTCTACCCCTGGAAGAGAAACTGTAAAAGGAAGAAGTTTGTGCTTTGCCTGGACTGTTTGATGACTTTGGGATTTTGGGACTTTCGGGAATTGTTTTAAGTTTGGAAATATTTGATTGGCTTAATAACAAGAAGAGGATACAGAAAAAGAAGAAAAAGTTTATAATGGCTCTATCTCTCGATGAACTAAAAAAACAATATTTAAAAATAAGGAAAGAAGGCAAGGACGTTATGGGAGAAGCCCTTTGTTTTCTAGATATGGTGCTTTCTATGTGTCAGCAAATTAAACAACAGTTGGAAGAAGTGGAGGAAGAAGAAGCCATTTTTAATGAACTAAATGGTGTGATTAAGAAAGAAAGGAGAAAGAGAGGAGTGAAAAGGAAGGACTTAAGAAATAAAAAAATATTTATGAAAGAGAAAAATAAGATGCAAAAACAATATAATGCCAGAAAGCAAAAGGAAAGAGGAATGCAACAGAAAGGGGAAGCCAAGAAGGCACAGGTTTGGAGAGGAGTGGGTAAAAAGTCTAGGTGGGCCAAGAAAGAAAGGGAAAAGGGGAAAAAAAGTTACAAAGGTATAAAACAAGATGGGAAAAAGAAAATTTTTTTTAGGGACAAAGGGTAATGTATGGGTTTTTTTTTTTTTTAAAGGGATTCTGCAAAGTACACATGATAGTATTGTAACAGTTGTATTTGTATTACAAGTAGATAATTAGAACTCTTTAAGATTTAATAAAAGATTAAAATATTAAGGTACAATGTTAAAATGTTTAATAATGAATGATTTTAAGTTTTAATAAAATATTAAAGGGAATGTTTAAAATATTAGTTTAAATATAGAGTTTAATGGACTAATATGTTGATTATTATAGACTTATTATTATAGTATTTGTTTTTGAAATAGTAGAATGTACTAAGCAGAATCAGATTGGGATTTAGGTGTTATTTCAAACTTCAATTTAAGGGAATGATAGAAAGGCATCATACTCTGATTAGTGATTTCAGGGGAAATTATCCTTTTTCATATTGGGAATGAGATAAATGTAAATGGAAAAATGGACAAAAGATATAAAAATATTGTCTTAAAGCAAGATGAAATATATAAAATAGAATTAAGAAGAGGGAAAAGTGGAGAGGAGTTATATAGCAGATATAGAATGGTAAACAAGATAGGTAATGGTATATAAGAAGAGCATGAATTTAATTGAAGTCCATACAAAAAGAGGTAATCTGGGGACAAGTTACTTTCTAAAAGAAAGTTTTATGTTTTTGTGTTTTATGTGTGTGTGTTTAATTGGGAATTAATAAAATCTCAGAGGAAGACCAGATGAGAACAATTGTAAACAAGCCAGAGGAAAATATAAATGTGATGATTGAATAGCAGATAAATTAGAAAAGAAATGTGATTGAATAAGAGTAAAGAGAAATAATGTGAAATTTGTTAAAGGGAATTTACGTGTCTACATGGAAACGGGATAAATTGCAACTATGTGATATAAAATAATGTGTTACCTGCCTTGTAAAGATTTATAATGGAAAGAGGTTTTATGTTTTCAATGTCTAATGATGTTTTGTTTTGTTTGTTTGTTTTTAAAATCAATAAAATTTGCTTAAAAAAAATTGAATCCCACCACTGGGACAACCCCATCATTAGAGAGTGGTAATGAAGCTGGAGGTCACAGCAATGGAGATCCTAATCTTAAGACTCTAACTGTCTCTTTGTGCTAAAGGGGAGAGCTTTCTTTTCCTTGTGACCAGTCCTGATCTCTAAGCTCTTTTGCTGGGAGATTTTTATTTTGTCTGTACTGAAGTAAGATTCAACCAGAATCTGTACAAGAAATTTAATTTTGTCCTTCACTTTAGCTAATAAAAAATCTCCAGTCAGCCCAGATACCAGTTTAACAAGCATCAAAACCACTCTTCAATGCCATATCTTTTAAAAAGAATATTGCCGGTATAGTATACCGAAGAGAAACTTAACCTTGATTAAATTTGGGAAGCCTGTAAAACATTAGTACTTGAATCATATTTCTTTACAGGTCATAAATGTGTCATGTCATCCACCTCTTACAGGTCATAAATGTGTCATGTCATCCACCTCTGCTTTAAAATATTAGTACCGTACTCATTTATTAAGGGATACAAAAGAATGATTATATCTGGATTTTTGTCCCCTTGGAGTGCTACACTAGTACAAACAAAAGAAAATATCCTGCTTTGTTGTGCATTGTGGATTTTGTGTGTGTGTGTGCCTTCAAGTCAGTTTTTGATTCCTGGTGACTGCTTGGCAGGTCCCCTGCAAGGTTTTTTTCAGAAGTGGTTTTCCATTGTGGATACATCTTCTAAATTTGTAGGATGAGTTTCTAAGGACTGCAGCTTCATTGTTCCTATAACTTGCCTTGCACAACTGAAAATTTAGAAAATAGTGACTAATATTAGTTCTCGTTTCTTAGCTGAAGGGCTATACTTTAATTCATTGAGGGTGAGATTTTTTCCACTGAAATCAACAACCAAATTTCTTACTGTTTCAGAAAGAGATTAGGCTCTGGAAAATGATCTTTGAATGAGGCTATTAAAAGAGAAGAAGTATAGGAAGCAATCAGACGACCAATCCATAGTAGGCCTGCTAAATTAATGGGTTATTTAACCTCAAAAGCAATCATTTGATGACCTCAAAAGTTCCTTTTAATTATTCTTATGCTTTTGCAGTAAAAGTGTTACTAAAAAAACCTATAATATTAACCGCCTTCTTCAATAAAAGTTTTGCTTAAATGACCTCTTAAAGGCAAGGATTTCCATAACTTAATACTATTCCACAAATATAGTTTTATAGTTTTATTGATTTGCAACCTAGTGGCCATTGCACTGTCAGTCTGGCTGAGTACATAGGGAGAAGCAATCTGTTTTGCAGAAAATGTTTGATCTTTTCAAGTGCCTTAGCCATGACTCCTTAGAACTGTTCACTCTTGTAGTTAAACAGTTCTTTATCTTACACAAATTCAATCTGCCTGTTCTGGTGACCTTCCTGAAAACTACTTCATGACTTTTACCTACCCTCCTTTTGCAGAAAAACTGAAAAGCAATCTATATTATGCAATGGGTCAGTTTCCTTATCTGGTTCTGTTTTGGGATGAGGATGATGGATATTTTTTCCTTTAATGCATTCATATCTACTGCCTTTTAATCTTTTAAGAGACATTCAGCTTCTTTATATTCAGCAGAGACCTGCTTCAAAATATTTATTTATTAAGTTATTTATAGCCCACTTTTGGATTTTAAAAATATCCTCTCTCACTCTTCCCACCAGCCTCTCCCCATGCTCACAGTAAAGACAAGATAAAAACAGTATTGTGGAAATTCACATTGGAACATTGTCTGGGAAGAACAGATAGCCCTCAATTACTACCACAATTGAGACTCAAAACTTGATCATTGAGTGAAGGGGACATTATGCAAGATGCCCACAAGGGCAGATCCTTCAGTTCGTGACAGAAATGGAATTTGCAGCCTTCAGAAGGATTTCTACTTACCTTCTGATGATTTCAGCTCTGTCCTTGCAGCCTGCTGAAGGGTTTCAGCTCCCCACTGTCCCTTCCATTTGCAACCTTCCCTGCCATCCTCCCCATTGACTTTCTGAGGAAGCTGGCAGATTGCATTTTCATGGTGCACTTGGCAACTGGTTGTAAATGCAAGTTGGTTGTCAAGCACCTGTAATGTAGTCCATCATGGTGTGTGTATATAGGCATGATGTACTACAACAGCAGAAATGCTTTATGGGCCAAAAAGCACCTTTTTTTTGAAGCTGTTGTAATTTCAAATGGTTGATAAATTACTGGTCATAACTGGACCACCTATATTTTTAGGGGGAAAGATGAAAGAAAAATTCTGTATTTTTAATTTACCCCATAATGGTAGTTTTTAGTTACCTAGCAAATGATAGCATGGACTGGAATGTCAACTGAACAGTGTCAAGAGAGACATGACTCTGATTTATTTTGCCTCCTGTAGGATGCTTAGTTTGATCACTTCACCTTTCTTTGTTCCTCTTTCACTCTTCTCCAAGTGGTCACAGAGATTACTGGGTTGTGAAACATTACCCTTTCTTCAGTTTTACTGCCACATAAAAAAAGAAACCGTTTATAAAACCTCTGCATAAAACTGAGAGGAGAATGAATTTGCTCAGATGGCAGAATGGGGAGTTACCTCTCGTTATTTATGTTATTGCTCAACCTCAGTCCCAAAGCTTGATTTATTTTATTCATGAATATGAATCTCATTTCAAGCCTAGTTCTTCTCCAAGAATCCAAGCAACAGAGATGGGTGGTCCTATCCTTCACTATATCCTCTCAGTATCTCAGCTTTTCTGGTGGCGAAGATGGGTGAGATGAGGAATCTGTGAAGCGTACATTCTGAAAACCTAAGAATTTCCTCCCATGTAGTTTTTGGAAGCTCTACACTTCCTGCATGTATTTTAGCAAATTGGTATCTGTATTATAGACTCAGTCATGCTGTCACAATTGTGTATTCCTTAAGCAGCGCCACATATTATAGAAGTTGAGTACTCTGCGTTAAACAGATATATTCAGAAATTAATAAACATGAACAGAAGGGTGATATCTGCTTTCCATTTTTGCTCCTGAATAGCTGATATTTAAATGTGGCTGATGATTCCTGAGTATAAAGCCAACAAGATTAATAATTATTGTTAACTCAGGCTATTACATGTCCAGATCATTTTTAAAGCTATGTAAATCTCCCACCTCTCATGGAAGCAAATTCCATAGTTTGCATTGTGTAAAAGAAGGAAAGTAGGCTAACCAAATCAAATCATATAGAGAAAAAACAAGCAACATAAACTAAACAGCTGCTTTGGACTCATAGCAGCTTTTACATAATTAAAATATTTTGTATGATGGACTATTGCATCCTGACATATACTTTGAGGATAACCATGACATAGAGCTGTGCACTTTTAACACTGCAAGGAAAATAAATGGGAAACAAAGGCATTTGTGAGCATTTATGATGGACTTTGACTGATGTTTTTGTTTATTAGTTATATTTGTCAAAATTCTGGAGAAATATTAATTCTGTCTCTGCCTTCTTATTTAGATTCTTATCCTATGACAAACCCCTAAAAATTCACCTTGAATTGTAGACTAAGAGAGAGACTATGAAAATCAAATTCAAACTTTTTAATTTGAGTCAAATGTTGCTTAATGCTCCCCTACACGATCTCCACTGGGTTATTTTTGCATTGTTATTTAAAAACAGAAACACGCTTAGACTAAAACCCCACAATTGTTTATCATTTAAAGTAGACTGTATCGAGGTGTCTGAAAGAAGGGAGTGACATAACACTTTAATCCATGGACAGAGGCATTTTCTGTGTTCACTCATGAATGTAAAAATAAGCAGTTGGTAAGCTGTTCAGTGGTGCAAATCTCTATTAAGCACAGATGTAAAGATTAATGCAATAGAAATAAGAATATGAGGAAGAGAACTATTTCTGTTTTAAATAACTGATGTAAAGTTTAAATGGATAGTTACCAGAGGCAATGTAAAATTGGGTCTGGCAAGTAATAAATGATGAAGTCAGGAACAATCTTCTGTTGCTTCCATATGAAGGAGATTTCATTACTATTCATATATTATTTATCATACAGTTGTCTATTATCTTTTCCAATTCCCTGTAAGTTGATTGCATTTTATTTTCTTCACAGCTATGTCCTTTCTGTACCCTTTCTAAAGCCAAAGTGCTGAAAATCTTTGTAATTCACTAAGCACATGTGGAGTGTTAGAGGCTCTAGCAAGCAAAGGCAGGTGGTGTGGCGAAGTTGGAAAAATGCAGGGCTTTCAATGTGAAAAATTTTCAACATCCTGATTAATATAGTCTTACACCAGCCTTCCCCTAAACTGGCACCCACCAAATGTGCTAGGCCTGCAACTCCCAGAATTCTACATCTATGCTGACAAAGGATACCTGAGATTGTTGATCCTTTGTCCTCCTCCCCTTCCCCTCCTTTAGAAAAAATGGTATTGTTTGGAGTGCACTTCTGTATTCTGTTTACATCAGGGGTTCCCAACTTGGGGGTGCTTGCAGCCCCTGGGGGGTGCGAGATGATATTCCAGAGGATGTGAAAACTTGGATTTAGAAATTTCAAACTTATAGTGTATATGTATAATTACATGCATATAATTATTTGTTTTTAAGGGGTACAAGAATATATCAGAAGTGTTCTGGGGCACAGGGTATAGAAAAGGCTGGGAACCCTAGTCTACGTGATCTCTGCTGTATTCCCCAGCCATCAAGATTGCTACACTTTTCCCCAAAGTTTTAAAAAGGATTCATTTCAGTGATGTATTTGTGCTCTGTGTGTATATTTAGCTTTGTATTTTTAAAGCAGTTACAAAACAGGACACCAGATTATAAATAGATGCATGAGTCACATTATTTTATTTCACATTTTCACAATGTGGCAATCTTCAGATGTCTTGAGATCCCAGTTCCCAGCATTCCAATACAAGAAAACAATACCATGTTCTTAGGAAATTCTGGGAACTAGAGTCTCAATCCATCTGAAGGACATTCAATTGGAGAAGACTATTATAGTACATGACATGCTGAGAGTGCTGCCTTTCATTTCACTCTGTGTCCATCCTCCATATCAGTGATGTGTCAACTTAGCTAATTGTAGACAAGGGTTTAATGTTTTTTTTCAAAAGAGTACCAGAAAGCTTGAATAACAAGTCCCAGGGCTATAGTACCTGTGACGTTATTACTTGGGCAATTTGAAAGATCACTAAAACTCTGTCCAAGGTCTTGCCTGCAGTCTTTGGCCCCATCCCAAGGCAGGGAAGCAACTGCTTATTTTAACTGTTGGCAGGTGATGTTCAGTGGAAGGGACAATGAAGTCAAGGGAATCCATCAATTGCTTTTCTTAAGTTCTCAAGCATCAAAACAGTAAGGACAGCACCAGTTGCCAAACTTGTTACTGAAGCAGAACAAATCCTGGCATTTGGGATGGTAGAATTTATATTGGCATACTTTTCTCAAGCAATAAAGGATAGCACATTAACATGGAGGCTGGTGATGGCCCAAAGCTCTTCTGCAGAACATTTCCCCAGTTTTCCTTATACATTACAGATTTTTTTCACTGCCATTGATTCAAGGGGGCCAAGAGCTAAAGCAGATTATGTCATCATTTAACCAATTTTCATAAAAAAGCAAAACTCAATTCTGACTTAATTCATTGACACTCTTTCCCTAGTATATTCAGTTTCAATCTGAAAGAGTTGCAATATATATATGTACAGTATGCGTGTGTGTGTGTGTGTGTGTGTGTGTGTGTGTGTGTATGTATGGTATTCAGCTTTGTTCGGGTATTTTCCCACGTCATTATAGTTGTGCTTTTAAAGTTGTAGCAACGTTTCGGCAGAATCTCATCTTCCATCATCAGGCTTCTGTATAGTGTTTGTCAGACAAACTCCATACAGAAGCCTGATGATGTTGCTACAACCTTAAAAGCACAACTATAATGACGTGGGAAAATACCCGAACAAAGCTGAATACCATATGTGTGTGTGTGTGTGTGTGTGTGTGTGTGTGTGAGAGAGAGAGAGAGAGAGAGAGAGAGAGAGAGAGAGAGAGAGAGAGATGCAGTCAAAGTGGAATCACTGAACATTGGAAAAAACACTGATCTTAAAAATAAAATCATAGCATTAATACCTGGGATTTCCATAATGGAATACAGCAAAAAAAAATTTTTTTTTTTTGCTTTTCTCATTTTCCCATGTCATTCTAACTAACAAAAATAGTCTATGAAGAAAACAGTTATTCTACAAAACATCACAATTTGTCAATAGTGCATACTTTATATATATTATAACATTAAACATTTAATATGAAAAACGTTGAAGCATCTCATATTAAAATCTTCCTGAGAAATATTAAGTGAAAGTGCTTATAGAAATGCATAAACTAGCAATTCTGTAGTTAAGAAATGCAGAGTGCCTGATTAATATATCAAGATCAAGTCTATGTAAAAAACATTGCATTTCCCTAATACACAACCCTGCTTTATTCGTATAATTAAGTATTATTCATATAATTGAGCCTTACATAGCTCCTTCCCTGTTATTTAAACATAGAAAAGTATCTGGCACTTTAAAGTGAAATTTGTCTTAATATGCAATTTATCTGTGAGGGATTAACTGAATTTTTGTGAGTTTGCCTTTTTCCACATCTGGTCTAATTCCATCAAGAGGTGTAATATAATTGTTTAATGGAAAGAACTGGCTCTTTCCCATTTCAGAAAAGTCCCATAACTCAGCACCAGTATCTTTGCTTTGCATGAAGAAAGTCTCAGGTTCAAATCTAAGGGTAGAAAACACTTCTCTGAAAATCCTGCAATGCCTCAGAAAATATTGTGAGCTGCCCAGAGGCCCTGAGGGTTAGACTGCAAACAGTCTATTCTCAACTTACAACCGTTCATTTAGTGACAGTTTAATATTACAATAGCATCAAAAAACTGACTTATGACCATTTTTCATACTTACGACTATTGCAGTAAATCCATGGTCACATGATAAAAATTCAGGCGCTTGGCAAGTGACTCATATGATGATTGCATATGAATCCTGAGATCATGTGATCACCAACAAGCTCAAAAAATCCAAAGGACCACTTACCTTTATTAAATCAATTGAACTGATACACAAGCACTGAAAGTTTCTGGCTTTCAAAGACTTTTATTTAGGTGTAGGTTGGGGATCAGAAAATTAGGAGAGAGGAAAAGGAACTTTGGAATTGGTACTGCAGTCCATACCAAACCATCATGGAGAACAGAAAAATCAATCAATCAATCAGAATAGAGCTGGAAGGGACCTTGGAGGTCTTCTAGACCAATCCCTTCCTCAAGCAGGAGACCAGATAAGTGACTCTCCAGTCTCTTAAAAACCTCCAGCATCTAGCAAGCTGTTCTACCGGTTAATTGTCCTCAGTGTCTCCTTAGTTCCAGGTTGCTTCTCTCCTTGATTAATTTCCATTCATTGTTTTTGTCCTGCCTACTGGTGCTTTGGTAAATAAGTTGACTCCCACCTTTTGGGGGCAACTTCTCAAACACTAGAATACTGCTATGCAATTATGAAGACCATTCTATTTAGTTATTTATTTATATCAGTTCGTTTATATTATCTACGGAGATCAGAATGGTGCAAGCCATAATATTCTCTGTGACAATCTATGGAAGCAAAAGGTGGACTTTGAATAAGCAGAATAAGACGTACACTGATGCTTTCCAACTTTGGTGTTGGAGAAGACTCCTGAGAATACCCTGGACAGTAAAAATAAATGGAGTTCTCACTTGAGATATAATTGACCTACTTAAAACACATTATGTGAAGATCTAGCTTTCTGGGGAATTCTAATGCTGGGAAAGGCAGAAGGAAAGCAGCAATTACAGTGGGAATGAGTGAACTGTTGGAAAATTTGGAAATTTGGAAAACCAAATTAGGGACAGATTGCCAAGGAGAATATCTATATGGTTGCTAAAAAAATCAACATGGATTTGATGGTACTGGTATGTAATCAATCAAATTCATTTAGCAGTATATTTCAAATTTTGAGGCTGCCCAACTACAATGACTCTGGGCAGCTTAATATATAAAACCAATAAAAAGACCCACTTGCCCTCAAACTGTCATTTGGTGGGAAGGAATAGGGATTTCTCCCTACCCATGAAGATAAAACAATCTCACATACCCCACCAAGGTCTGGGGGAAGAGCTGGAAGGAATCCCTATTGCTTGAATTTCTATTTTTAATTCTTAGTTGAGTAATTTGAACCAAACTAGTTTTAAGTTGATGTTGAGCATACCAGCTGAAATTACGCTCTACTTTATTAATAACAAGACTTGCAAGATGATTACTCTTGTTTTCCACTAGTCAAGGAGTCTGTACATTTTAGATAAAACATAGACAATTTCATTTTTTGCAGAGCTGAAAATGTTTGACTATATTCTTAATTTTTCCCAACAAGCTTTGAAAGATCTTTTACGTAGTTGCATCCCCTCCAGTTTGAAAATACCTGGATATCTACTTGATGGCAGCAAAGAGATACCCCAAATTTTAGACTTTACAGCTTTTTATTGAAAATCTAAAATTTTGCAGTCTAGATATGAAAGCCCTATTTCATAACAACCTGATCCTGTTTTCTGCTTGATTAGTCCTTGAATGTCTGCAAGGCTCATTATTCCATCTATTTATGTAAACTGCTGCAGACCTGACACCAGGATTGAAACAGTTGGAGCGTATAGTATTTTTTATTACATAATATTTTCGTCTAGAATTCCAGTCCATCAACTTTCCAAGAATAACATTCTTCTCCATCCTTACTGTTTCCATTTTTATTTTATTTTATCCCCAAATATTCCATAGTCTTGATCATCCTAATTCTACCCTGATCTCTCTCTCTCTTCTCTCTCTTTCTTCTCTCTCTCTTCTTCCCCTCTCTCCCCCTCCCCTCTCCTTCTCCTGCTCCCTCTCTCTTTCTTTCTCTTTCCCTCTCCGTCCTATATTCTATAAATATCAGCCTGTGCTTGCTGAAGCCTTATCTTTTATCTTTACGTTTCTATTTTTGGGTCCAATTTTATTGTCCTGACCACTGGAATCTCCTAATAGAGAGAACAATAACCTTGAACATCTCATACATGAAAATGGGGATAGAAATGGGTTTAATACTCTTACTTTCACATCAAGGAACAAAGTTCTCCTTTCATTGCAGAAGCTTTCATCCTATCTTCTGTATGCTGCAATACCACTTTTATCGAGATTAAAAATATACATGGATAAAATGTACTTTGCTGCATTACTAACAGCATGTTATTACAATACATTAGCTGAAATTTTATAGTTTGAATATAAATATATACAACTTACATATTGTACAGTCCTTGCTTATTTATGTATGTGTATAATTTCTTTCATTTCTTTAAAATGTTTCATTTCAGTTCAAAACAAATTTTCCTTACTAAATCCAACAGAAAATCTTCTCTGTCTTCAGTCAGCAGAATTGGGGCACAAAAATTGTTCTTCCTTATGGCAAATGATGACTTTAAAATGTATGGATTTATTCACATGAGAAAGAAAATGCCATTTTATTAATTTTGAATTTTTGTTTGTGTAAATAGTGAAGATATCTTATAACAAACCCTGTCCTCTTCTCAGAGGCTTAACTAGCAAAGACATTATAGATGGAGCTGATACATAACTATAGCCTTAATACAGATGTTCTCTTTTTTCCTCTATGCTTCTGAAGAATTAATAATATGTCATAAGATCTCAAGGCCAGCGCTTTGACATAATTTGGTCTACTCTTGGATGGTCAAAATTAATCAAAATAAAACAAATGGTCAAAATAGGGAATACCCTATCAAATCCTGTCAACAGTGGTGTCCCCCAAGGCAGCATTCTAGGACCAACTCTCTTTATATTTTACATAAATGATCTCTGTGATCATATTAAGAGAAACTGTGTTCTTTTTGCTTATGATGTAAAGCTATTCAACACTAGTGACAATACTGCTACCCTTCAAAATGACCTCAACTATGTGTCAGAATGGTCAAACAAATGGCAGCTTCAAATCTCAACAAACAAATGCTCTGTCTTACATATCAGCAAAAAAATCAGAAAATAAAATACAAGCTGAATAATCAAGACCTTATTGATGACCCCAATTATGTCAAGGACCTTGGAGTACTCATCTCTTTTTTTTTATATAAGTTTTTATTTTAAGACAAACATACACAGACAATATATAAAAAAACACCTGTAAACATCTTATACAAATTTTCTTTATATGCAGTTGACATTGTCATTTTATAATTTTGTGGCGGCCAAGGAAATGACTGTAAACCCTGTAAGAGATATCTTATCACATGCCCATGTCTTCTGAAGCAGGACCACATCAAATGAGTGAATATAGTTGGTGAATTCTGTGGTACCACACCTTCTCCCCCAGCCTGCTATGTTCCATGAAAGGCACTTAAGTGTGCAGGTTTTTTTTTTTGCCAGATGTAATAGTCGTTCTGTGTGATTAACTTTTCCCAGAGCACCCTTCGGATCCAAAAAGATACACCCGCTGTTATATGGCAGGGTCATTCTCTTAGGAGGCAAAGGCAGGGAAGGAGGGAGGGGAGGGGAGCCTTGTTCATGGGGTTTTAGGACTCTAAGCACACTCCAGTTCGTACTTGTGGCATTAATTGGTTGCTTAGCTGGCAAGTATTCAGCAGCATCAACATCAACAGATGGAGTTTGAAGTAGCCCTGGATCTTCAAATTTATGAATTAGACATTCTGGAGAGAGCGCCAAGGGAACTTCCATTGGTAAATCAGTATAGACTCCCTGGAGTCCAAGGGAATCCTTATCAGGTAGTGAAAGACTCCAGAGCTTGGATTTGACTGCATCCAGACACTTTATGATTTGGGCCCTTTCTGATTGTGGAAGCACACAAAAGGAGTTGAAGAGCTGTGTCTCCTCCTAGTTCCAGAAATTGTCTTGACATAAGTCAGTCTCATAAACAGATGGAATCCCAGAGGCACTGACCTGGGGCTTATTTACTAAGGAACCTTGGGTACCCTGGGCTGGTATTGCTTCCTTTGGGGCCATTTCTTCCCAGCTGATCAAATCAAGGGAAGCTTCCTGGTAAGAGTTTACTCGCTGCTGGGGGTTAATTTGACTGGTTGTAGGAGGAACAGTCAGGAAACCATCTGAGAGGATGCCAACTGGAAGTTTTCTGGGAATAGGTATATAATTAGTACATGATGTAGTATCCGAGATGGCATTCAAGGTTGGCACATTAATATGTGCTGCTGAGGATCTTTTGGGGGCAATAGATCTCCTGCCACTCACAAGAGTGGCTTAATTGACATATCTTTGAAGACTCTTCTTGGCAGAATGCCGAAGGATCTTAACAGGGATCCTTTTCTGAAAAATAGTTTTGGGGTGTTAGAGTTGTCAAAACTGAGTAGCATTCTAGTGCAGTATTCAGGAGAGGGTAAAAGTTCAACCTGCTTCAAATCATCAGCTTTTAGCCCCAATAACTGTAATATATGGCCCCTCACCAGCTGTGTTGAACCCCAGTAAGGTAAGTTGCCATTAATGGGATTGATGATGAGGGCCACCTGTTTTTACTGTAAGACCAGGTGACTGTTTGCATCAAAAGATGAAAAGTTCGAGCTATTGGTAGGATTACATTGGCCAGTGCTTTTGCTGAGGCTTGGCAGGGAGAACCCAGCCTCTGCATCAGGCTGCCGAGTGGTCAACCCAGGGCTCCCACTGGTAGTCCAGGAAACTAAGTAGTTTAAAGTATTTATTATTTTATCAAGCTGGAGCTGAATGCTCGCTGTAGAAACATTGCTGAAGCCGAAAGTTCTGTAAGGGTGGGCTCATTTAAGGATTGGTTGGGGTGGGGGGTCATAGTTTTAGATAAGCCTTTGTTCTCAACTCGGAGGGCGACGCCCTCACCGTTGGAAGATTGCGACAACCGGCAGCAGCCAGACAAAAGGGAGCAGGAGTTTTCAAACCGAGAGACCGAGCTAAAACAAAGTCCTCAATCTTGGATTGCTTCAGAGAAAGTTGAGGAACCAGGTCAATGAGAGATCTGCTCCTTTTCCTTGTCTCCATTATATTAAGTAGCACAATAGAGGGGGAGCATATATAGCATAGTCTAGTCACTGAAACAAGTCCTAAATCCAGAGGAAAAGGAATTGGGAGTCGAGAAGAAATGAGTTCACAGAGCAACATTTTAAAAAGGGAGTATTTTACTCAGAGCTGGGTCAAAAATATAAAAGTGAAATAGATTTTACTTACAGGTTGGGTGTGCTGGACACTGAGTAATAAAAGAAAAGAGGAACATCATTGGGAAAATCAAATTGCCTAGTCCTTATACATAGAACAGGAATCCCCAAACTTGGCAACTTTATGACTTCCCATTTTATCAAAGCTGTCTCAATCTGCTGTTTGAGTTTAATATATCTTCCTTCAATGTACTACATCTTGGTGTAATATGTATCCCTAAATATTTAACCTTGTTTGTGACCTGTATTTTAAAAATTTCTTCCAATTCTTTCTTTCGTCTTACTAACATATTCTTTGTTGATATCTTTGTTTTGTCTTTATTTATTCTCAAACCTGCTACTTTTCCATATTCTTCTATTTTTTCTATTAAGTTGGGTGCTATTTCCAATGGATCTTCTAATATAAATACCAGGTCATTTGCAAAAGCTTGCAATTTATACTCTTCCTTTTGGATTTTCATTCCTTTTATTTCTTTATCTTCTCTGATATTCCTATTCAACACTTCCAATGTTAACACAAACAGCAAAGGCGACAATGGACAGCCTTGCCTTGTCCCTTTTCTTACATCTGTGGATTCTGTTAATTCTCCATTCACCATCACCTTTGCAGTTTGTTCATGGTATATTGTTTCAATGGCTTGGATAAATTTTTTACCAAAGTCCATTTGTATCAATTGCAGTAAAATAAATCACCAACTCACTTTGTCAAAGGCTTTTTGGGCATCTAGAAACATCAAGGCCATTTGCTTCTCAGGGTGTGCTTCATAGTATTCCAGAGTATCCAAAATAATTCTCACATTGTCTTTGTCTCTTTGGTAGAAATCCATTTTGATCAGTATGAATAAAATTATTTAAATATCTTTTTAGTCTTTCTGCCAAAATTGAAGCAAAGATTTTATAGTCTGAGTTCAATAAAGATATAGGTACTTTCTTTCGGTATAAGTGTAATGTATGCTTCTGACCATGTTTTGGTATTCTTTTCTTTAACATAACTTCATTCATAACTTCTAAAAGATAAAGATTCAGTGTTTCCTGAAAAGTATTGTAAAATTCTGCTGGCAAACCATCTGGACCTGTCAAGGATCTTGGAGTACTCATCTCTAATGATCTATGTGCTACAGCCCACCGTAACTGCATAGCCAAAAAGGCATTAAGAGTTGTTAACCTAATCCTGCGTAGCTTTTTCTCTGGAAATATCACACTACTAACTAGAGCATACAAAACATTTGCTAGACCAATACTTGATTACAGCTCATCAGTCTGGAATCCGCATTACATATTGGATATTAATACCATCGAGAAAGTCCAGAAATATTTCACAAGAAGAGTTCTCCACTCCTCTATTCGTAGCAGAATACCTTATGCCACCAGACTTGAAATTTTAGACATAGACAACTTAGAACTATGCCGCCTTCAGTCCAGTCTAAGTACAGTGCATAAAATTATCTACTGCAATGTCCTACCTGTCAATGAGTACTTCAACTTCAACCACAACAATACAAGAGCACATAATAAATGCAAACTCAAGGTAAACCACACCAAACTTGATTGCAGGAAATACGACTTTAGCAACAGTCAATGTCTGGAATACTCTACCTGACTCTGTGGTTTCTTTCCCAAACCCCAAAAACTTTAACCTTAGACTTTCTACTATTGACCTCACCCCTTTCCTAAGAGGTCTGTAGGGGGCGTGCATAAGCACACCAACATGTCTACTGTCCCTGTCCTATTGTTTCTTTTTTATTCGTATCCATTTCATGTATTTATAACCATGCTTATATCTGTTATCTAATAGCTGTTTGACAAATAAATAAATAAATAAATAAATAAATAAATAAATAGTAAATAAATAAATAAATAAATAAATAAATACCCACAACTTATATGAATGGATTTGTACTATTAGAATGAGAGGAGTGGGCTAGTTTTGTAAGGATCTAAAAATGTGGCTGGTAGACTATTTTTGGTCACACACGGTTTTCAATTTTTATAGTGCTTTGGTGGGTTTTAAGGCAAAATGGATAAGTTGATAAAAAAGCAATATGCTGTTTTGTAATCTGTTTAACAAGAAAAAGAGGGAGCTAACTTTGCATTCCACAGTACTTTTTGAGCAATTGATAGCCCCATGTGTCCTCTTCACTTCTGGAGCATGACAGCAGGATGACAACAACATGTAGGTAGGTCAAAGGGTTGAACAATTATTTCTGACCCATCTTTTTTAGTATTTTTGATGGATATCATTATAGGAATGGAAACAGATCTATGCAAGGTAGGGGGTGGGCAGGGGGAAATATTCCCAACTTCAAACATCACAATCTTCAAACCCTTCATTTTTCAATTCATTTGAGGGAGCCGGTTTCAAGAGTGAGAATGGGAACAGAGATACCTGGGAGGCAAAATTGCTCCCATTCTGTACAGGCTTTATAGAATAACTTTGAGAGACATGAATAAAGCCGCAGCCAAGGCAACAGTCTCATAAGAGAAATTTGGGTCCTACGCTGGACTGGGGGTGGAGAAAACACCTCTAAATTGACCTCCCTAGTTCTTTGGAATGTAAAGGGAGGAGAGGGGAGGAGAGCTTTCAGACTTGCAAGATTCGGTTCCTGTAAACTTACAATAAAGGTAATAATGTTATTGGTTTTGGTTTCCTGGTCTGAACCACCTCGAAGTGGGTACATACTCTAATCCAAAACTCTAAAAATCTAACCATTTTAGCAGTGTGATTTCAGAGTAATGGAGACTACTCAGTGGTGGGATTAAAAAAAAATTACTACTGATTCTGTGGGTGTGGCTTGGTGGGCGTGGTGTGGCTTGGTAGGCATGGCTTGGTGGGCATGGCAGGGGCAGGATACTGCAAAATATCCATTCCTTCTCCACCCCACTAACCTGCTTTCCAGCTCTGTTCTCCTGTGCAGGGCAACAAAAGAAGACCCTGCCAATCAGCTGGGACTCAGGAGGCAGAGAATAGATGGGGGCAGGGCCAGTCAGAGGTGGTATTTACCGGTTCTCTGAACTACTGAAAAGTTCCACTACCAGTTCTCCAGAACTGATCAGAACCTGCTGAATACCACCTCTGAGAATACTGTACGGAAAAGACATTAGATTCCTACAATGTTCATGTGCGAAAACTGAGGCCCAGAGAAGCAATAGCACACCTGAAATGTCTCATTGCTTAGAGACGGGATGTGGAAATGTTACAGTAATTTCTAGCAATTTAATATTAACAAAACTACTTGGACATATAATGCTTAGACACGGGAAAGAAATAGATTCTTTCTATTTAAGGGGATATATATATATATATTTAAAGGGAGCAGTTCTCTCAGATATTAATATTAAGTTTGACATGTTGACAAAAAAAGAAAAGTAGAACTTTTGGATTTTGTTTGTTTCTTTATCAACTCTTATATTATTTGGGGCTTAATAAGCCCACATAACTTACTCTTCCTCAGTGGGAAGGAACAGCAAGGAAAGTTTTTCCATCTGAACATAATTCAAAGATTAAAAAATATAACGAAGGGCACTAGGTGTCTTAAAGTTAATTGTCAATAATACAATATGGATAGCAGACAAAATAAGTATACCAGCCACTATGGCACTGTCTTATTTTTGGTGAGATGCACAGTATTTTTGTTTGATTTGCAGCATTTTAAACAAAATTTTATTTAATTTAGGGAATTGAAAGCAAAGTGAATTGATGAGAATGAAAAACAGACAATAGAATGTACTTTTACACAAGGTGCATAATAAAATTATGAAATTGGCCTCTTTAATCTGTAATGATGACCATTAGTTTTGATGAATTTAGACAAATTCATGGAGCATATCAATCAAACTTTAGTTATGTGCTGCAAAGTTCTAGACAACCATGAGATGGCAAACCAAGAGTTACAGAAACCTCTAACTTGACTGTGATTGTACTGCCCCATAATGTTTTAGCAATACCAATAGCACTTAGATTTATATACTGCTTCACATTGCTTTACAGCCCTCTCTAAGTGGTTTATAGCATCAGAATATTGCCCTCAACAATGAGAGTCCTCATTTTACTGATCTCAGAAGGATATAAGGTTGAGTCAACCCTGAGCCCCATTAGGATCGAACTCTAGGCTGTGTGGGCAGTCTGCCTGCAACACTGCATTCTAACCACTGTGCCATCAGGGCTCCTATTGTATATTATTACTTCCTGGAATAGAAGCAGAGCTCTGAAACGATTATGGGAGAGCACTATATATTTTCCACATGAAGCTTCCCATGGGGTTCCAGTTGGTATTGTGGGGAATTGGAGGCCTCAGGATATAGATCTTTGGTCTGATCCAGCAAGTCTTTTATGTTCTTTTAGTGCAAAAATGCACTTGCCATTTGTAGACTTTGGAAAATGATAGATGAGAAGAGCATTATAATGATTACTATTATTTTAAAGATGGCTCTTAGATGAAGCTCTTTATTGAGTTAATGCTCTATCAGGCTGATGGTTTCTGCACTTATATTTCCGTTACATCCATTTTGTGCCAGTAAAATAAGGTCATATTTGCTGATTAATGCTATAAATGGACAGATTTCCATTTTCTCTTTGCAATTTTTCTAAACTAAATTTGAAACTGGCAAATAGCCATCCAGTAATGAATTTCCAGACAGAGATACTTTTTAATACCCACAGCATAATAGCCATGTGTTTACTGGATATGTAAATGACATCATTACCATTTCCCACTCCTTCATCATTATCAATTCACAATAGGGATCACAGCAGCGTTTCTTTTGGTAAAACTATCTATGGCAAATAAACTTGATTGGAGCTGTGTGAAAGGATAAATGAGTTAGGATGCAGTTTAAGGTTATGTGAGCTGAAGTCCCTGCACTGAATTTTCAGATTTACATTTTTAAGACTGGTGGGGTCATTGCGTTACACTGCTATAACATTTAAACAAGTGTGTGCGTGTGTGTGTGTGTGTGTGTGTGTGTGTGTGTGTGTGTATGGATTCAAAAATTTTTACTACTGGTTTTGTGGGTGTGGCATGGCTTGGTGGGAGTGGCTTGGTGGGCGTGACAGTGGAAGGATACTGCAAAATCTCCATTCTTTCCCCACTCCTGGGGGAAAGTTACTGTGAAATCCCATTCCCTCCTCATCCCACTAACCTGCTTTCCAGCTCCGTTCTCCTGTGCAGGGTAACAAAAGAAAAACCAGCCAATCAGCTGGGACTCAAGAGGCAGAGAATAGATGGGAGCGGGGCCAGTCAGAGGTGGTATTTGCTGTTTCTCCGAACTACTCAGAATTTCTGCTACTAGTTCTCCAGAACTGGTCAGAACCCGCTGAATATATATTTTCCTCTTCTGCCTTAGAGCAGAAGGAAATTACTGTAGACTGCAAAAGTGTGCCAATCAAGAACATTCTTAGTCTGCTTTGTCAAATTTTGTCAGCAAAATTGTTGGATTTAAGTAACACATTTTTGCCTAAAAATGGCCAAATGTCACTGGTTTGCTTTGTCTTTCTGTTTTCCTTTTTAAACATAGTACTGAATTTTGCTGTTTTGGTGATAGATCTCAGCAACATAAGATACGTGTGGTGTAAGCTCTGAAGTTTTGGAAAAAAATATGCTACTGTTGTGATCTATAAGATGTCACCCCAGCCTTAGAAGGTTAGATGTATCCAATTGCATAGGAACTGAATAATTATTTCTATAGATTTCCAATGCATGTTTTATCCTAGCCTTCTGAGAATACCAAAGAGTTGAGTAACAAGGTTGTGGAGGAGAAAGGAACTAACTGATTTGATACTTTAGATGAGTGCCGGGTAAGCCTACAATACTCATTACTATTACAATACATTACTATTATCAATTTAAGATCCATTTCTGTTACATTTATTCAGACATATAAGGTAGTTCTTGTATGTCTGACTGTTTCCAGTTACAACAATGATGAAAAATTAAACTTTGGAACCTATTCTTGCATTTACAACTTTCACAGGTCTGTAAAGCAAAGGAAAACTGAAGTAAGATTATAAGCACAGCAGTTAAGCGTAGCAGTTTCATTTCAGGACCACTTTGCTTGACAACCAAGTTGCTAATCCCAACTGAGGTCACTCAATCTATATAGCAACAAAAGCAGACTACAATTTAGTTGGTTCACTTTTTGAATAAAAGCTCATTTAACATTCATAAATTCATACTTAACATTCATACGTTCACAACTATGTACGGACAGGCTAGGTTAGAATCTCAGGCTGTGCATTCATTCTGTGTGATAGGTACCATGAACAACTAATTGTTCCTATTAATTTTTATACTTTCCAACATTGACTATTCCTTCAAAACTTGGCCATCCCATCTTGATACTTTTCTCACAACTTCAGAATGCCATTGCCTCAAGTAGTTCACATCTGCTGTTTTGGAAACCAATTTTTGCTATGTTAACTCCATGTCTCCATTCTGGTATTTCCCTGAACAATTCTCTGAAATATGCCTCAGTAAATCTTTCTGCCTTTTGATCTACTGACATATTCTATTTTTTATATGTGGCTGCTCAAACACATGGCATAAAGCTATATATTATATTTTACTTTTATATAGTGATATAAATTATGTGCTAGTGACAATATACAGTGCTAATACACAGGCACATGATTACTTAATGTGCAGTCTATATCTATGTTCTATGTCACCCAAAATCTGCCGTATTCTTCCCCAAATAGAAGTCTGACAACTACCCCCTCTAATCAACTTCTTTCTAATATATGTGCCTAAATGTCTACCTCCCAAGAAAACAGTGATAGCAATGGCAGTCCTACTGATAGTCCTGCAAGCAGGGGTGGGATTCAACCGGTTTGGACTGGTTCAGGCAAACTGGTAGTTATGGTGATTATTTGGCCCCGCCCATCCATCCCTGCCTTTTTTTCCTGTGCTTTATTTCCTTGTTTTTGAGCACAGCTGATTCGTGCGGCAGAGCACTTTGCCACATATCAGCTGTTTTACTCACCGGGGCTGCATCAGAAGGTAAGTATTATAGCTAAAAACGGTCATTTCTAAATGCTGGGCATACCTGCAAAGCACATGCTCACCAAACCGGTTGTTACACTGGTTGAATCGCACCACTGCCTGCAAAATAATTTGTGATTAAATCTTTATTTCATCCTTAATATAAGGAGGTGGGGTACAGTCAATTAAAAAGCATAGAAGATATGTTAGAGATTTTAAAAAAGAAACCAAATGAAAATCTATAGGTTATTTAAACATATAGCATATATAAAAGTTTACTAATCTAAAAGAAGAGGTTAGGAGCATTAGAAGGGTGTAGGAAGCATGAAAGATTAATTTGGTTCTCTTTAGATCATGATACCAATGTTTCTCTGATGGTTAAAATAGTAAAGGGATTTGTTCAAATGATGTTGACTGAGGCTCTGTTGTAAGCAATGACAAATTATGACAACCATGTTAACCCTCAAAATCTGGTTTAGCCTAAATGATCTTTCAGCATCTTAAAAACAATATATAATGGATAGCTAACTTTGGGAGAAATCCTCTTTGTTCTGAGGATAGCAAGTAGCATGATGGTAAAATAATGTTAAATGTCCACTTTTTTTCAATGAGTGTATTGCACAAAACTGGGGCACGGACATTCCAATTTAAAGAAACCAAGAACAGCACCACCAAAGTTACTAGATCTACTATGCAGGCTTCAGACGATATCTACAGCTTGGAGCCAGGATTGAGAAGATGGACCAGATGTCAAGGAAGGCTTTATGCAGGGTGACCTCATTCATGTCTTTAGTCCAGATTCAGATACAACAGATGGCTATACATTTTTACCAGTGTGGATAATTTAGTTATTTGCTATCAAGTTAAAAATAGCCAAGAGATTACAAAAAATCACAATAAGGAAAGCATCTTCCACAACCTTAGCATCCAGATTGAAACACAGACACACAGATACACACAAACACCCCAAAGTGACTGAATCAAAGAATATAAATGATGAAGCCAGCATGCATATGGAAACTAACTTCCTAAAATAACTGCCGATTATGAGCCCTGCCTGAGACTGATGAACACAGGATGGCATATGGAAAGCTCCTGTACATAGCAACCATGACAAGGTCAGACACTTGTGCAGTTCACTTCTATTAGTACTGGTGCAATAATCAGAATTCTGTATTAAAAAATGAGCACACCAACCCAAAGGGACTGGATTAGAGTCAAGAGGAGGGGCAGATACCTAAAGGGTGATGCATTCAGGTAGACCTCGATGTACAATCACTTGTTTGGTGACTGTTGCATCATCCTCATGATTATGTGATCAGAATTAGGATGCTTGGCAATTGGCATATATTTATGATGGTTGCAGTATCCAGGGTCAGGTTATCACTCTTTTGAGACCTTCTGACAAGCTAAACCAATGGGCAAGCCAGATTCACTGAACAACCATATTACTAACTTAACAACTGCAGTGATTCACTGAGCAACTGAGGCAAGAAAGATCATAAAATGGCCTAAAATTCACTTAACAGCTGTGTTGCTTAGCCAAAAGAAATGTTGGTGTTATCTGTGGTTATAAGTCAAGGATTACCCGTACATAGATCTCACACTGCCAGCCAACAGCCACCCTAACTAATAGTCACTTGAATAGCTTCTGTCTGCTATTCTGTTTTGCAGATTGGGCAATAGATAAGACAGTGTCATGGCCAGGATTCTCACTCTGAAGAACCTCCTCCAACCATCTCAGTGGAATGTCAGCTTTAGCTAGAAACACCAAGCCAGAAACTGCTTGAGTTTGATCAAACAAGCACCATTAGAACAGGTGGAACAATCAGATGATGAAGTATAGCCTGCAATCCATTGGTTGAGCTTAGTCATAGGTATCAAACTCACAGTGTCACGTTGCTATCATGTGACGTTTCATGACTTTCTTTTCCCTTCATGGAGTTGGGATGGGTATGGCCTGTGTGTGACACATCTGGTCAAAGACAATTGGTTGTAACCCGTTTAAGAGGCAGCCCTGACCCATTTTTCTTCATTGGAAAAAACATCTGATGTTCTGCTTTGTTGCATCATTCCTATGAATCTTGGTTGTCTTTGAATTGGCAGACAAACCTGACTTGGATCTCTGAATTTTGGATTAGATTTTGACTACTCTTCTGTTATTCCTCTTAAAAGTGAAGTTACCCAAGCAAGCTTTCTTTCCAAAAGACTTTGTTGATTTGTATTTCTTTTCTTGTCTATTGTTATCTGTTTAGCCTTGAGTAATGAGTGTAAAAATTTGAGACCTGAAGCAGGACAGACTGAGTAGAAGTCTACATGCAAATATTTATTGTTTCCTTTTTGTCCATTAAACCAGAGTCTATAACTGGGCCAAGAGATAATATTTTCTGTTCCTATGCCTCCTGGGCCAAAAGGCAATGGGAGCAAAAACAGTGTGCATATATTATTAATGGAATAGATATGTCAAAGCCAGCGTTTGTATTTGAAAAATCAAGAGAGTAATCTTCCAAAGAGACAAAACTATATCCAGGACAAAACACACAGAAATCAGACATTGCTGTGTATGAGATGCTCCAGAAGGACTCATTAAATTGCCCATCAGAATAGATGCTGGCAGCTATTGCCCAGAATCAACCCAGCATGATTTAAGAGATTATGGCAATTGAGAATAGGTACACATACCATTGAGAGTGGGTATTGGAGTTGTCAGTTCAGTGGCACAAACTCGTTCAATACCCCAATAATCTATTGACAAGAAGACAGTAGGGTATGGACAGTTAAGGATTTATTCGGTATCCCTTCTTTGCCTCTCATTCTGCCTGTTCTTTGCCTAAGAAATTGCTAATCTGAGCTCATTTCCATCTACTTTCTTCTCAAGCATCCATGCCGAGAGCACATACTCTGATTTTCTGATAGAATATATCTAGTTGAATGCTAATCTCTGCTTATAGGCACAACGTACTTCCTGTAGATAAACCTCCTGTCTGTTATAGCTGTAAAATTAGTTTCACTAATCATTACTCAGATCAGCTTCCTGCTCCCATAAAATGCTCTCATACATACCCAGATCCTTTCAATCTTCAAATCTCATTTTCTTCCCTTCTTTCCTTACAATATTTTCTTGCACTCCTTTCTAAAGAGTTTTATCTGTTGGAGATGAAGGAATGTTGAATGCAGAACAAAATTATTTTTGAGTCCTCTATGAAGCCTGAGTATACTGTTTGGTTTTTTGACACACTGTGTTTGTATTTCAAAGAAGGAATGATCATACCACGTATCCACGAGACTTGGAATTTCTGACCATCTGACCAGCTTCAGAAACAGACATTCACACCTCATAAAATGTGTTAGAGATGATTTAAAAAAAAACCAGTGGAAAGAAGAACATGCAAAAGTAGAAATATTAGCCTTTTTTTGACTTTTCACACTTGTCAGGGCTATTTTGTTATTGCAAATAATATTTCAAATGTTCTCGAGCATAATCCACACACCTTCTCTATAAATTTGCTGAATAAAATTTGTTCAATGCAAATGAGAATCCATTTATTGCTTCCAAGTTGCGGGAAAGTGAAATTACCATTTAAATATTCACTTAGTTCAACTGAAGGTAAATCAATGCTGACCATGAAGTACAGAGACTCAAGGCTTCACATTACGATAATTAAACTATTCATGTCAAATAAAAATGGAATTATTATTGTCTTTCTCAATGCCTTCCTCCTTTTGACGCATGCAGGTTTGTCATTTTTGTGGTTCTTGGAAGATTAGTAAAATTTCTACTGCTTAAATGATTTCATATTTGTGTGATTTATGCGTGATGTTGACAAGTAAAGCAAAGCTAGATTAGAGTAAGAGACCATCAGGAAGCATGAAGGGGGTATGTTAGATTGGGTCCATGAAAAATGTCATTCCAAAAGGCAATGAAAAATTTTCCCTTGTGTTATTATCAAAGAAACTAGCAGAAATGTCCATGCCGAACTTGAAAAAGACTTTTCCTTATACGTTTGCAAGCAATTTGTGGTTGTTTTTGCCAAATATCATGCTTATTGCTTATTAAACATCAGTGCCAGCTGTTACTTAATTGTACTGTTTATATACAGGTAGTTCTTGACTTACAACAGTTCATTTAGTGACTGTTCAAATTTACAATAGCACTGAAAAAAGTGACTTATGACTGTTTTTTTACATGTAAGAACATTGCACCATCCCCATGGCTACATAATCAAAATCTGGATGCTTGGCCAACTGACTCATATTTACGACAGTTGCAATGTCATGTGAATCATCTTTTGCAATCTTCTAACAAGCAAAGTCAATGGGGAATGCCAGGTTCACTTAACAACTGTGTTACAACTTAACAACTGCCAGGATTCACTTAACAACTTTGGCAAGAAGGGTCATGAAATGGGGCAAAATTCACTCAACAATTGTCTCAATTAGCAACAGAAATTTTGAACTCAGTCGTGGAAATAAGTTGAAGGCAACTTTACTGGATTTGCCCAAACATTACATTTGAAGCAATTTGGCTGTTGAAAGTGATTCCAAGATATGTGCTAAGGATAAACAAAAAACACAGTGTGGGCCTATTGCAATAAGAGCATATGGAAATCTATTATACTAGAACATTTTTGGTGGGGTCTCATCTGCCTTTCAGGAAAATTCTGTCTTCTCTGTGAGGCACTGGATGACATGATGCAAGAAAACAAACAAAATAAAAACAATAAATCCTTATATCAGTAGAAATTTATGTGGAAATTTTAAAAGTTCACCATTCCACAGTTTGACGCCTCTAGATATATTGGGACTATAACTCTTCTCAGTCAGCATGTTTTTGAGGAATATCATTTTAAAACACCTGGAAAGTGCATGATTAGGGAAGACTCAGCTTCTCCAACATTTGAAAAGTAAAAAATTGTATTCTTCTTGAATCTGCTTACCCTATTAAAAAAGAAGATCTGTAAGCGTTTCCAAGGAACATTAATCTTTCCTTCCTTCCTTCCTTCCTTCCTTCCTTCCTTCCTTCCTTCCTTCCTTCCTTCCTTCCTTCCTTCCCCATGTAAGAGAAAATCTTACTCATGGGGCTTTCTGTCCAAAGAGACATGCATAAAATAGTATTATTAACATGACAGGCTTATATACTGCTGATTTTCCACATCTAACTTGGGTTGATGTTTTATAATTCATAAGCAACTTACTTCGCATCCACCCGCCCTTATTTTTATGTCCGGAAGTTAGCTTTCCATTTGTTCCCATTCTCAACTTTTGAAGTTCCATTTGCAGACAAGAAGTCAGTGATGCCAAGAGGATAATTTTTCTCTGACATGCTGAGTGATTCTTCCATAAAATTGCCAAGCACTTGACAAAGTCATTATTGCTAGTTAATGATCCATTATGCAATTGCCATAATTAGCAATCATATTGATATTACCTTACTGGAATAATTGAACTAGTTATAACTTTTAGTAGCAGAAAGGGAGAATTGTCCACTGAGGCTGTCAATGACTAACGTTGTTCAGACATTGTGTCTTCTGAATGGATTGTGCAAACTGTTTAGATAATAATACCAGCAATCTGAAATTTATTGCCTGGCACATGTATGGAAAACGATGAGCTGCTGCAAAAGATATGAGAAGCCTTCATGGTTCTTTATTTATGTTCCTTGTGTAAGAGCTCTCTTCTAAAATATGTATTGACAGTGCAGATTGCTGCAGAGTGAGAAACATTATGGATTGTAGAAAGAATCAAAGTAGTGTTCACTACAGTTGAAGCCCATTTCAATTTGTTTGCTGGCCACCTTCTCTTACCTTCTAGATTCAGGGAAAAAATTGACTACTTCTGTCCTGACTGTAAGCAAAGAAAACAACATGTGGCACAGTAATAATTCAAACTGATAACATGGTCTATGCCTCTGTCTTTCTATGGGTTTGGGAAAACTTCAAATGACAAAAGCCATGATGAGACAATATTTATGGGAGCCATCTGGTGGCAGCCATGGCATATGGAAGATTGTGATTTGGAACATAAGAAGAATAATGGTATATGGCATGAATCAACAAGTGAAATGAAAAAAAAATAGATCTGGTGTGTGTCTGAAAAACTAGAGAAAGGGGAAAATGCATTAGTGATGCTGAAAGTAGTTGCATCTTGATTAATTGATTAATGTATGTAGTTGATTAATACATGTAGAGGAGTGAAAAATGCAGGTTTAACTGTGAAATAATGAGATATAATTTTGGTCCATTCAGGTGGTGCTGAGATTGTTGTATGATTGCTAGCTCCACTAGATGCCTGCCAGTATGTATGTATGTATGTATGTATGTATGTATGTATGTTATATTGTCCCAAATGATCTTTAAACTTGTGAATAGTATGATGTGAGAAGCCACCATAAGAGGGAATTAAAAAGAGTTAATGGAAAGAGCATTGGAAAAGAAAGAAGAATTGCACTTTGTAAGACATGAATGGACAATAAGAAGATAGGCAAGGCGGGAAGAAGCTGCATTGTCTCAGGGGAGTGGAGGATGACACTGCCACTCAAAGGATCCAAGGAATGCAGTGGCTGGGAATGGAGAACTTTGTGTAAAGTGGCACTTGTGCCATTGAGGGCTGCCATTTGAAACCTAGCTGTCCATAGTAAGTAACCATTTGAGATCTGATACTCCCCCCACACCCAGTAAAGACCGGTGAAGGCCATTGAGAAATGTTTGAATATGAAAAAGAAAATCGGTATATTTGTTCATTTAGACAGACCATATTATAAAATGAATAGATTTGAATTCTGGAATGTTCTGCACAAAAATGGAGTTGAAAGTTACCTGTTGAATATGATAAGAGTAATATATTTTGAAAATGATATGCGTGAGAATGAATGAGATACTTAGCAAATGGTCTAAAAAGAGCAGGGAATAAGATAAGGATGTGTGAAGTTCCTGGATTGTTCAGTATATTATAAACAGATATATAAGGAATGGTGATGATGGTGATATTTGTTATAAATCTGGTTTAGAATGTACATATACTTTCATATGCAAATGTTGTAATATTGTCTGAGAATTTGAATGATTTGCAACAATTGTTAGCTAGATTATATGATGCAATGAGGTATATGAGCCTGAAAATTAACATCCCAAAGTACTTCTATTTGAAAAGAAAAATGAAGTAAATGATTGCAAGTTATTAAAAAAAATGGCAAAAAACTGGAGCAAGATATTTACTAAAAACGAGAGTATGGATGGATAAATTTTTAAGACATGCAGGTACTGATAGAAAAGTAAAGGATATTAATAAGTCTCTGCTTGTCCTTCATCCTGCTTTGTTATTTGGAAGGAAGAGCTGAGTGAGAAGAGAAACATACAAATTGCGTGCAGTAAGAATGGGTATTTGCAGTTAAAAAAAAGACAGGGGAAGCTTAGAAATGAATGACTGCTGAATGTGGATTGAATGGAAAAATAAGTTACAAGTATCTGAAAAAAAGTATATTGAGATGGCTTAGAATCCTAGAATTTTAGGGTTGTAAAGGCCCTTAGAGGTCTGCTAGTCCTACCCCCTTGCCCAATGCAGGAATCTTCATACCTTTCTGGACAAAGTCTTTCCAGTCATTCCAATTTCAACTTGAAGAAACAAGCTCTCCATTCTTAATAGCTCCCACAGTCAGGATATTCCTCCTTAATTCAAATCTGGATCTTTCACTGTAAAGCTTCTACCCATTCAGTCCTTGTCTTACCTTCAGGTGCTTAGGAGAATAAATCTACTCCTGCTTACCTGTTACACCAGTGGTGGTATTCAAATTTTTTTTGCTACCCGTTCTGTGGGCATGGCTTGGTGGGCATGGCAGGGGAAGGATACTGTAAAATCTTCAGTCAGAGGTGGTATTTGCCGGTTCTCCGACCTACTCAAAATGTCTGCTACCGGTTCTCCAGAACTGGTCAGAACCTGCTGAATACCACCTCTGTGTTACACTCCTTCATGCATTGGAAGACTGCTGTCATGTCTCTCGTTAGTTTTCTCTTCTGTAAGCTAAACATACCAAGTTCCTTTAAGCCCTTATTATAGTTTTAGACCCCAAGCCCCTTAGCATCTGTGTTGCTTTTCTTTGAACTCTTTCCAGTTCCTCAGCATCCCTTTTGTATTACAGTGTATTTCATAGTATTCCAGGTATAATTTTCTCAGTGTAGCATCAAGCAGGGTGATGATAACTCTTCATGATCTTGATATTTACATCTCTATATGCTTCAATATATTTCAAGAAGTATACCACTATACTTATTGGTTATATTGTTTAAATAGAAAATAATGTATGGAGCAGTGTCTAAAATTAGTAGAAACAAGAATGGTCTACAAACGTATTTAAAAAATGAAGAAGGAAGATATGTTTCTTTTTAAAACAAAATAGCAAACCTTACATTTTGGGATTAATTTTTTTGTGTGCTTTGCATAAAACTGCTAACCCTGAATGGGAATGGTGTGACAGATATGTATGTGCAGTAGGTAAGAATAAATCAACAGGCAGAGACACATTGCATTTCTGGCCTAGTTAGTCCCCTGCTTTGCCATATGATATATGCTCCCATGGCTCTTTTTATATTAGGATAATGAACTAGCACTGACATTTCTGTCTGTGCTCTCAGGCCAACAGAAGGCCTAGATTGATCCTAGTCCAATGCTATCAGCCAATTAACCTTCATACAAGTCTTTTATTTCCACAAACTTGTTGAAAATGCTTGGAATTCATTTTCATGTCTAGGAATTTGAAAAAAGGGAATGAAAATTTATCATCAATTATAAAGATATTATCCTCTTAAATAAGGACACAGCATGTAGTGTTAGGCCATACCTGTCCACAAAATTTTGGGGGGTGTCTATTAATATTATGAACTAGATTTGTGAGATTGCTCATCATGATGTAAAAGACTATGATTTGCTTTGTCATGACATCTTGCATAATTTTGAAGCTTTTCTGGGGCTTCCAGTTAGTAACTGGAAGACTGGTTTTGGCTAATCAAACTATTGGAAAACGGCTTAAGAATGACGCTCAGTGTATCAGCATGGATGTTTGGCTTCATTTTTAGAAACAGCAAATTGGTTTGCTTTACAAAATTGCTCAAATAATTTTATCATGTGAAATCTCATTGACATTTTCAATAGTCCTACTTAATCTCTAAAATGAAGATCATCTCTCTCTCTCTCTCTCTCTGTCTCTCTCTCTCTCTCTGTCTCTGTCTCTCTCTCTCTCTCCTATAAAATGTGGGTGCTGCCTGACTCTCAACCATTTTGGATGCTCACAAGTAAAAGCATTGAAACAAGAAAAAATATAATAATATAATACAGTAATAATACAGTTGCAATATCTTTTATTTTGTACTAATCCAACGCATTGTGCTTGGAGTGATTACTCTTCAAAATGGTTAAAAACTGTGGAAGATAGAGAATGGTCCAGACTAACTCCCATATGAGCCCATTATAAAAATAAAATAACTATGAGATTGTTAAAACAAAACAAAAAAGATCTGTCTACCCTCCCTCTCCCACTAAGACATAAAGTGTGCAACTTTATTCTTGAGGCCTGGGCACACACACCCTCCCCTAACTCTTGCAATTGGCCTCATTAATACAAGTTGTAGTTTTGTTGTCAAACATAGTTTCAGAGAAAGTAAGATTACTATCAGTCATGATGTCCCTTTTGGCCAGCAGATGAAGAATATGAGCAGGAGAATCACAGATTATTCCTTTTTCATAATTTTTGTGTCCTCTTGCCTCCTTAAATAATGCTATGTAGTGAAAAGACAAAATTAAACATTTACAATTAAAAATGCATATTCCTTAAATAAAAAAATAGAAAGAGATAATAAAACCCTTTAGGTTTAATCTACTGCAGCAATAAGATACTGATTAAATCATTTTCTTCTGCAAAGAGATAGCAATATGTACTAGCCTAACCTATTTTGATGGGGAACTCAGAATCTACCTAGACATTGCGGTCTTTTCCCAATGGCACTTTTTATCTGGAAATTGCACAGAGTTTTCCTTGCATCCAGTATACCAATAAGCATAGAACTGTCAATCTGAAGTTTACTTTAGAGATCAAGAATAATTAAAAAAACAGGAGCAAAATGAATCTTGAAGATACCCATTAAAATGAACATTTGGACAACAGGATAATAAAATACACAGTCTTTAAAAACACATTATTCCCTAATTTAAAAAGAAGGCAGGAGTAGCATAAATTATGTGTGTGATAATTTCATGTATAAATGTAAATTTAGATGTAATCATTACTCAATCTTTATCCAGGAATATAATTATCCTGGATCATTTGCATATATTAAAGATATATGCAAAGTGTGTGTATTCCAGGTCGTAGGATATGGACTGTAGTTTTGTGTCTAATGCTGGATCCAGAATAAAAATCCTCTTTGCATGTTTCTGTATAGCTGTAGTGGTCAAAATGTGCCAAGCCAGTAGCAGGGAATATTGCATGTAGCGTGCAGGCTACTAACTTAGTTTATTACTTTTCTGTATTGCTAAAAAGTATTGCGTGAAAGCCTCAGTTGACAAAAACCACAGTTATAAAAACTAATGGACAGCAATGAGACAAGAAAGTACAGAAAAAAAATGACTGGATCATTTGAAGACCCAATAACTCTTTATGATGAAAGTTATAATGAAGAACATTAGAATGATGAGAGATTATAAAATTTATGACATGCCATTATTTGATACTGTCAAGTGGATGATCTTAGGAAAAATTTAAGTGAAAGCATGGTGTATATATATATATATGTATATGTAAGTGTAAATGCAAATGAGCATCTTTTTTAGTATTTATTTTGACAATTATCTGAATGATATATACAGTTTACCTTCCATTAATTTCTCAGAGCAGAGATACAGATGTTATATAAATTCATGACCTAATATAAAATTTTTTACATGACTTCCATTCCCTTCCCCAAATTTCTCTGTTTTTACACATCATATACCATGCACAATGTTTTCAGTTACTGTAATTATCAGGAGGTATATCACGTGATTGGTTTAATTCTGTTAGGACTCATCATAGATGGGCAGCCAGATGTTTTTCTGTAGGGTTTATCTGTACTGGAAATGAACTCTCAGATCTTCACACCTTATGTCATTTATATGATTATATAAAGGTTCTCAGTAGTTTCAGGAGTGGATATAGAAGTTAGCAGAATGGTATATATATAGTCCACTTGAATAGACTGTATTTTGAAATATATTTCTGCTTTTTGGGTGATCTGCTTTTAATGTTAGCAGCCCTATATTGCCAATAGTAAAGGTCTTTTCTGCTATGAAAAATTTATTATTGAAGGTATCTCAGAGTTACCTGGGGTCCAGAGGATAAAAACATATATGTAGATGGCAAGAATAGAATGATTTGTGTTTGCATTTATCTGTACAATTCCCAGTGTAATTAGGGTCACCAACTCTTTATTTGAAAAAAGACTTCATCTACTTACCCACTCAGTTGAACAAATCTTACTGATACTTCAGCCTGGTATAACAATAAAGTTGCTCTACCCTTGGAATGCAAAAGCTCTGCTGGATTCAATAAATCACTGTTATTTTTTAAAAGGAGAGTTAAATGGGCATCACATTACAAACCACAAAGCCATTAATCAACCTGCTAGAAATTGTAAAGTACATCCATCAAATTACCACCTTTCTTTCTGGTCTATATACATGAATGCTAGGAAGTTAATGGGCTTAGAAAGTTCACCTTTTTTAAACACACATTCTTGATCTATTTGTGTCTTTTAGACATCATAGTGACAGGAGTTTATGTCATAGCTCAGCTTTTAATTTGCGCCACAGACTTACTTCTTGGCTGAATCAGGATTCTTTATAAAAATGTCTCTCATCTATCTAGGAATTACCTACTAAACCACTTTTAAGTGATTAAGTTGTCCTTCTATAAATCACCTCACAATGTTACAATCCGATAATGGAGAAATTATCAGACTTTACTTTACATCCCATATCTAAATATACAGAAATTAGTGAAAATCACTCCGTATGCTATCATATGAAGCTGGGGAGGTTGCATGTAGCAAAGCACACATTTCAGCAAAGATCTGTGATCTGGAAAACGTGCAAATTTTGAAATGAAGATCCTTTTTTAAAAGAAAATTCTTCTTGCTCCTCTTTGTATTCTATGTACATCAGTCTTTTCTAGTTTAATCCTCTCCAGAAATGTTGGACTGCAATGGTTTTCTCTGTAGTTTTATTTATTTATTTTATTTTATTTTTTATCTGTCAATTGCTTACAAGATAATATGTATAAATAAAAAGATAGTTATGAATACATATAAGAAAAATAAAAAAATATTAAAAAAAAAACCAATAGGACAGGGAGGGTAGGCACGTTGGTGCACTTATGCACACCCCCTACAGACCCTTAGGCAAGGGGTGAGGTCAATAGTAGACAGTCTATGGTTAAAGTTTTTGGGGTTTGGGGAAAAAAAACCACAGAGTCAGGTAGAGTATTTCAGACATTGGCCACTCTGTTGCTGAAGTCGATTTTATTGAAGTTATTGAAACTGGAGAGGGTAGTTTAATTTACCTTAAACTACACAGGAAATAACTGAATACCAATCCTGATAGAGATATCATGAGGCTTCTGGCTTTTAAAAAGGTTGCCCTTTTTATCCAGTAGTATTTATTATTATGTTTTTTTCCTGAAATGTGTTTTCTAAAGAAGTTCAGGTCAGATTTTGAGTGTCCATTCCTTTGCACTCAGGAATTTCCAAACATTTAAAATATTCCAGCAGGTCATTGTGTGATCTCTGGCTAAGCCCTTTTTTGTGACCTCCCGTATCCACTCCTAAGAAAGTTATTGAAGATCTTGGATATAATACTTGTTATTTTGAAAGGTAAGCCCATTAATGGTGTAATTTAAAGTCTGAGAGGTTGTGGTTTTTTTTAAATTGTGAATAATGCTTCTCAAGACTCCTTCTCACCTACTCCAAATCAGAAAAAAGACAATTCTTGCTTTACTCCTTGTATTCTTTCATCATCTGCCTAGTATTTTTCTCTCTCTCTCTCTCTCTCTTCCAAATGTTAATCATAGACCCTGGCTACAATCACATTGCTTCCTCCACTAGACCAAGTATACTACAGTACCAGGAATGGTAAATTTCTGGATTAAACCATCATTCAAGCCTAGATGAAAAATTAGATTGCTTATGATTGAGAATGTCCTTTAATTTTAAAACTCTCATCGCTCTTTCATTTTTTATTGCAGCTTTTATCATAAACAGTTATTAGCTTTCTAAATGCCCCAGTTAATTTTTTGTACTCTCTCATGTAATTTCTATCCACCAGTTCTAAACTAAAATAATATTTCCCAACCACCTACCCCCATCACACTTATTGAAAAGTTGCATAATTTTTATCAGAACTCATATCTACTGAATTATAATATGAAAATGTTTTCTAAACTTCTCAGAATCATGAAAAACACAGGTAAAAGTAATATTCAAAGTATAAATAAATATCAAGTTACAAATTTCTATTTCCATTGATAACCACTGAAATCTGGGTGATACTAGTATGTACATTCTGACTCATGTTCTAACCCTTCCATTCATGATTAAACCTACATCTTCATTTACTGTATTCATTTATCAACTCCACTCCACAAAAATATGATGAAAATCCAGTTGTCTTATACCATCATATTATTTGTTTGGGCATGACAAACTATGTTAAAATACAAGAATAATGTTAAGTTGTGGTTTAGTGTTTTGTGTGGCCATTGTCTTGTTCATTTTTTTAGTCTGTAAGCATCCTGTGATGTGTTTTTGTAAATATTGGGGGAGGCATAGTAGAAATATGTAATATTATAGATGTTGTATAAGGAGGCTTTCCTTGTTTCTTTTTTTAAAAATTATTTTTAAAAACAAACATACACATACAAAACATAAAAACATAAAACGATCTTCCATTTTATATACATTCAGTGTGTCAGTTGGTTACACATCTTTTGTGCTACCCTTTTGTAGTCATTTACTCACAACTTATATCAATCTTCACATTGTCGAACTAACATATGCTTATATATTTATCAGTTATTAATCATCCATGACTAAACTAGTTATTCCATCATTTTATATGAGATGTTCCAAGTTTTATCTTAAAATTTGTGTTATACTTTCAACCTCTGGTTATATATATATCTATATTATGTTTTATATCAGTCTATTAAATTTCTATCACAAAATTATCTAGTCTATTATATTACCATGCCTTTTTATCCAACCATTGATAAAACAAATCCCATATCATATAAAATTGCTTGTCTTCTTGTTCTCTAATTTCATATGTCAGTTTACTCATTTCAGCACAGTCCATAATCTTTTTGATAACTTCCTCCTGCATAGGTATTTTGTCATTTTTCCAGTTCTTCGCAAATACAATTCTAGCCTCTGTTAAAACATTTACAATGAAATATTTCAGTTCTTTATTGTATATGTCTAGTATGACTCCCAATAAAGAGATGTCTGGTTTAAAGTCTGTATGTTGTTTTATCATTTTTTCCAACCATGTGCGGATTTTAGTTAATATTTCTTCGCGTCCAAACATATCCACCACATATGGTAATATGAACCAGGTATCTGATGACATTTCCAGCATTTATCCAATTTATTCTTAAACATTCTCGCAAGTCTCATCAGGGATAAATGCCACCTGTAAAACATATTATACAAATTTTCTTTATATGCAGTTGACATTGTCATTTTATAATTCTGAGACCACAATTTTTGCCATTTTTCTAAATCAATCCTGTATCCAAAATTTTCCCCCCAAGCAATCATCATTTCTTTGATTTGTTCATCCTCCAATTTAAATTCTAATAGATGTCCATAAAGTTTTTAATTACCTTTTCATCAGTACCCATCAACATTTTATCTAAATCAGTCAACTTGTCGTAAATACCTCCTTCCTTAGAATCTTTATCAAACCTAGATTGTATGCAAATATGAAAATCAATTCATTTTTACAACTTGTTCTTCCAACACTTGCATAGATTTAAGTTCACCCTTTTCATTCAATATCTCCCCATATCTAACTATTTGTTCCTTTTTATATATTATTGGATAAGAAAAAGCTTCAATAGTTGGTATCCATGTTGGAATTTTTAAGTAATATTGTCTTTTTATCTTCTCCCAGTTCAAAAGCAATGCCTTACGAATATAATGTCTTCTGAAATACCCCTGTGTTTTAGTTCTCTTATACTAGAGAAAGGCATGCTATCCCAGCAGCAAGTCATGGCCTTCTAAAGTCAATAATCTACTGTTCCTTAGTGTTATCCATTCCTTTACCCACATCAAATTTGTCGCCTGGTAATACAGCTCCCAACTGGGCAAGGCAAACCCTCCTCTTATTCTTGCATCTTGTAACAGATTTAATTTTATTCTTGCTTTTTTACCTTGCCAAATATGCACTGCTCAAAAAAATAAAGGTAACACAAAAATAAGATATCCTAGATCTGAATGAATGAAATATTCTTATTAATACTTTGTTCATTACATAGTTGAATGTGCTGACAACAAAATCACACAAAAATCATCAATGGAAATCAAATTTAGCAACCCATGGAGGTCTGGATTTGGACTTACATTCAGAATTAAAGTGGAAAAAAACACTACAGGCTGATCCAACTTTGATATAATGTCCTTAAAACAAGTCAAAATGAGGCTCAGTAGTGTGTGTGGCCTCCACGTGCCTGTATGACCTCCCTACAATGCCTGGGCAGCAGGATCACAGCACACTAGCTCAAATCCCCCAGCAACTAAGACTAACCTGAGCACAACCAAGCCCCCACCTGAACAGAACACACCTCCAGCAATCAGAACATGGCCAACCCCCCAACCAATCAGAACACAGCCAAACCCCCTACCAATGAGAACACACCCCCACCCAATCAGAACACAGCCAAGCCCCCACCCAATCAAGTCCCACCCCCACTAGCAGTTAAAAGGAAGAAGCAGCTGCAATCTCACATCACTCTGAGAAGCAAGAGCTGAAGACAGAAGCCTGAAGATGATGAATGAGACTTCATCGAAACGTTGCCTAGATACTTCGAATCTTACGCGGGAGAAAACCCGAACAACCAAAGATCCATATATATATATATATATATATATATATATATATATATATATATATATATACACACACACACACACACATACATACACATACATATATATAAAGTGACTTTCCTCTTTATCATAAAAAGTATAAAAATTTAGTAATTCTTTAGTAATTTCTTTTTAACCATTTAGTAATTTCTTTTTAACCATTTTGATTTTTAATTTCTTCAAGTACTGTAAGTAAAATTTGATTTCTTTTCATTTTTCTTTCTGTTTCTCACAATTTCAAACTTTAACAAGACTCTTTTGTAAATCCAATATGGGAAAGTTATCCAAGTAACTGTTTTGGTTTGTTATTTCACCCACTTTCTTGGGCTACAATAGTCCAAGAAAGTGGGTGAAAAATGATATGGCTCATGGTTTGTTATTTGTATATCCCTTTTAATCATTAAGATAGTTGACTTCTGTTATACATCCAGTGTAGCATTTTTCCCCATATCATTCCTGAAGTCTGTTATTTTAAATCCACTTTCAGATCAGTTTCAGTCTGTCTAGGATAGCTTGTTCATCTTCCAGAATATATTTTAAAATATAATCTATCTATAATAGCAGTCACTCCCAGAATTAACAATGGATCCATTGTTCACAAATATCCTTCAATGATATTTGAATGAGGGTATTACATTATTTTGTTCCGTTCTGCAATAGCAAGTTAAAGTGTTCTCCTTTAATGTTTAGCTCTGGTTCCTTCTAGGGCCCAACCTTTAAAGTTTCATCCTGTTATGGTTTTTTTTTAAATTAGAAACAAATACATGGGAAGTATTTTTATTAATAAATTCTAAATTTCTATTTCAAATACTTTTGGATCCTTAATATAGTTATAACTTTCCAAATCAATGTTCTAATCACTCTTTTGATATTTATTATTTGTTTTAAGTCCTTAAACCTGCATTTAAAAATTTTAAATTAAGGATTGGAGAAAACTCGCCTGGTACAGTAAAACTTCTTCATCCAAAAGTTCCCAACAGCTGAGAAGCAGATAATAAGCAATAATCAAAAGGAAAGAAGTATAAGAACCCTAAGTCCATAAAGACACTGACTGCAGTTTGAGCGAAGATTTCTGGACCAATTGTGGGCAGTCTCAGGTAGTCTCTTTGTTTGGAGAGGAATTTGGAAGAGCCAGTCTACTTTTTGGTATTTTAGTTTGCCGGGGTCATCAGCTTCACTTTTAGCAGAGCTATCTCCAGTTTGCCATTTCTTCCCCAGAAGTCATGATCTGAAAAACTCTTAAGCAATATTTTATTGACATTGCTGGCCTTCTGGGACAAGATATCTCTGTAAATTGCAGTGTCAGAAGGAAGGAGAGGCAGTCTTGCCTTTCTTAGCAAATCTCAGAAATAGCATGTTTTTCAGAGCAACAAGATTTCCCATCTCAGGGGTGGAAAATATCTATTTTTCAAAAAGATTATTTAAAAAAACCCTCCTCATACAATAAACCTGAGATAGGGGAATCAAAATGCATTTTGTTTCAAGCCTGAAAGAAAACTTAGCATTTTTGAAGTTCTGTTGATCCAGGAGCTGGTTATGGTTTAGCAAAAACAAAACCAGAACATAAAAATTGCTCCCTCAACTAAAACAAAATCTTAAAAATGTAAGAAATTTCAGTCATGGGAGACATTTAATACCAATTACTACATGAAGAGGATTACTCAAAACAAACTTGTTTTATTTTTATTTATTTACTTTCTCTTTAAAATCTATATGGCAGACATTTAAACATACTCTTTTCCTCTATCTCATTTTTTATATTTTTACTCACACATCTATTCTTTCCTTTTCCTAAGATATATATAAAGAGCACTTTTGATCTCTAAACACCTTTGATTAATTTGGCAATTGGAAAAGAACATTCTTTCTTTACCTCATTCTCTTTACTTTCATTGTTTTTCTTTTTAATAGCCATCAGCATAGACCTTTTGCAAAAGATAATATTAATAGTTGCAGGTGCATGCTAAATGTTTTTTGTGTTCTTGATTTCAGCATGCCTTTGAAGATGATACATTCACTGGATATGCAGTCTGAATCTCAACCTCAACAGGAACCAAGAACATACTCTATGTGCACTAACTCCTAAACTTATTAGCCCAATGAAGAATAAGTGTTTTGCATATTAAATACACTTGGAAGTCTTCCTAAACAAAAGGGCATAAGAGGATGTGATATACAGACAATACTAAAATTTAAAACTGGGCTCCCCATCTAAATAGTTTTGTCCCAGGCAAGAAAAAAAATGGGCATCATTTTAACATTCCTATTTAGAAGAAGGATATTTCTCCCAAATAATGTTTTATAAATGTACTTATAAATAAATAAACCTGTTATGCTTTAAATATAGGCAGAAAACATTTTAGAATGCTGCACATTTTTCATCCCATACCCATGTTATGAAGCTATGGTGGTAGATTGGGGGATGAAATCATGTCATTACAGAGCCATGGTGGTGCAGTGGTTAGAATACAGTACTGTAGGCTACTTCTGTTGACGGCTGGCTGCAGGGCAGTTTGGCAGTTCGATTCTCACTGGCTCAAGGTTCCATCCTTCCGAGGTGGGTAAAATGAGGGCCTAAATTGTTGAGGGCAATATGCTGGCTCTGTAAACCACTTAAGAAAGGGCTATAAAGCCCTGTGAAGCACTATATAAGTCTGAGTGCTATTGCTATTATTGGCAGGCTTAATATTTTTGAAAAGTATGTGTATGCACCATACATGCAGATATACATATAAGAAACTACTTGATCATATTTTTAATGTTTGATGGATAATCCAATCCCAACATGTGCCATGTGCTTCCCATACCCATCCATGCTATTATATTAGTATAACAGAAAGATGACAAATGAGGCCAAACTAGAAAAATTAACCTTAATAGTTCCTATGACATAAAATATTAGGAAACTGCCTTTGTCTGGCCAGACCATGGTCTATCTCTATCCAACCCAATACAATTAATACTAGTTGGGAATGTTTCAGGCAGCAATGTTTTTATTGCAGAGTTATCTGAGACCAGAACACAATATACCTCTTGTTTGTATCTGTGTTTTTATCTATATCTTGTTTATATCTTTATTATGTATTCCATTTTCAAGCCATCAATCCTCTCAGCACATTGCATATACAGTCCCAGTTTCATCTTTAAAACAACTCTGTGAAATAAATTAGACTGAAAATATTGGAAGGAGCTTTCAAACAAGTCAGAACATTGTTCTATTTCAGTATTGGGATATGCTGATTATTCAGAGCTCTTCAAGGTTTTGAGAAAAAAAAATCATTCCCATATATATCAGGACATGGCAAGGCATTTTAATTACATCTTTTTGCATGTGGAATGTTAATCACACTAAAGGGTTTTTTTTTTTGCTTTTCTTTCAGGGAGAAAGTGAGAGAGAGAAAGAGAGTGAGCGAGTGAGCGAACTTTTATTTATATTTAGAAAAAAGTATGAGGTCACTTCGAACTCAAATATAGATTTCAAAACAATTGTAAAATAATTATGAAAAAAGGGCAGCATAGTTTTGTATTAATTTGTAAAAAAGAAGCCATGAAAACCCATTTAGGAAGCATTTCCATAGTTACAATTACAAAAATTCCTGCCATAAGATAATTTAGACAGTATGAAATGGGGATTAGACACATTTATGCAGAATTAGGTTATTAGTGGCTTTCAATTATAATGAAAATACAATTTCTCCCTTATGTGGGTGGATGCTCCTATATATGAATCGAGTGAATACCTTGTTCACCTACTATGAGTGCAAGATGCTGAATACATAGTTCTGTTTTGCATTTCTGAATGGATTCCAACCATTAATCTCCACAATTCAATTTGAATTGTCAATCACATTTAGAAAATTAATTCAATAATCTTAAAATCCAAAAGAGAGACTGAAACAATGTTAGAAAGCAATATAACGATGATGGAGTTAACTGAAGCACTCAAGAAGCAAAATAATGGAAAGGCACCAGGCCCAGATAGACTTCCAGCAGAATTTTACAAAACATTACAAGAATCATTGAATCTTCCATTGCTAGAAGTTATGAATGAAGTTATGTTAAAGAAGAAGACACCTAAATCATGGTCAGAAGCCTATATTACACTTATTCCAAAAGAGGAGGCCGACCCATTACAAATCAAGAACTATAGACCCATTTCTCTACTAAATGCAAATTATAAAATTTTTGCTTCAATGTTGGCAGAAAGACTTAAAAAATATTTAAATAATTTTATCCATCCTGATCAAAATGGATTTCTGCCAAAGAGACAAATTAAAGACAATATGAGAGTAATCTTGGACACCTTGGAATACTACCAGGCACATCCTGAAAAACAAATGGCTCTGATATTTCTAGATGCACAGAAAGCATTTGATAATGTGAATTGGTGATTCATTTTATTACTGTTGGAACAGATGGGTTTTGCTAGAAAATTTAATCAAGCAATAGAAACTATATACTATAAGCAAACGGCAAAGGTAATGATAGAGGGAGAACTGACAGACTCTATCAATATAAGAAAAGGAACAAGACAAGGGTGCCCACTATCACTGTTGTTGTTTGTGTTAACTTTGGAAGTTCTAAACAGAAATATTAGAGATGAAAAGAATATAAAAGGAATGAAAATCAAAAAGGAAGAATTTAAGCTGCAAGCATTTGCAGATGATCTGGTTTTCATCTTAGAAGACCCTTTAGAAATAGCATCAATATTGATAGAAAAGATAAAGACATATGGAAAGGTGGCTGGTTTGAAAATAAATAAAGATAAGACAAAGATCTTGACAAAGAATATGCTATTAAGACAAAAGGAAGAACTGGCGGACCTATTGAAAATTCAGGTCACGAATAAGATCAAGTACTTGGGGATATATTTGACAGCAAGATGTACTACATTAAAAGAGAATAATTATATCAAACTTAAACAGCAGATAGTGCTAGATCTGGTGAAATGGGAAAATTTACAACTGTCACTAATAGGGAGACTTTCAACAATCTAGATGAATATATTATCCAGAATTTTATATTTGTTTCAAATAATTCCAATTAGACTTGGAAAAGATTACTTTGAAGATCTAAATAAAATTGTGTTAAAATATATATGGCAAGGTAAGAAAGCGAGAATAAAGTTAAAACTTTTGCAAGATGCTAGAATTAGAGAAGGGTTTGGTTTGCCTAATTGGGAGTTGTACTATCAAGCTACAAATCTGATGTGGGCCAAGGAATGGATAACACTAAGAAAGACTAGATTGTTGACATTAGAAGAACATGATTTGTTGTTGGGCTGGCATGCTTTTCTATGGTATAAGGGAACTGAAACATAGGGCTATTTTAGAAGACATTATATACGGGAGTCTATGTGGTTGAACTGGGAGAAGATTAAAAGACAATATTATTTGAAAATTCCAGTCTGGTTATCGACTATTGAAGAATTTTCTTATCCTATAATATACAAAAAGGAATAAACAGTTAGATAAGGTGAAATATTGAATGAAAAGTGTGAACTCAAATCTATACAAAAACTAGAGGAACAAGGTATAAAGATGAATTGGTTTTCATATGCGCAAATACATTCAAGGTATGATAAAGATTCTAAAACAGAAGGTTTCTATGATAAATAGACTGATTTAGATAAGATTTTGACAGGTACTGATGAAAAGGTGATTAAAAAACTGTATGGATATTTATTAGAAATTAAATTAGAAGAAGAACAAGTTAAAGAATCTATGATTGCTTGGGGGAAAAATTTTGGATATGGGATCAATTTAGAGAAATGGCAAAAATTGTGGTCTCAAACTTATAAAATGACAATGTCAACAGCATATAAAGAAAATTAGTATAAGATGTTTTACAGATGGCATTTTCCCCCAACAAGAATAGCAAGAATGTTCAAGAATAAATCTGAAAAATGTTGGAAATGTCATCAGATACCTGGCTCATATTAACATATATGGTGGACTTGTGTGGATGCTAAAAAATACTGGACTAAAATTCACATGTGGTTGGAAAAAATGACAAAAAAAACATATAGACTTGAAACCAGAGATATTTTTATTGGGAATTTTACCTGAAATATATAGTAAAGACTTGAAATACCTGATTGTAAATGTATTAACAGCGGCTATGATTGTATTTGCTAAAAACTGGAAAAATGAGAAAATACCATCATAGAAGGAAATCATTAAGAAAATATTGGAATGTGCTGAAATGAGTAGATTGACATTTGAAATTAGAGAACAAGAGGATAAACAATTTTATAAAATTTGGGATCTTTTCTATCAATGGTTAGATAATAAAATACAGTAATGAAATAGGTAGACTTTTAGAAAATAATAAATATATAAAGATGTACTTCTTTCTTATTATATCTACAAAATGATTTTAGGATAGATTTGGGATGATAATATGAACTGTTATAAAATAAGCTAAGTAAATTATGATTAGCTTGTAAAACATGAATGAATAAAAGTATAGTCAAATGATTGATTAATAATGATACTAAGGTATTTAATTTTTGATTGAAAATATGAGATTATATGCAATGTAATTGTAATTGAAGACTATGAAATAGAAGCCCAAAACAATTTGTAAACCAACCGGCACACTGTATGTACACCTATGGAAGATAGCTTGATGTTTTTATGTTTTTATGTTTTGTTTGTTTATGTTTGTTTTTAAAAACCAATAAAAATTAAAAAATTAACAACGTTTAAACATCTGATTACCTTCCTCTATCATGATTTGTCCATGGTGTGGATGGTACAATATATGACAGGGTCTCTGCATATACAAAAAAGAAAAAAATGGAACAATTTTTGAATGATATATTACGGTTTTGCAAATAACAACAAATGGAAAAGCCACAATATAGGACAGAAAAGACTCATCTTGGACACAGTTTATTAGATATTTAGCAAGAAACTTTCATTGGCACTGCTGTTTTGCTTAACCAACCTATTGTGCTTGTAATCTGTGTTTTCGTCTTAATGACAATAAGGAGAGCTATAAGCTTTGTTTGACTTGCAGATATTATATGAAGGGGCGGATAAACACTTTTTTTTTTTTTTTAGCAGGTGCTGTGAAAACTTGTGGCAAGTCAGATACCCTGGTCTTTTTAGTTCAGAATCATATATCCTGGCTAGTTGTGTGTTTTGGGTTGAAGTCTTTTCCAACTGTATTACGAAAAGGCAAGGATTGAACCCGAGACCTGCATATTAAGCAGATGCTACACTACTGAGCTTTGACCCTTTTGTAAATGAGGTTTCCCCCTGAAGAGCCTTTTGGAACTGCTTGCTGTGAGAAAAGAGTTTTTTTTTAATTTCAGAGATCCTGGAAGAAGAATTGACGAAGCAGATCAGTTCCTCCATTTATCAGCCAGCCTAATAAGACACCTTGACAAAAGGCAAAGAATGAAATTACATTTGGCCTTTGCAGAGAGACAGTAGAGAGGGCACCATGCTATCAGACAACCTGCCATCAAATCCCAGAATTGATATAGATGACAAACTGGCACTGGGGATCAAACTCCAAACTAACAGCATGTGATTCTTGTCCTATATAAGTTTTGCACACCCTTTGAAAAAGACTTGAGAGGCTGTCTTTTTGCTAGCTTCTTATTTGATGGGGCAATAGAACAATGATTGAATTAGACTGAACTGCTGCCCTGTCAATGTTTCATCACTAACACTTTCTCCTATGTTGTCAGCATCTCTCCTTGAGTTCCCAGAAGCTTCTTTGAACTAGCCAACTTGCAAAATTCACATGGCAGAATGCCAACTTCCGGAGACGATATCAGCTCTGTGGATTATCTGCCAGGCCTTTTGCAGACTCAGTTTCCCAAGTAGGTGCATACTTCTGCTTGGTAGTTCTGAGCAAAGCAATTTGGATACACCAGGGTGAAAAATAGAGGCAATGCTATTTTCCTCATCAGGAGAAGAGGGAGACAATTGGTTTCTTTCTACAAGGTATTTCAAATCACCCTGATTTGTAGTTTCAGTAGTTGGAGGAGGTTTCTGTGTAATGCTTTCCACAACCCTTTTCTGGTTATTAGAACTGCTGAAGAAAGCTTAGAAAAGAAAGCAAAGAAGTGGTTATTCTTTGCTTTTGAAAATCAGAGATTGTATTATTTAGTGAAGCAGTTTTTGCAAGGCTCTGTCCAAGAAAAACATATCTTCCAAGATCTCAGTAACCCTGTTATTTATAATAACTGGTGGGATTTTAGGTCTGGTTATTCTTTTACTAAGCCTGCTTTCCTTAATCAGCCATATTTGAGTTATGTTGGAGCTGCAGTCCCATGACATCTAGAGACAACCAGTTGGAAAAGGCAGTCTTTCAGTGACACTCTTAAGGTCACCCTTAATTGTTTCTAAGATCACATCAAGGGGGATCTGTGGTACAAGCTTTATGTAATAATAGGATGAATGCTCACTGGATTTCTCTAGGGAGTCATAGAGATGATTTTGGAGAAGTGCAGAAACATGCACTGTGTCCTGAAAAGGAGAAAGTATTAGGAAGAGACTCAGCTGGCTTTTATTCTGACTTGCTGGAGTATAAGAGAGAGGGAAGATAAAACACAATCAGATTTCTGATATAGTAATTCTGTTACTATAGTCTCAATGAAGTATAGTTGTTGTCTTTTTATGGAGTCTGTTTCCTGATCTGGACAAACTTCATGGCTGATTATTTCCAGGGCTAGGTTGAACCAATAGCTGTGATAGAGCATGTCATTTAATGGGGCGAAAATTAATTTTTGTAATTTGTTTCAGTGTTGGTTTCTAAATGGAGGTTGGGCTCTTGGTGTTTTTACACCAAGAATTCAAATCTGCTGTTATTTTTGCAACTGCACGACGTTTAGCTTGCTATGGTAAATCCGTGTGCGATCATACACCCCACATATACTGTTAACTTCATCTTCTCAAAATTACACCTCGTGCTACAAAAATTAAAGTTTTTCCCCTGAAAGAATCTTACCTAGATAAACAAAAAAGAATTTCTGCAATCATAAACTAACATCAGAAAGCAATGATCTGAGTTTCAAAAATGTTTAAGTAAGTTTCATCAAGTCTTGTTTTGATTTGTTCTTGCTTCTTGGCCTCTTTTATAACTTGCCAACTTGCTTCTTGGCCTCTTTTATAACTCTCACGTTTGGGTATACACTCTGCTTGCTGCCTCTGTGACCTGTTTCACACATCTCACTGTTGATTGAGCATGACAGGGCCACTGTGGTACTAGCATTGGTTCATCAATGAACTTCTTTATTTCCGCTGTAGTCAGTTTGCACAACAAAAGTGGCTCATATACATCTTCAGCCTAGTCAATCAGTTCCAGCAAAGTAGATGCTCTGGCTTGATCATTACCAGTACATGGTACCACCTTCACAGCCAGTATTCACATTTGTAGAATCACCTCCTAAAAGTATCTTCAGTAGTTTGTGCTTCAGCACATTTTTGCTATTTTGTTAATTTGCATTGAAGGTTAATGTGAAGAGAGCTATAGAACTTTAGCCATACAGTTGACTTTACACAATATAACCCCCATGCCTTCTTATCTTGTGGATGGGCTTCTTTTTTTTCCTCACAGATAAGCCTCAAGGACATATGATACAAACCATATGAGATGGTTTCTGGTTTTCTGTCTAGACATCCTACTTCCTCATTAGTGGAGCATTAAGAGTGATCTTGATTTGCTTGGAGAAGGAGAATGGGACTACTCAGAACAGGCCACTCTTTAATAATACAACTATGTATCTGGAGAGTGATTTGGGGAGTACCATCCATATTCTCTAGCTTTGTTTGCCATCAAAACACCAGGACCATCAATACAGTTATTTCTTCGTAATGAAATCTTATTTAATTCCAAGGTGGCTTTAGGAGAAAGGGGTAGAAGATGACATATTTCACAGAGAAACTGCTACCTATCAAATGCTTTCCTGGGGAAACAGCCCACACTTCTTGGTAACTCTTAATACTTTTCTGATCCTCATGGCTTGTTGGAATAACAGCATGGCAGTGAGAAAAGCAAAACTCCAGTTTTTTTTTGTTGATAACTAACCTTAGTTACAATTCTGACATTAGACCATTATCTCCTTTATTAATGAAATAATACAGTCGATCTGTCTTACTGGGAAAGACCATGATTCTTTTGACAGGCAAAAAAAAAAATGTTTGCAAACATGGAATGGGACTTTTTCCTTTTTGCTTCATTCCCAATAGCAGCTTATTTTAATGCAGCATAAAGGAGGCAAGGAGGGTCAAGTTTATAAATGGCTGGAAAGTTAGTTTCCATAGCTGCCAGCAATTACTGTGCAGACTCAGACATGTGGCAATTACAGTCCAAGGCTGTTATTCTGTGCATCAGTGAGACATAGTAACAAATGACAAATTTAATTCATTATTGCAGCAAGTTGGTTTCAGCTCATTCTGAGCATAGGGCATAGTAAGTGTCTTCGGTAAGATTTTTCCACCTATAATATTCACCTCATTTTGTCTGCACACTTTGATGGTTTTAGCAAATAGGTGTGCATTCAACTCATAGAAGACCGAATGGCATCGGTCATTCACAATCACCGTGTGTTGACTGGGACTTATCAACTGAATCTTTGTGCATACAAGATGGATGCATACATGACATTTCAAGGAAAATGAATATGTTCACTGCTCATGGTCAACAGATACATCCACAGTGGTAGTGGGACTTCACAGTGTGATCTGGCTTCCTTTTGATTGACTGATGTGAGCATAAAACCCTTTCATTACATGGCTTTTCAAGTCTAATACTATATTTGGCTTTTCAGAGATAGATAAATTGTATAGGACTAAGAGAAATAAAGGGCAAGGACAAAACACCCTAAATTCAATTCAATTCAGTGTAATTTATATGATTACCCTCTTTCTTAATACCTTTTTCCTTCAACATATTAAAATGCATAATTTAATGGAAATGTTTAAAGATCTCTGGAATCCAACCCTAAACCTTTGGATAAGACCAGTGTTGGGATTCAATTTTTTTTCCGATCGATTCTGTGGGTGTGGCTTGGTGGGCGTGGCAGGGGAAGGATACTGCAAAATCCCATTCCCTCCCCACCCCACTAACTTGCTTTTCAGCTCTGTTCTCCTGTGCAGGGCAACAAAAGAAGACCCAGCCGATCAGCTGGGACCCAGGAGGCAGAGGGGCTGTCAGAGGTGGTATTTGCTGGTTCTCCAAATTACTTAAAATTTCCGCTACTGGTTCTCCAGAACTGGTTAGAACCTGCTGATACCACCTCTGGATGAGACATATACTGTACATCTCTGGTGCTATATCCCTGGTGTATCCCTGCACCAGTATGCCAGCTGGGGAATTCTGGGAGTCGAAGTCCACACATCTTAAAGTTGTTGCAATTTGGAAACATTGCTCTGGGTGGTTCATTTAGAAGTATAGCCTGCACAGTTGTCCATCCTTCCCTACACAGAATAGTATTTAACCCAGGTGTATGGATTTTATGCTGTGATAAGAGACAAAAGAGTTTCATGCACATCTTTAGCCATTTGGAGTTCTCTTTCCCTTCATTCCTTTTTTCTTTTATTGGGAGTGCAAAGGCATTAAAAGTAGATAGGCATAAAAGAGAAACATCTGCCCTTCTCACCCTGTGTGTGCATGTTCAAAATTTACTGTAAGCTTAGTCATGTCCCTTATGATACGGAGGGCCAGCTTGCTTTGCATGTGGGCAGAGTCAAAACTCCCCCCAGATTTCCACACATCGCCTGCCATTAATATAGTTGTCAGCTGCTTTATTTATAACATTATCAGCCCATATTGCAGAGCCATTCATTACTATTAGCACTCAATTAATAACAGATTACCATCTGTGCTGCTGCAGCTTGGTATTGCTATTTAAACCACAGTAAAGGTTACCCAATTAAGCAATGTATAGTGATTAATATTCCTACCAGTGGGACTTTACTAGGGCGTCCCAAACTACCTTCACACCATCTGTGCATTGATGAAGTGAGAGAATGAAGCAGTGTTGCTTTGGTGGGAAGAAAGATAATAGGAAGATTGAAAAGCAGACTATGAAATGGAACAGTACTGTAGAACTGTACAGCACCAGTGCTGTGTTTTCAAGCAGGGATTTACTGCAGATTTGTCTCTAGGCACCCACTGCACCTATGGACAGGATTTTGAAGGGTTGTAGGCTTGTAGCAAAAGGCTAAGACTACAATTAATGAACTTACACTACTGGGTCACAGTATGATGTAGAAGGTAATCAAAGAATAGCATTTACCCTGTAGCTGGGATATACAGAAGTGATCACACAAGTAGATGTATTTCATCTACTTGATCAAACAATATCAGTGTTTTACTATATTGTATCCCCTACTGTCTCAGAAATGGGATAAAATATAAATACATGGACCTCTATCAGTAACATTTTCCATCACAACTGCCACTTCTCATTTATTTGTCAATTTAAAAATATAGATCTTAATAATCTATTTCATTGATTAAAAATCTAGAAAACGGAAGGCCATTTGTTAAAGTTTCACAACTCACTGCCAAAATCTGCAAAAAACCATAATTAGGGTCATATGAATGGAGTCCATTTTGAAACCTTGGCTCTTGTTCCTTTTTTGCCCACCAGTGATTTTTGCACACCATTTGATTACATCTGCTTATTTATACTGTCTTTGGCTGCTTTCCTCCCCAAATAGTTAGTGTAATTGACAGTTATCTCTGAGTGTGTGCATCCTGTAATCACAACAAAGATAACAGTCAATTATACCCACGATGAACAAAATAATAGACATGAAATTTTAATATTAGAGGAAGGCAAAATAGGAACGAGAGTCAAACCTTTTTGGTCATTGGATGAGGTGCTATAACATAACACAAAAGTCTTTTCTTTAATTATTCAATCCATTCTTCCATGGAATGTTCATAAACATTCTGATAAGATTTTTTTTAACAGCAAGTATTATTAACACTTTTTTAATTGAGAGAATTTAGAAGGCAATTGCTAGATTATTTTAAAATGTGATGTGGAAGGGAGAATTGCATCAAGCTGGGCAAGTAAATGGCAGGTGACTGGCAAGAAATACAGAGATAAAATTATAAGCCAAACCCACAGCTGTGATTTTGCATGAATCTTTGTTTTCAGTGAGTTCCCAACTGGTGTACTGAATTAGATGAACAACAATAGATTTTTTTTAAAAAAAGTGGTCTCCAGATTTCATAAGTTTCAAAGAATAACAGAGTTGGAGGGGACCTTGGAGGTCATCTAACCCAACCCCCTGCTCGAGCAGGAGAGTCTATTCCAAATATTAGCCTCTACCTAGGACCAATTGTGATTTTTCTGCCACCTCTGTCAACAATGTTATATAAACAGGTGCACTTGCACTTATAAACCATGAAAAATTACTGGCTTAGATAAGTATTTAAATAGACAGTTTGAGCTGTTGGTCAGTTTAAAAGTAAATAAACAAATTGATTTTAAATGGACAAACAAAGCCAGATGGAAGTAATCATTCATAAATAGAATAAAAAATGGCTTGGTTAGCCTCTGGACTGGCCTGTTAATTTTCAGAATCCTAGTTTAAATATAAAAATGTAAAGGGATAAATATTATTACTATAAATGGGAAGAATAGAATGGCTTAGCTGAGCAAAATAATTTTTGTTACCTAGGAAAATGGTGGATTTTAAGGACATGATTGATAGCTGCAAAATTAAAAAATATATATCAGAAAATAGATATATATTTCTCATTTTCAAGGAAAAAACAAAAAGAACTTTACTTCTGAATTGTTAATTGAAAGTTAGGAAACTGTGTTCATATTTGTCTACAAAACTTAGTTTAAGATGCCCATCAAAATGAGGAGAAGCTGCATTGGCCTATTTCATGCATGCTTCCTCCCCCCACCAAACAAAACTCCCTAACCAGGTAGCAAAGCTGCAAAAAGAACAAACCTCTTATTAGTTTAGAGAAAGATTAAAAGCAGATAATTTACTTGAGACACTAGGAATCAGTTCTTCCGAGACTATATTTCGTGCTTGACTAACACAATCATTTGTTTCAAAGCTAGAAATTCACCCAGGGGATTTGCTTTCTGTCAAACATCCAAAAGGATGAACAGTGGACTGGCAGCTAAAATCATGACATGCACAGAACTGAATTTTGGACCCATATGCTTTAAAAGATAAAGCATTATTAAGTCAGGATATTTCTGGCTTAAAAGTAAAGTCTCTTTTAACTCCAGGTAACTTCATACAGAATATAGAATAACAGAGCTGGAAGGGACCTAGTCCAACCCCCTGCTTAAGCAAGACACCCTATACCATTTCAGACAAGTGACTGTCCAGTCTCTTCTTAAAAGCCTCCAGTGATGGAGTACCCTGAACTTCTGAAGGAAAGCTGTTCCACTGATTAATTGTTCTCACCATAAGGAAATTTCCAGGGGTGGGCTTCAAAAATTTTAGAAACCGATTCTCTGCCCGGTTGCTGGGGTGGGCGTGGTCATGGTGGGCGTGGCCTAGTCAGCTTCCTGCACCACAAGGTTTTCACCCTTCCCAGGCTCCAGAGGCCCTCCCGGAGGCCAGAAACAGAACTTCCGGGAGGCCCGTTTTTCACCCTCCCCGAGCCTCTACATGGGCCCTGTACTTACACGGCATCCAAAATGAGCTGCGTGGAGACTCCTGGGTGGGGCGGGGCAGGGTTGATGGGGCCAGCCAGATATGGATTAGAGGGCTTGCCAAACTGCGCAGCATCTTGCCCGAACCCGTGCAAACCTGAAGCAGCCCATCCCTGGAAATTTCTCCTTAGTTTTAGGTTGCTTCGCTCCTTGATTAGTTTCCATCCACTGTTTTTTGTATTGTCTTCTAGTACTTTGGAAAATAGGTTCACCACCTCTTCTTTGGCAGCCTCGCAAATATTGGAATACTGCTATCATATCACCCTAAGTCCTTCTTTCCCCTAAACTAGCCATACCCAGTTCCTGCAACTGTTCTTCATATGTTTTAGCCTCTAGTCCCCTAATCATCTTTGTTATTCTTCTCTGCATTTTTTCCAGAGTCTCAATATCATTTTTTATGTGGTAACCAGAACTGGATGAAGTATTCCAAGTGTTATTAGGGCTTTAAAAAACAGTACTAATACTTCACATGAACTTGATTCTATACCTCTGCAAACCTAGGATTATATCAGCTTTTTTGGATGTTGCAAACATTGTTGGCTCATATTTAAGGACTCCATGATTCCTCTCACAGTTACTGCTATTGAGCCAAATTTAACCTAATCTGTACCTGTACATTTCGTTTTTTTTGCTTAATGTGAACTCTTACTTTTCTCTACATTGCAGTTCATTTTGTTATATAGGGCCCAGTGTTCAAGTCTGTCCAGATCTATCTGGATTTTGAGCTTGTCTTCTGAGCTTGTCTGCTGGGGATACTTACCCAGCTTAGTGTTGTCTGCAAATTTGATGAGTTCCCCTTCTATTCCTTCATCTAAATTGTTTATGAAGATATGAAGAGTAAGGTAAAGGTTACCCTTGCGCATAGTTCCCCTCGTGCTAGTTGTTTCAATTCTAGGGGGTGGTGCTCATCTCTGTTACAAAACCAAAGAGCCAGCGCTGTCCAAAGACCTCTCCATGGTCATGTGGCTGGCATGACTAAACATCAAAGGTGCATGGAACGCTGTTGTCTTCCCACCAAAGTGGTCCCTATTTTTCTACCTGCATTTTACATGCTTTTGAACTGCATCATTTTATACGAGATATCCCAAATTTTATCTTAAAATTTATGTTATACTTTCAACCAATGGTTATATATGTCTATATTATGTTTTATATCAGTCTATTAAATTTCTATCACATTAAATTTTTATCACAGAATTATCTAGTCTATTACATTGCCATGCCTTTTTATCCAACCATTGATAAAACAAATCCCATATCATATAAAATTGTTTATCTTCTTGTTCTCTAATTTCAAATGTCAATTTACTCATTTCAGCACAGTCCATAATTTTCTTCATAACTTTCTCCTGCATAGGTATTTTATCGTTTTTCCAATTCTTAGCAAATACAATCCTAGCTGCCGTTAAAACATTTACAATCAAATATTTCAACTCTTTGTTATATATTTCTGGTATAATTCCCAATAAAAAGATCTCTGGTTTAAAGTCTATATGTTGTTTTATCATTTTTTTCCAACCATGTGTGGATTTTAGTCCAATTTTTTTTGCGTCTGAGCACGTCCACCACTTTTTTACAGAAGTCTGTAAAAATATGTTCTGTGACAAATTTACTTTTATTCTATTTAAGGAGTAAATAATTGATATTTGTGTTAATCTTGATTCAAATCAAATACATTTTAGTCAAAGTAGCATGTAGCAAGGAAAATCACAGAAATGATAACTAGTATCTTGATTTAAGAATGCTTTAATGTCTTCAAAGACCAGAAAAGACTCAGTGAAGGAAGGATTGTCCTCAGATTAGAACAGAAATGAATAGAAGAATAGATACATACACTTCCATGAGAAGAGAGTAGTTTATAAAATGGGAGCAAACTCCATTGCTTACTAGCACTGATGATGTTACCTAGTGTGGTAATGAAATGTCTTCAAAAAAACCAACAAAACAAAACACCCCCTAAGCTCAGAGACCACCAAGGACAGCACAAAAGAGAAACTTATTCGAATCTGTATGCTGTTTTTATTCTTTTTGCAGAGGACAGGCAACTAAAAGGATCATTGTGATCAGAAGGATAATTAAAAGTTACCTTGGTAATGCTTCAATATTAGATTTTTTGTATGCCATATGTGTGGGATTGCTCAGCTCAGAAGTTTTCTATATGAGTTTACTGTCAGAATGGAATTTCGGAAACTTTGAATAGTATTTCAAGAGAAACATTTTTTAAAAATCCAGATTTCAGCTCTCATTATCCATGCATGTAAATATATGTATAATATTTATGCATGAATGCCAGGTGTGCATGTATGTATTACCTATCTCTCTGCCTTTGTTTGCCAATAGCAGAACTATTTATGCTTAAGAAAGAATGTAAAATTATAATATATAGTATCCCCACATCAATCAGATTAGTAGCTTCTTTTCTGTTGTTTTTTTCTCTTTCAGATAAACTCTTGATTTTCTTATTTTTCAACATTGGCCTACCAAGTACTTTCTGCAATAAATAAAAAGATATCAGAGTGCTTTCCCCACTTCACCGTGATTCTTCAGGTAAAAACTACAGGTCAACTCTCCAACTTACAACCACAACTGAGCTCAACATTTCCATTGCTAACCAAGACAGTTGTTAAGTGAGTTTTACCCCATTTTACAACTTTTCTTGCCACGGTTGTTAAGTGAATCATTGCGCCTGTTAAGTCAGTAACACAGTTGTTAAACGAATCTGGCTTTCTCATTGTTGTTGATTCTAAGAAGGTCACAAAAGCAGATTACATGACCCCGGGACACTGCAACCATCATAAATATGTACCAAATGTCTATGGAGATTCTCAGTCATCCAGGTCATAGTTGTCCCAAAGGTGCTTTTTGAAGAGGCAACTGGACTTTCTGGTTTTTCTTTGAAGATGTTTCACTTCTCGTCCAAGAAGCTTCTTCAACTTCTTGAATGAGAAGCAAAACATCTCTCAAAGAAAAACCAGGAAGTTCAGTTGCCTCTTCAAAAAGCACCTTTGGGATAAATATATGCCAGTTGTCAAGATCTGAATTTTTGATCACATGACCATGGAGATGCCACAACAGTTGCAACTGTGAAAAACAGTCATAAGTCACTTTTTCCCCAGTGCTGTCACTATGGTCACTAAATAAATGGCTATATGTTGGGACCACCTGTATTTATTTTTGGCAATGTTTCTAATAAACCTAATAAAAGAATAAGAAAATACAATGCACGTACCTATAAGCGATAATGAAACAATAAAAGAAAATAATGGTTAGGGTAAAAGCACTATCATCCATTTGCAGTTTTGGTACGTCATCACCTAAAGCAGTGATGGCTAACTTTTTCCATGCTGTGTGCCAAAAGCCTGCACCGATGATGCAATGCACATGCATCTCCCCCCACCCCCTGCACATGTGTGTGCAACCCCCCACACCACATGCCTCTGCGCATGCACGTACGTCTCCCATGCATGTGTCTCCCCCCGCGCATTTATGGCAGATACAATCAGCTGGCATGTGTGCATGCACAGTGGGGCTTTTCCAAGCGACCTTTCGTGTGCCGGCAGAACTGGCTCTGCATGCCACTTCTGGCACATGTGTCATATGTTCGCCATCACGGACCTAAAGGATTGGGAAAAGAGCCAGTTCTTGATATCTTTTTTAAAGACCAATGAGGTCAAGGACACGGTATGTCAGAAGAAAGGTTGTTCCATAAGATAGTGGCTACCACTGCAAAGGTGCAACACCGAGTCCCGCCAAATGGCATTGTTTCAATGACATTAACCTGAATGCATTCTCCCTATAAGAGTATGTGGGGCTGGCAGATACTCTGGAGAGAAGGTGGTTTCTCAAGTAAGCTAACACCATGATGGTGCTCAGTATCAAAATCTTAAGAGTATTTACACCAAGACAAATTCCTTGTGTGTCCAATCACTCTTGGCCAATAAAATATTCTATTCTATTCTATTCTATTCTATTCTATTCTATTCTATTCTATTCTATTCTATTCTATTCTATTCTATGCTATGCTATGCTATGCTATGCTATGCTATGCTATGCTATGCTATGCTATGCTATTCTTATAAATGCAGGGTTAAATTGACATAGATTAGGATCTGGACGTATAGTGAGTCCTGGTGGTTAGAGTGCAATTTTGCAGGCAAATTATGCCCATAGCCTGGAGTTGAATCCTGACAGGGCTCAAGGTTGATTCAGACTTTGTCATGCTCCTGGTAGAGACTGACTCTGAGGGAGAGGAGGAACAGCCGACAGGGAGTGGAAGTGTGGCTCCGGAGGTTGTGGAGGAGGCTGGGGAAGGGCAGAGGCTGGCTGAGCAGACAGGCCCATCCCCTATCCATCCTAGGCCCATCCCCTATCCATCCTAGGGCATGCAGGGAGGAGAGGATAAGGGAGAGATGTGGTCTACTTGGGAGGAGAGGGCCTTGATTCTCTTCATGGGCTGCAGGTATGAGAACTGCATAAGAGTTTGGACCTGCATTCTGGCAAATGCTGGAGGCAAAGCATGTTTTATTTTGGTTTGAGGTTATCTTGGTTGGCATCCTTCCAACGGACTGTGCCTTGTTATCTCCTTGAATTTGGTAAATACTTCTCCTGTTCCGTTGTGGAAATTTCATCATTGTAGTTTGTTTGGTTTTTATTTTCACCTCTATCTGCTCATTAAATTTGGTCTGTATTGCTTTCTTTTGAAGATTATTTTTGAGTATGTTTTATCTCCAACTGAGAATTATTGAACAGTGGGGCCAAGTTGGAGGCATTAAAGGACATTTGTTTACATTTTGGATTTTGTTACATTTGTGTTACACTCTGGGTCATCACAGACTTCCATCTTTCTGAGATTGGTAAAATAAGAACTCAGATTGCTGGGGAAATATGCTGATGTTATAAAACTGCTCAGAATAGCATAATAAATACCATTATGGAATGGTATATGAGTCTAAGTGCTATTGCTATCGCTATATACCTTCCTACTGCTATTTTACTACTATAAGTAGTAGTAGAAGAATGTCAAGATCAGTAGTGGGATACAATTTTTTTTATTACCGATTCTATGAGCGCGGCTTGGTGAGTGTGGCAAGGGAAGGATACTGCAAAATCCCCATTCCCTTCCCACCCCACTAACCTGCTTTTCAGCTCCATTGTCCTGTGCAGGGCAACAAAAGAAGACCGAGCCGATCAGCTGGGACTTGGGAGGCAGCAAATAGATGGGGGCAGAGCTAGTCAGAGTATTTGCTGGTTCTCTGAACTACTCAAAATTTCCACTACCAGTTCTCCAGAACTGGTCAGAACCTGCTGAATACCACCTCTGGTCAAGATATTTGCAAACGAAGATGACCATTAGTATTGTCCTCATTGCCCTCTGATTTCTGAAATTAGTGTTGCTGTGAAGTCAGTGTTAATCTCTTTTTCCCTCTTTTCAGGTCTATTTCCAATTTTTAATGAACATGTCTGTGTCCACAATTGATTGGATCGATCTTTCTTCACAGAAACATAAGAAAAGAATTTGCTAAAGTTTTGTTTTTATCCAATACCTTTCTGCTACAGTACATCAATTTGTCTATTGCAAACACAGTTTAAACTTTTTGGAAGGGTGATCAAAGGAGCGTCTAAGCATATCGGGTTTGGGCAGACATTGGTGAGGACTTATAGAACCATAATGAAAAAACGTCACAGACAGATTATCCTTGAGGAAGGGTAAAGCTTTGCAAACTGGCCCATGTTTGAATGAATAGAGTGGGCAGGGGGTAGAACAAGCAAATGGGGGGGGGGGGCTTGGAGCAATGCTGAAGCCGCCCGCCGCTTTGGGCGCGAAACAGTGCTGCCCAAAAATGCAAATGATCTCCGATGACCAGATGGAGAGAGCTGACGTCGGGAGATCGTGATGTGATTTGGAGGCTGAAAGCCTGAAAAAATGAACTGGGCTATATCCAAACCTGCTGAGAAATATTCCTGTTTCGGCCAAGGAAGAACAAAAAGCACTGCCTATCCACAACGAGGCTGAGCCAAAACTGGGGAATGCTGTGGAGGAGTCCCGTGGAGGAGGAGGAGCATTCCAAAAATTAAGCCCAGCCTAGACATGTGGAGACTGAAGCACCTACCACTACTGGATGCTCTGAACAGCTCATGGGAGAAAGGATGTTGGTACTTACCTGACACCCCCGTTCTCTTTGAGCTGTGAAGAGCATCCAGCCCCACTCTTTTCCATCTGGTGGGGTCCTGTTTCGGCCAATGAATTGTTAGGGCATTGAGGACGAGGACATTTATTTCTCTCGTCTTTGCCAAAACTGGGGAATGCTGGGGAGGAGTCCCGTAGAGGAGGAGGAGCATTCCACAAATTAAGCCCAGCCTATACATGTGGAGACTGAAGCACCTCCCACTACTGGATGCTCTTCACAGCTCAAAAAGAACGGGCGTGTTGGGTAAGTACCAATGCCCTTTTGCTGCAGCTGTGAGGGGAAAAGATATAGATAACATAGATATAGATGAGAGAACTAATGGGGTACAGTGGTTAAGGTGCTAGACTAGGACTAAGAGGACAATCCAGTTAGCCTCTCTGAGCACTAAACCAAGAAGTTGAAAAACATTTATTTAGAAACTTGGATTGGACTAGTCCATAACTTTCAGTGAAGAAACCCTGTGGATTTATCTGGGATGATAATTATGTGTATGAATCCCACTTATTGCAGTGTAACAAGAACAGTTGGAACCTCAGTAATATCTGTGTTGAGAAAAATCAATTTACCAGGTCTCGAAGAGCCTTTGGGCAGAAGCTTTTGGCCCCCAGGGGTTTAGCAACTTTTCATATTGCTCACATGAGAATGGTCAAGTCTTGGTGTGGGACAAATCTAATTGGAAGCACATATTGAAACAAGAAGCTCATTTCACCATTAGCTGCAGTTACTTCATTAGGCCACAAAAAGAACAAATGTGGTTTTGCTCAATTAGTACACAGTAATTGCTCTGCATTTAAAGGCCAACCATATTGCATATTTTCATTATGGAAGCAAATGACACAGAGAATGCAGAGTAGGTTAGAAAAGTACATATTGCAGTGTGACTATGAAACAGTGGAGAAGTTATTTTCCCACAACTATCTGGAAAAGCCATTGGCTCTAAGGGCAGCATTCAGGGCTATCTGAACATTATTGCCCTGTTTGTGAATGTATGTGCCCTGTGTGTGTGTGTGTGCTTTTTTCTTTCTTTTGAATTTTACCTCTGTTACAGTGATAGATGGATAATCCAGATAAGGTCCATATTTGATCCTCTTCACTACACTGCAGTGCATCATGTTTTAGGACTGCAAAATTAAGGGATGTGGGTAGTGGATACCTGATATTGCCTCGAGACTGCCAAGCCAATCCTAGTATTAAAGGCCACATCTCTGTTGTAGGAATCTTATTAGCTAAAGTCAAGTTAAGAAAACAACAGCGTGAATAAAAGAGAATGAAAGATGGGTATAAACATGAAATCAGTATGCAATTAATTTCATTACAAAGTTTAGGCTCGGTTGTAGGATAGATAGAAGTATGCCACAGTGAATTTCTCTATAATCAGTTGTGGTATATTGAGTCAGAAGGACCCATGGTGGGTTCCTGGAACAACCACATTAATAAAAGCTGGTCTTATTAATAAACTGTCATCTAGTTTGCATTTCAGAGATTTGTTTTAACTCCCATCTGTTTCTGTCTACTGCAGAAAAATACTGGAGCAGAAAATAGCCCTGTCAATTATTTGCTGAAGAATAAAACAGACTTTTGAGGGTCCATTGTCCTGAAATAGGTTAAGATTGTTTGTGCTAGCCAGGTTCAACACATCTGGAGATCAACAGACTTGGGAAGGGTAGGTCATGGCAAAGATGCCATGGAACACTGTAGGTTTTGAAGAAGGATTTCATAAAAGCAAAGGCGAGGCCAATTACAAGCCTAACAGATAAGAAAGGAAAAAGTGTGCTATCTTTTGAAAGATCAGGCGAGTTAACAAATGCCTGAGGCCAGTGGAGGTAATGATTATGGACCGGATGCTTCTGGATTAAAGAATAGATGGGAAGTTAATATTTGGAATTTAAAAAGTATTTCAGGAATAAAGGTAAAAATGTTGCTCCTCCCTACTAATAAGCAAGTGAGGACAAATCCACTGCCTATTTTGTAGCATCTATTGTTCGAAGTACAGCCAAAAAAAAAAAGCTCCATGATAATATCTATCTTTTTGTGGTACTAAATTATAAGGAAGGAAGTAGAATCTGTAACTGCAGCCTAAAATGGCAGTGGAAAGTTTCCATGTAGATTCAATAAGAAAATGGAAACCATAAAGAATGAGAGAAATTTAGATTATAAATCGGTGAGCTTCTTTCTTTCTTTCTTTCTTTCTTTCTTTCTTTCTTTCTTTCTTTCTTTCTTTCTTTCTTTCTTTCTTTCTTTCTTTCTTTCTTTCTTTTATGTCTGTGGAACTGGTGGGGGTTCCCAACCAGGTCCGCTGTTTGAGCGGGAGCACCAGCCGCTCCCATTGGTTGGCTCCGTTTGACAGTCAGCTATATAAGCCGGCTGTCGGGCAGAGCCAGCCTGTTGTCGCCCGCTGGTCTGCAAGTTAGCAAGCAGACGCGACAACCCTTTATTCCCCGCAATAAAGCCTTGTTAGTTGTACGCTCTGGTCTCATGCCTCTTCCTTACCATCGCTCCACAACACTGGCAACGAGGGTGGGATGGTCGAAGGCTAGCCAGACGCGTCTATTCAAAGAGCTGTAAATCACTGAGAGTGAAGTCACGAGCACTGTAGCCGCAGCCGCGCAACGCTCACAAAGAGCGCGAAATTCAAACCACCATTATTCGAGCCGCAGTCACTGAAACGAGCCCCAGGCGCCGTAGCCGCGGCCGCCAACGCTCACCAAGAGCGCGAAATTCAAAAAGAGCTACGTAACCCAGAGAGACAGTCACAGCCTGCGCTCTTTTAAGAGCGCGATTTCAAAGGCGATTGAAGAAGACGAACCCGACACTTCCCACGATGAATGCTAATCCACCATTCCCACCATTCAAGCCAAGCGAGGAAACGTGGGACTCCTACAAGAATCGCTTCAGCCATTTCCTCGATGCCATCGGTTTAGCTGACGCTGCGGAACATAGGAAGAAGTCTTATTTCCTCAGCTATTGTGGGGCCGCCGTTTTTGACACCGCTACAGCGTTAGTCACACCACGCGCCATCAGAAGCGTCCCATGGGATGAATTACAAGAAATACTCTCCAATCACTACGCGCCAAAACCATCCCAGATCGCTAGAAGGTATGCATTCAGAATCAGGAAGCAGGCAGTGGGGGAGTCGATCAACGAATACATGGCTGCCCTGAGGACAGCTGCTTTACAGTGCGGTTTCAAAGAATATCTGGAAGACATGCTGCTGGACCAGATCGTCTGTGGGGTTAGAGACCTGAGACTCCAAAGACGTTTGCTGGCAAAAAAGGACTTGAATCTGGCCCTAGCCATGGAGGAAGCCCTGGCTGCTGAGCTCTCTGCCCAGTCAGCAGCTGAAATTCAGGGCACTCCATTAAAGCCCAGCAGCCCAACCGTCCATTCTGAAGAAGTGCTCAGTGAAGAAGACCCCACAGACTCGTCAGACATCAACCGCCTTAAGCACCAGAAGCCTTCACAGGTAGGAGCGGGACAGACAAACAACTTCAAACAACCGCCCTTGTGCCTAACCTGCGGAGGCTCCCACTCTAGGGCATCCTGCAGGTTCAGAAACGCCATCTGCCTGAACTGCCAAAAGAAGGGTCACCTCGCTAGAGTATGCCAAGCAGGGCGCTCCTTGCCTCAAAGACCTCCGCCACCTTCTATTCCCCAAAGGCAAGTGGAGGACTGCTATACCTGCTACCATGCTAATCATACTTCCCAAACCCCCGATAAAATTAAAATTTCTGTTTTCCTAGAAGGTAAACCCTGCAGGATGGAGGTAGACACGGGATCTGCGCTCTCAATCATCTCCTGGGATGATCCAGCCCAGACTGTCAAGGAAACAGCTCCAAAGATGCCACCTGACACTGCGGGACTACCAGGGCAAGAACATTCCGGTCCTCGGAAAAGGCAAGTTCCTCGTTCAATTCCAAGCCTTTAAAGGCCATTTGCCTTTAGTGGTTGTTAACGGTGCTCTCCCCAGCCTGTTGGGACTTGATTGGTTTCCTTCCCTTGGCCTTAGTGTAACTGGGATCCATGCTGTCTCAACTTCTGACGTAGATACATTATTTTCTGAATTTTCTGACGTATTTAGCAGCGAGCTGGGTTGCTACTCGGGCACCCCCATCTCGTTTTCTGTAGATCCCCAGGCAATTCCTCTCCGCCTTAAGCCACGCAGGGTGCCTTTCGCCATCCGTCCTAAATTGGACGCAGAATTAGACAAACTACTCAAGCAAGGGGTGTTAGAACCTACTGATTTCGCCAAATGGGAGACCCCCATAGTCACCCCACTTAAGAAGGACGGCAGTTTAAGAATCTGCGCAGACTATAAAACCACGCTCAACCGTTATTTACAGGTCAGCGCATACCCCGTCCTGGTTATTCAGCACCTGTTACACACATTCGAGCCCGGCACCATTTTCGCCAAGTTAGATATGTCCCAGGCATACCAACAGTTCCCTGTTGATGATCAGACAGCTGAATTACAAACCATAGTCACACATAGAGGGGCATTCAAATGTAAGCGCCTCCAATTCGGGGTCAGTGTGGCCCCGGGTATTTTCCAATCACTCATGGAACGAATTCTCCAAGGTCTCCCAGGAGTTGTCCCGTATTTCGATGACATCTTAGTCTCAGCCACGAGCCAACCTCAACTCATTCAGAGGGTCAGGACAGTGCTAGAGAAGTTTAGGCAGCATGGCCTCAAACTTAAAAGGGAGAAGTGCGCCATCGCCACTAGGCAGGTGGACTTTCTGGGTTATAGGATAGACGCCTCCGGCATCCACCCTATTGAGTCCAAGGTGAAGGCCATCCACGAGGCACCCACACCAACCAACAAGACTGAACTACAAGCCTTTCTGGGGCTTCTAAACTTTTACGCCTCATTCCTCCCGCACAAAGCATCAGTCGCTGAACCCCTACATAGACTCTTAGATAAAGACTCACCCTGGCATTGGGGACCCAAAGAAGCCCACGCTTTCAAATCAGTCAAATCATTACTCACATCGGAAGCGGTTTTAGTCCAGTTCGATCAACGCCTTCCTCTGGTCCTGGCTGCTGATGCATCCCCTTTTGGGATTGGGGCTGTCCTAAGCCACAGACTCCCCAACGGCTCCGAGGCACCAATTGCCTTCTTTTCTAGGACCTTCTCCTCGGCAGAAAGTAACTACAGCCAAATCGATAAAGAGGCCCTGGCTGCGGTTGCTGCAGTTAAAAAGTTCCATGAATTCTTATTTGGCCACCATTTTGAACTTGTGACTGACCATAAACCTCTCCTAGGATTTTTATCTGGAGATAAGCAAACCCCGCAGGTACTTTCACCCAGAATGACCAGATGGACTTTGTTTCTGGCTGCCTACTCATTCAAGTTGGTGCATCATCCTGGCAAGAACTTGAGTCATGCCGATGCCCTCAGTCGCTGCCCCCTGCCAGTCCCAGTCGAGGACCCTGCACCAATTCACGCCATCTTTGAGGTCAACGAACTCAAACTTCCAGTGACAGCCGAAGACATCGCGGCACACTCCAAAAGAGACAAAATAATCGCCCAGGTTCTGGACTGGGTGGGAAGGGGGTGGCCGGAAACTCAATGTACAGTTGACTTTGTTCCCTTTAAAACCCGCCAGCAGGAACTGTCGTGGCTACAGGGATGTCTATTGTGGGGCACAAGAGTAGTCATCCCAGCCACCCTTCGAGTATCCATCCTGAAGGTGCTTCACGAGGCCATCCGGGCATCATAAGGATGAAGGCGTTGGCCCGCAGCTACATTTGGTGGCCCGGCATGGATGCTCAAATCGCCAACTGGGTAGCTCTTGCCAACCCTGCCAAGAAACCAGGGCTGCCCCGCCCGCGCCACACCCACCAGGTGGGAAAGTGCTAGTGCCCCTTGGTCTCGCCTGCACATCGACCTGGCTGGACCAGTGCATGGCAAGACTTTCTTGGTGGTTGTGGATTGACGTGGCCTTGCTTCCCACGACCACCACCCAAGCAGTAGTCAAAGCCCTGACACGTTTGTTTGTCACCCATGGACTTCCAGACACGCTGGTGTCTGACAATGGCCCGCAGTTCACGTCATGTGAGTTCAGTATGTACGTGGCTAATTTGGGCATCAGACATGTCCTTACAGCTCCCTTTCACCCCGCTAGCAACGGGATGGCAGAGAGGGCGGTAAGGTCAGCCAAGGAGGCACTCACCAGGTTTGGCCAGGTAGACTGGCACTCTAAACTGTCTCGTTTCCTGCTTAGCCAACATACGACGCCCTGCACCACCACTAACAAATCTCCCGCCGAACTGTTAATGGGGAGACGCCTTAGAACCACCCTGGACAGGCTACACCCCCACTACTGCCCAGACACCCCTTTAGGGTCTGACAGTCTGGTCAGAGACTTTGCCTTGCAAGACCTGGTGTACGCCAGGAACTATGCAGGGGATCCTTTGTGGGTACCAGGTCAAATCGTGTCAGTCACAGGTCCAAGGTCCTACAGGGTCCTCCTGGAAGATGGACGCTTGTGGCGAAGGCACGTGGACCAACTCAGAAGGCGGTGTGCGACTGATACCAACCCAACCCGACCGGCCAGCGCCAACGTCCCCCTGCCGGTGCCAGACGGAAGCTCCTTGTGGGACTCGGTTCTCCCCGACGAACAGGAAGGTCTACTGGAGAACCCGAGTTTCCGGCCAGGGTCACCGACTCAGCAGCCAAGCGTTCCAATTTGCCAACCGGACCACGAGACTCGCTCGGATCAGCCCGAGCAAAGGGACTCGCCGACTTCACAAGACACCGCGCCAGAGCAAGCCCATGCCCCGACGACCGTCGAGGCACGCCCCGAAGGCCTGGACTTGTCACCAGCCAACAGTCCACCCGAACTGCGACGCTCCGGTTGCCAGCGTAGACAGCCGGCTTACCTGCAGGACTACGCGTGTTCCCAGCTGGGGGAAAGGAGTGTTATGTCCGTGGAACTGGTGGGGGTTCCCAACCAGGTCTGCTGTTTGAGCGGGAGCACCAGCCGCTCCCATTGGTTGGCTCCGTTTGACAGTCGGCTATATAAGCCGGCTGTCGGGCAGAGCCAGCCCGTTGTCGCCCGCTGGTCTGCAAGTTAGCAAGCAGACGCGACAACCCTTTATTCCCCGCAATAAAGCCTTGTTAGTTGTACGCTCTGGTCTCATGCCTCTTCCTTACCATCGCTCCACAACACTTTCTTTCTTTCTTTCTTTCTTTCTTTCTTTCTTTCTTTCTTTCTTTCTTTCTTTCTTTCTTTCTTTCTTTCTTTCTTTCTTTCTCTTTCTATTCCTCTCTCCATCTTCTTCTCCCCCACCCCCTCTCTTTGAATTACCTGATCACTCATTTTAAGAGGTATGAGTCTTGGCAGCTCAGAACAGTGGTACAAACCACAAACACCATAAAAACAATAAAGGCAAAAAGCCACAACCAGTTTCTTCTGACACAGTGAACAACATCAGTTTTAGGCTCCCTATCTCAGCACCTGGGGAACAAGCCAGCTCTTTATGGCCTTCTGATATGTTAAAAGACTGAGGGGCCTATTGGTTTTCTCACAAGAAAGGGTATTCTACAGCCAGGAGCAGTTCCAGAAAAAGTACATTTCCTAGGTCCTGCTGGATGGCAACACCATAGGGACAAATCACATAAAATGCCTTTAAATTACTCCAGAGAGTTTTAAAGGTAATTTTGAAATTTGATTTGTTGTTTGGAAGTTATTGAAAGGAAATTTCTTCAAGAGGGATTTTGATGTCTGAATATAAGCATCTATTAATAGTTATGTGATTTTTTTGGTCATTTTTTGTTTGTTCTTGTTAGGATTTATGTTTTTGATGTTATTTTTGATTTTGACTTTGCGGATTTTATTTGATTGATAAATGAAATAGTCACAACTGTGGATGCTTTGATACAAATTGTTGATTGTAATCTATTGAGACTTGATTGATTGTGGCAGGCTAAGATTGATTGATTGATTGAACGAATTAGTATACTCAGTGAACATTCTGGCATCACAAAATCTCAGATACTTTATTTATTTAAGAAAAAAGTATATTGTTGCAGCTTTCTTAACATAACAGAGATGGGATGACTGGTACAATGAGTTTTTTGATACAGATAGCCTTTGTTTAACAGCTGCCTCATTTAGAAATAACTTGCAGTTACAATAGTGATGTAAAGTAAGTTTATAACCAATACTCACATTTATGATCTTTTCAGTTCTGTAAAGCTAAGGAAAGCTGCAGTACAATCATAAGCATGGCAGGATTTCACTTAGCCATTACTTCACTTTATGTGATGGAATGTTCCACTGAAAAAGTCGTGTGTGTGTATGTGTGTGTGTATGTGTGTGTGTAGCTCCATGGCTTCCTAGGGAAGAGGTAGTACATTCCAGAGGGAGTTCAAGAAAATGGAATAATAATAATAAGAGACTGCACAGTCCTGAACTGGATAGGGGAGAGAGGAAAAGATTCAGGGCAGCTATATACAGGGATAGGATTCTATCTATTCTATCTATTCAACTGTAGAACCAGTTGTTATGAGTCTCTGTAGTTCAGAGAACCAGTAAATCGGGCCTCTGGCTGGCCCCACTCCTCTCCGCCCACTTCTCTGCTGTCTGCCCATCAGTCCTTATCACACATACACAATACTGCTGCCTGTAGCCTGCTCTTGCGTGCCCGCCAGGCCAGCCATTGCTGCCTGCCTTCTGCTGCGGCCCTGCCTTTACTGATCTTCCTGGGTGAGTGAAGCTCTGCAAGCCCCGGTCACCTTCCCCCCCCCACTTGCCTTTTGCCACTGCCACCGCTGGTCACCTTCCCCCCCATTTGTTTAAAAGAAAATAGAAAAATGGAGAACTGGTAGCAGAAATTTTGAGTAGTTTGGAGAACCGATGGTAACCTTTCCCCAGGAGTGGGGAGGGAATGGAGATTTTACAGTATCCTCCCCCTGCCACGCCCACCAAGCCATACCCACAGAACCAGTAGTAAAAAAATTTGAATCTCACCACTGTTGCAGACCTCTGAGTTAGGCAAACACCATAGTCACTAAATGAACCTTGTGGTCATTAAGCAAACACTGGTTGTTAAACAACAAATCCATTTTCCCAATGGGCATTTTTAACTGGAAACCAGAAGGAATTGTTGGAAACTGGCAAAAAACATAAAAAGCCTCAGTCACAAGACTGTGTGGGATGCTGTAACTGGTCATAAGTGTGTGTGTTTGTGTGTATGGCTGTCAAAACACCAAGAAACAGGTCAAGTAGCTCTGGGAAGGTCAGTTGTAAATTAAAACACTTGCTAAGCAACTGGCCATTAAGCAAGGGGCATTTATATTTGGTTTGCCAGTCACATGACCACCAAGCCATAACCACAAATTAGGCCATGCCCACATAATCAGTTGTTAAAACATTTGAATCCCACCCCTGGCTATATACCCTAGAATTTCCCAGGGCATATATATTAGGTTAGAATTTTGTAGCTTTAGTGTGGGAAGATTCTGTCTATTAGGAGTAAGCAAATAACTATCTGGGTTTGATTGAATCTCATTGTGTCATCTTTGACCTTAGGCCTGACGCAATGACCAAATTGCCGGTCCCAATTGTGGTTGCTAAATGAGGACTATCTGCATTGACATGATGGCTGGCCAATACTACCTCAAGTCCCACCTCTCAAAATGCCTGGGGAATGCTGCTCTGCTCTTTATGTCGCCCACCCTGCTTATAGAATTGAATTAGTCATATTCACTTGGGGACAGACAGAGACATTTTTCATTAGCTAAGTGGTCTGTGATAGTGTGTATTCCATTACAGCAGTGATGGCTAACCTTTTCCACATTGTGTGCCAAAAGTGCGCTCGTATTCCTGCACCCATGATGCAATGCGCACATGACTCCCCCACCCCCTGCGCATGCATACGTGACCCCACTGCACCGCACACCTCTGCGCATGTGCATGAAACCCCCCATGCTGCATGCCTCTGCACATATGCACACGTCTCCCACACGCGCATCTCCCCCCGTGCGTGCCAGCAGATACCCAACAATCAGCCGGCTGGCAGGGGGTGCGTGTGTATGCATAGTGGACTCTTCCAGGCAACCTTTTGTGTTCTGGCAGAAGTGGCTCTGCGTGCCACTTCTGGCTTGCATGCCATAGGTTTGCCATCATGGTATTAGAGGATTGCACGTACTTGTACTCCCACAATAATTGTGTTACAAGGAGGGATTTAGGTGATAGAATTCAATCCTCTGTTTAGTACAAGAATCCAGATTGAAGCTCTTCGGCAGCTAGCTTCCTGGCCTTTACTTGAACCCATCTTTAAGTTAAGGGAGCTCACCACTATCGCAATAATAATAAGAACAGGTTGAGAGTGGAGCAAATTAAGATTTTTTTCCTCTAATTTTCAATTGGTGTCTGTCTCCTGTAACTTGAATTCATTATTGAATGTCCTGCACTCAGAAACAAGAAAGCACAGGTCTTGACCTTTTTTATGTGATATTCTTTTAGATAACTGGAGAATGCTATCTCATTCTCCCTCACTTATCTTTTCTCGGGGCAAAGAATATCCAGTTCCTTCAATAGCATTTAGTTTCTATTTCTCTGACTATCGTTTTATCTTTCTGTGAAACTATTACAGTTTCTCTGAATTTTCCTCATGGTGTGGTGTCCTCTAATAAGCACTGTACTTGTGGTAAGTTCTGTAGAAAACAATTACTTTTCATGATTTGAAAATCATACTTTTGTTGATATAGCCTAAAATTTAATTGGTTTTTTTTTTCAGCCTCATTACTCTACTGCCTCGTATTCCTCTTGCAATCAACTCCTATTCCAAATTTCTTTTCACTTAATTACTAAACTTGGCAACTTCTACCCTATACCTATTCTTTTTTTGATATTTGTTTCTGAAATGACGAACCTTGGATACTGGTCTCTGTTAAATTTCAGCCTGTGATTTTCCAACACAGTTTTCTGACTAGTCAAGTTTATTTTGAATGCTGTTTCTATTTTCCATGGTATTAACCATCTCACAAAATGCTAATTTGGTGAGCATTGCCTCCATCTTTTTATCCAAGATATAAAGCAAGCATTGAAGAGTAGAAAACTCTTTATGGTACCCCATTCAGTGCTTCTTTTCAATTTGATGAGCAAGCATTGATTGGCATTCCTGATCACTATGATTTCTATACAACACAGGGTGTTTTATTTCATATAACGTTTATGGAATAATGGTAATAAAAACTTTTCAGATTTTTTTAAACGGTTGCCAAAGCAGTACATAACACATAATTCTCTGAAAAAGCTTATTTGGACAATGAATCCTATCAACAAACATACCAAGAAAAGCAAATGACCAGGGAATCATGTATTCCTCAGTGTTGGTAAGATTTGTTTTTAAAATGGAGCAGCCTGGACTTATGCATTGCTTTAGCACAACAGGTTGGAGTATTGCCATTTCCTTTACCCCTCTTATTTTTTCCTTTTTCAAAGAAGATAAAGATGAATGTTTCAATTATTTTATTGAGGTGAAATTATTTAGGAAATCCAGTGGAAACTTACAAGAGTTACTATTTTCAGGAACTGTGGTGGCGCAGTAGTTAGAATGCAGTATTGCAGGCCTACAACCTGGAGTTCAATGCTGACTGGCTCAAGGTTGATTCAACTTTCCATCCTTACCAAAGTCAGTAAAATGAAGATCCAGATTGTTGGGGGCAATATGCTAATACTGTAAACTGCTGAGAAAGTGCTATAAAAGCACTATAGAATAGTACATAAGTCTAAGTGCTATTGCTATTTCTGAAAAATTCTGATATTTTGATCCATTTTTGGTGTGTGTATGTGGGGGGTGGGGAATCTAACCCATTGGTATTTTCCCCATCCTTTGCTGAACGTTTTACTAAATCAAACACTCAAGTGCAAATCAAAATCTGTTGCCTTCAAACCTCAAATTACAATTTTGAATCAATTCTTGTCATTTTTAAAATCTTGAATCTAATAGGATTTTGTCTAATATAAACAGTGATTCTAATAAAAAGTAGAACCTACAAGTCTGCTCACTTCAACCCACATCACATTGTAATAATTCTTTTCTTAAATTAGAATTTGTTGTGCTATTACTTTGATGTTTTAGTCACTGCAAAGAACATGAATTTGTCATACTGGCAATATAAATTTGGGGTGGTGAGAGACTAAAAAAAAGAACTGTCTTGTTGGTGTCTTTTTAATTGTTGAGGTGTCACTGTTATAATGTCCTAGAAGAAAGAGAAAAGATTGTTAGTCTTAAGTCTGCAATGTGCCTTAGAAGCTTCGTTGTTGATCAAGACACATTGGGGAAATACCAGCTACTCATTATGAAATTGCATATTTCCTCAGGTAGTTCTATTTCCATAACCATATTTTTTCATTTTTAAAATTATTGATAATGTTCTCAGGTGGTCATAGTTTTTAAAAATACGCAAAACTCCACTATAGTTTCAAATAAAAAAATAGGTTGATCACTATTGGTGAGCCATAAATCAGTGAGGGACTTTCCTAGTTTCTTTTTCTGAAGAAAAAATGATAAAGTAGCAGTAGATCATAAGCTACAGTTGTGCATGATTGTGATCTACTAAGCCACTGTTCATGATACTTTTTATGGGAGGGAGGCAGTGAAATTAGGAAGTTTATTGAAATCTTTCTGGGCTATTACAATAGCCAATATACTGTATCTATTATTCATTTACATAAAGTTTTTCTCATAGCCATGTCTTCCCATGTTTTATATGTTATATATCTATAGGACTAAATGCACATAATAGAATAAAATATATTCCATCTTCCAATATTGTCCTCCATAATCACTATTTCTGTTCTTTTCCTCCATTATTATTACTCCTTAGATAATGTTTCTTCTTTTGTATAATTCACATTGAGTGCCTTAATGGATGCAGGTAGCTTAAAATTCAGTAAAAGTTTAAAAATAATTACAAGCAAGAAATATAAAACACTAAAACCTAAAATAATACTGTTACATCCAAACAGTAAAATATGAAATAAATATATATAGTGATTAATGCCTATAGAAATTCTCAATCATCCAGGTCATGGTTGTCCCAAAGGTGTTTTCCAAAAGGCAACTAGGGCTTTCTTGTTTTTTCCCCCTTAAAAACGTTTTGCTTTTCTTCCAAAAAGCTTCTTCGGTTCTCACTGAATTGGGGGTGGGGGGGAGGGGGGGGAAGAGAATGGAAGGATTTATATATTTTTTGCAGCACTGGTTTGCTAATGACCAGATGACTGTAAAGAATATAAATCCTTCCATTCTCCACCATTCAGTCAGAATATTCAGTTAGAACTGAAGAAGCTTGTCAGTCGGTGCTCCATTCAAAATCCAAGAAAGAAATACTTAGACTCCATAAATTAGAGGAAAGAATTCTTTTACTGAAAAATGAAGTGGTAACACCAGTAGGATTCTGAATCTGAGAAATTAGGCACGCAGATCACATATACAAAGGGATGGAATTGTTCCCACCCCCCAAAGTTCAAAAGATTCTTCCAATTAAAAGTTCTGAATATGATCATGTGGACATCTTCAGGTGGTGATGAGGCCTCTGTCCGTTGAACTTGGCATATTTTGATAAAGGTTTGCAGCTGTGCAGAAAAAGGAAAGCTAAGTGAGAAATAGAAACCTAAAAGCAGGAATTTATACTCCCCCCCACTCCTCATTTACACAACACAAGAATGTAACACCTCCAGCTCTCTTCCCAGACAATATCCCCCCTTCTCCCCCCATTACTTATGGCAGCCAAAAGATGCAAAGCAGTAGTAGAAGATCTTGAAGGCTGACAAAGCTTCTTGGATGAGAAGTGAAATATTTTCAAGGAAAAAGCCAAGAAAAGTCTAACTGCCTTTTAGAAAAACACTTTTGGGATATCTAGTGATTAGTTATCCACCTTTGCACTGTAATAAGGAGGGGTTTTTATTCACTTCCAGCAGCAATATAGGTGTAGCCACAACATTGTGTAGAATGAAGGTCAGAATAGTACTATCATGTACGGTGTTAGATTGTGGGCGGAGTGAAGACGCAGGATGCTCAGATCAGTAATACTGTTTATTTGCTTCTGTACAGGACTGAGGAACACTAGCCGTGGCAGTTCCTTTTAAAGGGAGCTGTCCATGACTTCGGCCATTGACAGACGTTTACTTTTCCCGCTTCTGTGGTTCAGCCAATCACAGGTTAGTATGCAAATATCTAACATACGGCTTTGTACATGATAGTGTACACAAATGGAGACAGCTGGGCAGGGAGACAGGACACACCATAGTCTCTTTCACGTCAGAAGAATCTTGTTCCCAACAAACCATTCAAAGCAATTCCACAAACATGGAAGAAGGCATTAGAGTAACAAATTGTTGACTTCATGATTCCACTCTTGCCCTGCAAATGTAAGGGCATTTTTAAAATGTTTACAACATAGCATAAGTTTGTACAGAAAAATTCAATTATATTTCTTCTGGTAGTAGAATGTCTTAGGAAACAAGAAGGGATAACAAGCATACAGTCCTCTCATGCTGTTGTGTTGCCAAAATTCTGCTCAATAATTTGAACATGATTGAAATGTATGTACTGTACTGTATTTTCAGTGTTGCCTTTTAAAATATTTTTTGTCTTTACATATTTTAGCCATTATGTGTCAGAAGTTTTAATGAATGTCTGGCTTCCTAGGGTTATTATGCCTCTTATAGGAGATACAATGAATTCTGATTTAGTGTTTTCTAAGCCTTCCATAATACAGTATCAGAAGTCAAGTGTTAAACCCAACTATTAAAGACAATTTTTAAAAGAGATTCAGTCCACTTCACTAATGATCATCTAATGATTTTTATAGCAGTATTCTTAATCAAACTGTCATTGGCACTGATTGAATTATTTGGAAGTTTTAACATTTGCTATCTGAACTGCCAAAAGTTTTAACAGGGCTGATATGTTTCATTATTACGTCTTTAAATAATACACTGTGCAGGGGTGTTTGTATGCCTAGTACTGTTTTGCAGTTAGCCACCAAAGATCCTGAATTTAATTCCAGCCAGGCAGAATCAGGAGTTTCTTGTTGCTCCTTTGTGCTTATTTGGCAGCAGCAATATGTTTTTATGGGTGGTATATTCTTTACCCAGCATTACTCAACCTTGGCAATGTTAAGATACTTCCCAGGCAGAAATCTGGGAGTTAAAGTTCACATGTCTTAAAGTTGCTACAGCTGAGGAATACGGCTTTAATCAAAACTTCTCCAGCATAAGATAGCAAAATCACAACTCTATAATCTTTCCAGCCCAATCTTTCTTCTAACTTCTTCAGAGTTAACTGACCTGCTTTTAACAATTATGTATCAGGTAGTGATGTAGCTTTCTCGAAACTATGCTTGTGGTGAAAAGCTTCACCTGGTTGATTATTGTTTGTCCCATATCTCCTAGACATGAAGTAAACCTATGTTGGTTAAGGATCAGGTTTTCAAAACATGAGCATGAGAATGTTATGATCTTGGCTTTTTTTCAGAGAAGACTGAGTCAAAAACTGACAATCTGCACCAAACTTCTAATATGGAAGCAAAGCCAAAGAGTATTGTTTGCCTCAGTTAAGAATTAAGTGAGCTCTGCATTACCACATCTATTCAAAGTTGCAGGCCACCACTGTAAAAGATAGTCGATTTATAGTAATTACATTTTATTTCAATAGCTAGCAATCTGAGCATGGGAGGGAAATAATACTACCAAAAGATAAATATAGGCAAATTAGCAACATAAGAAGATTTTTTAAAAGACATAAATCTGGTAAATTTATAACTCTCTGCTTCCCAGAGTGGCTTGACAGTGAGATTGGCAGCATATTAATGAAATAAATAAAAGAGTTTCACTATCACAGCAGCCAGTAGAGATTTATTATGAATAAATATATGAATTTCATCTTTAGTTTTTTCCATGGATTTAGTGGAGGGATGGTTGACAATATGATCCTGTGGTGCATCTGCTCAAAACCCAGGCTTTCTGGTTGAAGGTGAGTGCTAAAACATTAAATGCAATAGGGCATTTATTGCTCATTTTAAATGGTCAAATGTCAGTCTCCATCTGATCAGCTTGTCACCAAATTCTCCAGCTTTAAGAGATTCTGAAAGTCTTTTTGTGACATAGGGATGTCTCCTCCTAAATTAGCAAGGGCTAATTCATAATCAAATCTGCTCAACATTTCATCCTTGACAAATTGAATAGCATCATCTGATATCCGACATGTGAGAATAAGTTATTGTAGATATAGCAGTACTAATGCTATAGCACTTTTTCAGCTAAGTTGCAGAATTGCAATTAACTGGGGAAAAATGTGCCTGTTCTGCTATGCATTACAGGCACATGCAAATGAGAAAATATGGGATAGGATGCAGAGCAATATAAGAATTAACTAGAGATTGTAAGCAATCTTCTAGGGACCACCAAAGGAATTATGTCAACTTGTTAGCAACATCTGACTAGATAGTGTCTTGATTATACAAGCCCCCATCATCCCAGTGACATGGTTGAAATAGTATTCTTTATTTCTCTAGGTGTTTAGGAGGGAGAGCACTGGAAAATGTTAAAGTTTTAGAATGAGTTAAGGTATTTATTGCTCACTTTAAATGGTCATTCTCCATCTGATCAGGTTGTCATCAAATTCTTCAGCCTTAAAAGATTCTGAAAAATTTTCTGTTCCTATGTCTTTTTCTAAATTTACAAGGGCTAATTCATAATCAAAATTGGTCAACACTCCTCACTTGACAACTTGAACAATCACCATCTGATATCCAGAGGTGGTATTCAGTAGGTTCTGACCAGTTCTGGAGAACCGGTAGCGGAAATTGTGAGAGGTTTGGAGAATCGGCAAATACCATCTCTGACGGGAGATTTCACAGTCTCTTTCCCCTGCCGTGCCCACCAAGCCATGCCCACAGAACCGGTAGTAAAAAAAATTGAATCCCACTACTGCTGATGTCTAACATATGCATGCTGTCAGGATTCTATGGTCTTTTAGAATTGCCACATACATTAGTAGATCTAGCAATACTAATGCATTTTCTCACTTCCAAACTCACTAGTTTTTTTTTTTTTAGAGAACCAGGTTCTGCTTTCCACTATCAATTACCGAATGGAGCAAAATAATTGAGTAATAGATGTCCATGCATGAAGTAGTTTGCTGATCACAAATATGTACCATCCTGAGCTATGCTGTAAAGACATAGCCATAAAAGGACTCCATTTTTGACAAGCCATTGAGAGATATATCCTATTTTTCTCCCTAAATGTAAAGAGACATACTTTGCAAAAATAGATGCTTGATTGCTGTTTTTTTTAATGTTACTTTTCTTTATCCCCGTAGTTATATATTGCAAAATGTATTGCAAATATAGTTTAATATTTATTTTTACTTGCTGTTGTCGGCAACTCCATTTCAAAATATGATATTCACTCAAAAAGCACCACGGTAAGGAAACATCACTGAAACAACATTGATTTTTTTTCTAAGACAAGGAGCTAATCTGATCGTGATTTAAGCCACTTTTAGTGGCAAAAAGTTGTAACCCTTCACAGTAATGAATTACTGTAGAGATCATGCAGAGCTCCAGGTAGAATAATATCAGTGCTTCCTTAGGTAAAGCGTCTGAACATCAATGCTATCAACTAACCACTAGATGATGCTATTGCCTGAGCACTAAGAACCAGAAATGAGCATAAATTATCCCAATTTAAAGATACAGCAGCATTGTCTCCAGGTTAACATTCAGTCTGAGTCTCTTACAGCATCTGTTAAAAAAGGCACCATAATCTGAATCAGTATTTTTTTATCCCAGTTAGGATAATAGGGATGAGGGATGGTCTATCATTGGAAAATATTTTATTCAAAAGGGCCCCTTCCACTTCCCACAAGATTATGTTTCAGTAATCAAAGCTTAACTTGAAGAAATTTATTCCTGTACTGTGTTTAATAAATACTCCTATTTCTGTTATAGAAAATACCCTCATTTCTGTTAGAAAACTTCAAAGCAACTTTCAAAGTAATGAAAGAAAGAGAAGACCATTTGAATCTGTCTGATATTAGATCAGACTATCTGTCTTCGTATTCTAGCACAATCTACCTTGGCTGGTGGTAGCTCTTTAGAGATTAAGAAAAAAAGTTCCTTGCCTGGAACTTGTCCTTTGGCTTACCTAAACCCTTTGCACTTTAACAGAAAGTGTCTCTTAATTTCTGACTGAAAGCTGGAGGAAAAGGTTATTAATAACTGATGGAACTCTTTCTCATCAATTGGGCAGCTTAAATTTCCAAGATGTTTGGGAAACATGTTTCAAGGGTAGATTCTTCTCCATCAAGGTGAAACTTCTGCTCTTATTCTCAGAGAAGGAGAGTTCAAACCATTATGTGGCCATTGAGCTCTCCAAGGGACAATCTTCACTGCAGTGTATGAATTGAAAAGGGAAGAAGGAAATAAAAGCACCAGTATAAACATAAAAAGTAAAGAAGTCTCTAAGGTGTGTTAGAATGATGTGGTCACTAGGCCAACCGATAGTTATATAGTGCTTCCAACAGCCATAGCTTTTTGAAGGAAAGAGCATGCACACATACAAAAATCTTGAGTTCTGTCATCAAGTTGGGCTTGAGAAATATTTGGCTGAAATTCTAGAAAATTACTGCTGCTTGAATCTATATGAGGGTTATTGCATGAGTATAAATATAGTTCTCGGCGTATTCTCTTGTTATCAGCAATGTTGGAAAGTTTTCTTAGCAGCACCTGAACTTCAGGTCCTCTAAGGCAGGGATGTCAAACTCACATCGTCACGGCAGCATCATGTGACATATCGGGACTTTTTTCCCCTTTGCAAACTGGGTGTGGCCAGCACGTGAGACATCTGGTTCGTGGACCAGGAGTTTAACAGCCCCACTCTAAGAAAATGCAAGCTTAGCAGATATAAAACTCTAAGTAGTACAGACTAAACAAGTAAGGTTGAAATTGATAAGAAGGGCTTTGAAGCTGCCCAGCTACAGTTAATATCTACATTCTTCCTATTATGATGAAATTTATGATTGTGTATGTTCGAATTGCATTAATTATATTGAAACACACTTCAATTAGATCTGAAAATTCAAATGTTATGTATTTCTATGTCTTCTTTTATCCTGCCCTTCTTTGGTTTTGATAAGCCTATCAAAGAGGAAGCATATTTTTGTGCTACTTTTTGTAGGGCATATTGAATTCACTTTCAAAGAAGAATAAAACTCAGCTTTTGTTATTTGAGTAAGTAACTTAGGCTGAAATCCTATAATTTATACATAAGAACATAATATTTGTCCTGATGGATTAGACCAAAACCTCATATCACTGAATATTCTGTGTCATGTGTAGCCAACCAGAGACATTAAGCAACTTCATATATATGAATGGGAGGATATCTCTCTTCCTCTGTCTGCCCCCAACAGCTGGGCCATACTGCTTATGATTCCAAAGGGTGTGTATAGTTGGAAATATCATAAATTTGTTCAGTTCCTCTTTAAAATCCGTTACATTACTGATAATACCTATACCTGGTGGTGGAAAATTCCAAGTGAATTCCCTGAAAGCTACAAAAATGGACCAAACCCTATTTTTGTTTAAATTTCTGATGTAATTTCACTATTTCATTTATCTGTTTTACTGTGTATCTCTTTATTAAAAAAATTGACCACTCTAGTATTTTTACAGTGATTGGTGCATAAATCATTTTGGTGATAAATCACGATAAATCATTTATCAGTGATAAATCATTTTGGTGACATTTTGGCCCTTTCCTACTGGTACAATAACCCACATATACCTGGGAGTAGCACCACTGAATTCAATAGAATTGTTTCTGAATATACTTAGGATTATACTGCTGCTTGCCTAAATCTTCCTTTTTAACCTCTGTTCTCTCAGTCTTTCTCTCTGGGCTGTTTTCAGAAGAAAGCATTGTGCATTCTAACCCACAGTAAACAACAAAGAAGGCATTTAATGAACATGCAGTCTTATCAAAGCAAATCACTTCCATCACTGAAAGGTGCACAGTCCAAAATGCCTCTTTTAATCATTGGCTTTTTTCCTTTTATTCATTTGCCACTACACCAAATCAAGCTAAAACACAATACATGTAAAGCTGATTGATTGGTAAATGTAATGTAATGGCCCCTCCCTAGTTCTTGTGTTGTTAAACGAAGAACACTAGTTGTGAAGCTTCAACTGGCGATCTTCGACCTTATCCTTGCATTATTTTCAGCACTGAAGACTGCCAGGAATGTGAAGGAGTGGTCACAGAAATGGATGGGCCCAATTTGGAGGATTTATTTTATTGTTGATAATTACTCCTTGTGTTCATGTTTCATATCCAGTAAGGCTCTACAAAGTCTTAAGGTACCATTTTGCTTTAGTTTCGGGGGTGGGGGCAATGCTTTCGGTTCAAAGGCAAAAGGGTAATTTTAGATCTCACAGAGGCACACATACTATATACCACCTATCTACAAGTCCTTCAGTTAAAATGTGCCTTTTCTTAGCTCTATTGTGCAGTTATAGAGGAAAAGATTTTTTTAAAGAGTTACAGATAGTTGCTACCTGAGCCATCACACAATACCCCTTTTCTCCTGCTGAAGCAATGCAAAGCCTATCAGTTTCCCACTAGAAATTGTAATGTTAGATTTTGGCAATGGATCATCTAATTTCAGAGGCCTGAAGGTTTCATATAATGCACTAGAGGTGTTACCTATTCTGTTTTCTTCTCCAACCTGTTTTCTAGATATTTGGGACTATATTAGATATTGAATCCAGCCAGCATGAAAAATTACTAGGCATGATGGGAGTTGTATATTCAGTTCCAGCTATTGGTGAACAGGTTTAGGGAAAAGTGAAGAAAATGGACCCCTATGACTATGGAAATTTACCAACATGATGAATGATGCATAGAATCAAGCCCAATGATAGAAAATAGGATAGCTAGGCAACCGTGTTAGAGATGTCATTTTTATTTTTAAAATCTTCTCAGAAATAATATAAAATATTAAAATGATATCCATTCTGCATGTTGTAGAGCTACTTTCTGCCATCAGAAAAGCAGAAGTCAGATTGGACTTAAAAATGAACTCAAACCTGTATTTTTCCAGTCCAGAGGTAACAGTGTATCAAGAGACTTTAAGATATATCTAAGGATTTATCTAAAGAGGCGTAGAGGTTCATTTAAACAGATAATGAATACCAAAAATACAAGAAAGGTATAAGAAGGCTGTAAAGAATGAACGACAATTTCAGACAGATGTTAACTGAGAAAGCGAGTGCTTGGATTTAGCCTGAAAGAAGTTCTGGAAAGGACTTGGTAGATAGTCTGTAGAGTGGTAGACTGGTGAGAAATAAGAATAAAGTAGGAAGAAGAAAAAATAGCAGACACAAATATAGTAAGTTCATAATGAAACTATGAAGGCATAAGAGAGTGTCAAATGTTCTGACCAAATGTTCTCAACCAGCATCAGTTCCAGATAGCATGATCCATAGAATAGAATAGAATAGAATAGAATAGAATAGAATAGAATAGAATAGAATAGAATAGAATTCTTTATTGGTCAAGTGTGATTGAACACACAAGGAATTTTTCTTGGTTCAAATGCTCTCAGTGTACATAAAAGAAAAGATACATTCGTCAAGAATCATAAGGCACAACATACAAATAATAGTCATAGGGTACAATAAGCAATCAAATTATACTAGGAAACAATCAATATAGATCGTAAGGATACAAGCAACAAAGTTACAGTCATACAGTCACAAGTGGGAGGGGATGGGTGATAAGGAGTGATGAGAAGATTAATAGTAATAGTAGTGCAGACTTTGTAAATAGTTGGACAGTGTTGAGGGAATTATTTGTTTAGCAGAGTGATGGCGTTCGGTAAACTTGTGTCTAATTGTTCTGGTGTGCAGTTCTCTATAGCGTCATCAAGGAGGAAGGGAATTGTAAGCCCAGTCTTGAAGAATCCAAGTTTACAAAGGCTGATCTGGTATATGCCACTACTGGAAAGAAAGAAAAATAGTTTAATGCTTGGTTATAGCATCTGTTTATTGTATGTGACTTCCAATGTGCATTGACTACATGGTTCTTGATAGAAGCCTTGTTTATCTGACACCTTCATATTACTTATTTTTTTTGTTTCCTAATCTCTGTATGAGAACCAGTTTGGTGTAGTGATTAAGGCATCAGGCTAGAAACCCAGAGACCGTGAATTCTAGTCCTTCCTTAATCATGAAGTAAACTGAAAGTGCTTGAGACAGTCGTTCTTTTTTAGCCCAAGGAAGGAGTTAAAAGTGACTTGCCAAGGCAATTGCCAGGAGTCAACTTTGACCTAAAGGCATATGCACATTCAAAAACATTATCTTATTAATATTAATGTATTTAATATTTGATTGAAAATATGAGAATATATACAATGTAATTGTAATTGAAGACTACGAAATGGAAGCACAAAACAATTTGTAAACCAACCGACACACTGTATGTATATACATGGAAGATGGCTTGATGTTTTTATGTTTTGTTTGTCTATGTTTGTCTTAAAAACCAATAAAAGTTAAAAAAAAAACCATTATCTGCATTCAGAGAGATACAGATCGACAATATGACAATGATGCAATGTAGGCAATGATCTTCAGTGAAGAATTGGAAGCCAAGCCAGTCTTTTCTAATCAACAATACTAGACTTCTGCTTAGCAACTCTAGTATTGTACAATTTGTACAATTTGGCCTGGACACGTTTTCTGGCATTACTCACACACATCGGATGCAGTATCAGACATAGTGCAGATGCTATTCAGTCATTCCTGGAAGGGTTTCCAAAGCAATAGCGAATATGGAATAGGGAGAAAAAAAGAGAGAAAGCAGTAAATGATTTACACTGACTTCTTCAAAGACAGAACCCACTACCTATAAAATCCATTTCTATTTCTCCCTGGGATTTTGCTCCACTATACATTAATTAAAAAAATACTCTGGTCTGACATTTCAAAATGACTTTTGCATTTCTTCACCTGATTATTTTTAAAGCCAAATAAATCCTTTATTTGTTTTTTTGGGCTGCTTAAAGTATCCTGTAGGTACAGCAGCAAACTAACATAATATCTCTGCTTGTAAAGGAAATGCTGGAAATTCACTTCAGAATTTGTAAGACCGGGGAAAGAAAATCTGTTTATTGCAACTGTTAGAAATTCTGTTTATTGGATAGCTTTACAGATCAAATAAAATGTAAAGTCACCATAGCCTTGCTGTTTAATGGTTTAACTATAACAGGAAACTCTCCTCAGAAAAAAATGACTATAGACTATATATCATAGTTTATACCTAGTAAATTTACAAACACTGCTATCTATTGGCTGAATACTTCTGCAGTTTTTGCAATACAAAATACATTCCAACGAATGTTCCAACAACAACCATTATGTTTTCACAGGAAAACATTATTTGTGATAGTATATCATTACTTCCTTTATATTAAAAATGACCAAAATGGCACAATTATGAAAACACATGCTATAACATATAATTAAAATAACAGTTCCTATAGCAAAATATTAAATATGACAATAAACAAGTTAAAATTTGTCATAACGTCTTTTTTCAACACTGACTTCAGTGGTAGGGTATTTTACAAATGAAAGTACCTGTGACTGTGCCCATCAAACTAGTAAGAGACAGTATCCTCAAAAAGACCTTTCCAACAAATCTTAAAAGTCAAATTGGTTCAAAATGTGATAGTGATTCATTAGACAGGTCTAAGTCACTGGGAGCTTTAACAATTTAAAGTACCACCTTGAATTAACCTGGAAAACAATTGGCAAGCATTAATCATCTTTCAGTGTTCCTGATATAATGCACTAGTAATCAGTCTCACTATCACATTTTACACCAATTAAAATGATGTGACATTCTTGACTTGTAGACTTATAGAGAGGACATTGAAAGGGTGATCTAACTAAAAAGCTCAGATAACTGAAGCCAAGATCAGACTGACTAAGGAAATATTGTAGTCAATGCATTGAACCAAGGTAAAACATTTTGTGGAGATTGAATGGAAACAAGAAGTACTTTGGTGATCATGCAAAAACACCAAGAGAGATATTAGGAAGATGCTGTTTAGAGACCAAGGAGTGGATTAGGCAAAAGAATCCTGAGCGCATTGTTTTTCAACCTTGCCATCTTGAAGACATACAGATTTCAACTCCAGCTTCTGGATGAGGAATTATGGAGGTTGGCATCTTCAAGCTGCCAAAGTTGAGAAATACTGCCTTACAAACTCAGCTGAGTCGCAAACCTAATGTGCCCTCAGCACCATTTACTGTTCCTCCAATGTATCGCACGAGCCTATATGATCTCCTAGACCTAGAGACTCAAATTCCTCATGTCTCTTGTGAGATTATAGTGATTTCAAACTAGAAGGACACTGGAAGTTTTCCATCTTATTACTGAGTCATTTTCATGGCAGGGTGGCAGCCTGTAGTCTGATAATATCTCAAATAATTACAGAATCTACTGCAATTGTTCATTTAAAAAGATTTTTATAAAATCAAAGGAAAATAAACCTGTATAGTTCAAAGAGAAATATCTTTATTTCAGCAGTGAGCACAATGATGCATCCCTCACAGTTCCTTTCCATCTGAAGAAATAAGCATTTGGCATCTCATTAATCTCCCTTCCTTTCTTTCCCCTCTTTTTTTCTCCAGGATGTTGCCAAGTCATTTTCAAGACACATTCAATAACCAGAAAAATGCCCAAACAAAGCTACTCAGCCTGCTGCTCATTTGGATAAAGTTAATTACAGCACAGATTAGAATCTGCAAAGCTTGATTAGTGTTAGGGAGACATAGAGAAACACATCATCCTTTGGGAGATTCACATACCACCTACCTCTTATTTCTTTTTTTTTCGTTTCTTCTTTTGTTGTTATTTGTTGTTGTTACTCTTAATTGTTTTGTTTTCTTGTATCCTAGGTGTTTGGCAAAGCATCTGGATTAGTGAGCTGTGTTGCCTAAAGATAGAGTATGCTGCTTTTTCCATTCATCTGGAACAATTTTAATTCAGAAAAATAAATTAAGCCACATTACTTCATTCAGTTATTTCAGAGATGTAAACTTGAATTCACCTAACAGTCACAGTAAGTAAGACAAGTGCTGTGATAGAAGCAACGAAAATGCCACTAGGTAACGCACAAACTTTCACATTCTTCAGAATTCTTCTTCAAGAAGAATCTTAAATGGAAAGAAAAAAAAATCTGTTTAGCTGTTTCCAAATTATTAGTTTGTAGCAATCCTGAAGTAAAATGCAAGTTGTGTATTTCAGACATAATTGGATTTTACATGCTTGGAAGCAGAAGGTGTACGATAACTTATTTTATACTTTGCCAGGTGAACATAATTTTGATGATGATGAATTTGAAGGCAACACACAATTTTTAAAAAGAAACAAATAAAGTAGTATACCATTTGCAATTTTTTCTGTTGTCACTGATGTTCCAAGGTCTGCCTTTTAAAGAGATAATTCATTAAGAATGAATTCATCTGTCATAATTATGATACCACCTATAATTTCCCCTTCTTTTTCTTCTTCTTTTCTTTTGTTTCCGAAACGAACTAGTGTCAAAAAGGTTATTCAATCTGGAAGAGTTCACATTTTTGACATTTAATTTGTTTAGGAATACCACTATGGAGTTTCCATATTTTGAAAGTTTTCATGGTCAACATGACCATTACTTTTGATATTACTTTGTGATGTTTTAGAAAAACTGGTAGGGATTTTGGATTGTTATTCCATTCATATCTGTCTGGAATGTGTAAAATTGTTAATGTCGTTTGCAGAGGGAAGGGCTAATTATTAAATACAAATAGTCCTTGACTTACAAACATATGTTTAGTGTCCATTTGAAATTCTTAAAAAAGGTGATGTATAATGATCTTCATGCTTATAACCATTGCAACATTCCCATTGGGTACATGATTAAAATTCAGACACTTGGCAACTGGCATGTATTTATAATGGTTGTAGTATCCCACGGTCATGTAACTGCCATTTGGAACCTTCCAACAAGCAAAGTCAATAGAGGAAGCCAGATTCTATAATTGTCTAGTTTGGTTCTGCAACCCAACAAGACAGACACAGACTCCAGAGAGTAATTAGGACTGCAGAAAAAACAATTACTACCAACCTGCCTTCTATCGAGGACCTGTATACTGCACGAGTCAAAAAGAGGGCTGTGAAAATATTACAGACCTCTCAAATCCTGGACATAAATTGTTTCAACTCCTTCCCTCAAAACGATGCTGTAGAGCACTGCACATCGGAAGAACTAGACACAAGAACAGGTTTTTCCCAAAAGCCATCACTCTGCTAAACAAATAATTCCCTCAACACTGTTCAACTATTACAAAGTCTGCACTACTATTACTATTAATCTTCTCATCACTCCTTATCACCCATCCCCTCCCACTTGTGACTGTATCACTGTAACTTTGTCACTTGTATTCTTACGATTTATACTGACTATTTCCTAGTATGATTTGATTGCTTATTGTACCCTATGACTATCATTAAGTGTTGTACCTTATGAATCTTGACTCTTGATGAATGTATCTTTTCTTTTATGTACACTGAGAGTATTTGCACCAAGATAAATTCCTTGTGTGTCCAACCACACTTGACTAATAAAAAAATTCTATTCTATTCTATTCATTTAATGACAGCATGATTCACTTAACAAATGCTATGATTCACTGAACAACTGTGGCAAAAAGGTCATAATCTTGGGCATGACTCACTTAACATGTGCCTTGTTTAGCAACAAAAATTCTGGTCCCATTTGTAGTTGTAGTCGAAGACTACCTTTATCCTGTAAGATTTTTCCCCTTCTCTGTCCTATGTACTATATATCTACTATATATATCTACTAGTTGAAATTGACTACAGAAAATTGAGAAACTAGGTTCAATCTGGGACACTAGTAGATCAGATAATGTCATCTGAAGTATTATCAAATGCCACATTAAGCTTTGCTCCTTGACATCACTCTCCATGCAACAATAAAGCTAAGAGATTGTTCTCTGCCTATCTGAAACATGGAGAAATGTCAGGCAGATTGTAAGAGCATACTTTCTTGACTCATGGAGAATTATGACTCCCTTTTTCTCGAAATATACTGAAGGGTTGAACAAGGTCACATTTGCTGACATTCTGAATGAGGTGCAGGCCAGGGCAACTTAACAGGTCTGTAAGGGGCGTGTATAAGTGCACCATCGTACCTAACATCCCTGTCCTGTTGTCCCTATTTATTCATACCTATTTCCTGTATTCTTACTCATGTTTATACTTATACCTATTATCTTGTAAGCAGCTGACAAACAAACAAACAAACAAATAAATAATAACTCTTATGAATAGAAGGGAGCAGAGACTGCGGGAAGAAAAAAAAAATCTTTTGAGTTGGGCCACCAGTTATTGGCTACAAAGTTCAAATAGACATTAAATGTCAACAAAGAAATAAAGATGCCCCTATTTTTTTTCTCACCATATAATGGTTGGCTGGTAGTTTTACTTTAGAGGTAAGAACAGGACTTAAGGTCATATAATTTGCAGTATAATTTGTTAAGTGAATCATGCTGTCATTAAATGACCAGCTGTCTGCAAGGAGTATAAATCCTTCCATTTCCCTACCATTTAGTCAGAGTTGAAGAAGCTCCTTGGATGAAAAGCAAAACATCTTTAAAGAAAAACCGGACAGTCCAGTTGCCTCTTGAAAAAGCACCTTTGGGACAAAGTAGGGTTGGGTTAGTTAAACTCCATTGGGATGCTAGCAAGGAAGGTGATGGTGGTTAAGCAATTGAAAATATGTATATGCATGTATATATTTGTACACACACACACACACACACACACACACACACACACAGTTTTAAAGTATGCCACGTATGTTGAATTTTTCTGGATCAGCAGAAACAATGGAGAGAGGAGGTCCCTGAAATAACCAGAATGCATATCATGAAGAACTTTATAGGTAACAACCAGTATCTTGAGTTGCACATGAAGGTTTGTTGGTAACCAGCAGAACTCTGTAATATGAGCATGCCATTGTATTCTGGACATGCCATAAACTTCATTCAATAGCTTCAACCCAATTATTTTCTCAGCAATAGTTCTACAAAAGGGAAGCTTGGAGATTGGATGAAAATTGCCCAGAACTATTTGGCTCACTGATGGCATCCAGCTTTCTGCCCCCCCACCCCAAGCAGGTGGGATCACTCTAACTCAAAGATGAATATACTACCCTATAGACTAAAACCTTGTGTCACCTGTTGGGAGGCCTTTAGATAAGAAGGGCACTAATCTAATGGAAAAGCAGTCAGCTTAACAGTCTCAATGAACCGGTCTGTTTTCTCAACAGTTTCAGAATGATAGATTTGCCAAGTAATAGAGTAACAGTTGACTCATTCAGACTTGTCCAGTTAGTGTTCATTTTCAAGATAAGCAATATTATTCTCCAGTAGCTAGAATTTTCCTGATATTTTTTATGAAGATTCTCTGCCTTTCTTGTAGTCACATACCTGGCATTGCTTTATGCAATTTACTAGCAAGTTCTTTATTTCAACAAATAATGGCCAAGATTTTTGGATCTTGCAATCCTAACAGATTAGAGATGACTGCTCCAGGCTAGATGGTTTTGGCCACCTTACAAGGAGCCTTCCAAATAGGACTTCTTTTTGTGATCAAAGGAATGTCATCTGTCAATTCTGAGTTTAAAATTACCCTGTAAAGCTGTATGCAACTTTATTATGATAGGTAGTGAGTCTGAAGCTCAAATGCATTCATTGGAATCATTCATCCCCAAATTAATTATCTGTTATGTTACAAATTGCTTGCATTTGTTTGACCAATCAGTTCCATTGTATGACTGCAGACATCTCATTTTTGTCACGAAAAAAGAATCTTTCTTTTCTCCCCTCAAAGCTCTGCACCATGCTGAGCTCTGCATAGTGTTAAGAAATGGCAGCAGTATTAAAAAAAGTTTACTTTCATCCCAATATTACTCCAAGGAACCAATTGCCTTGTTTGAGATAATATTATACTGAACTTTTCCCTGGATTAATTACCGATGTTCAACTACTTTATTGATATTTCCCACTCAACCTTATTTAAATGCTGATTTTTGGAAAGGAGACTCCTAGTCTTTAAAGAGCAAATCCAAATGCACTTTATTATAAGACATGGTATGGGAGAAAAGAGACAAACATAAAATCAACATTGAGTTGCTTGAAGCTTTTCCTCCACTTTGTTAGATATGAAGACTTCAAGGAACATAGAAGATGTATCAACGTTCATTTTTAGTTGTTAAATGAAGATAAAAGGGACTTTTTGAAATCACAACAAATGTAATTGATAAGGTAGGATTTTTTTTAAAAAAAGAAAGGAAAACATTGTGGAAAGTTTATGTAATTGTATAACTAAAACCACAAACAAAAATTATTTGAATGATTAGTTTATTTTTCCTTGTATTATGTTTCTCTGATGACTAACCTGAGATTGTGAAGATTGTCTTATTGACCATTCTTAAATCAGTAGCACAAACCAAAGATATCAAACCGCTTGATCCATTCATTTCTAATATTTTGTTTCTAATCACAGAGAGACTGTACACTTCAAAATGCAGATGGCAGATTTTATGGTACATGGCTTGATCTTTTCTCAAATTTCCTGGGTACAAAAACCTCACCAGCAGGAAGAAGGATGAAAAATGCTTGGAATTGCTCAGCTTATGGAAAAGTTTAAACTCAAAGATTTTCATCTACAGACCCTGATATATTCCAAACTGGTCCTAGAAAGATGCCTTAGATTAGTATTTTTCAAATTTGGTATCTTAAGATGTGCAGACTTCAATTCACAGAATTCTCTAGCCAGAATTTTGATGGGGTATGTGTGTTTCTGGGAGTTGAAGTCCATGCAAAGTATCTTAAAATTACCAGTTCTGGGAAAAAAAACCCCACTGCTTTAGATTATACAATCCGTGCTAGGTTTGCCAACTAATTATAGTAAATCCTGGTGCAGTTGTGATTGGAAAAGTGAGCATGTCATCCACTCTGAGCCTGGGTCTGATTTTTACAATGATATCATTGCAAATCTCAATGATTTATGTACATGAAGACATCCAGAACACTATACAGTATTTATTTCAGAAAAGAACATTTCTAGGTGGAAACTAGACTAAGGGATACATGTGCATTTGAAGCATTATGATTGCAAAGCTTTTTTTTTAAAGTCCCTATTGTTTCCCATTGCTCATTTCGTTTATTGTTAAAATATTTGCTGAGCTCATGGAGTTGCTTCAGAAACTGTTTCTAATTTTCTCTATATCTGTGTGCATGCACAGTCAATGGTACAAAAGTAAAGCAAAGTAACTGTGTATAAACATGCATTGGGAGACAGCTCACTTCAGCATCCAAAGCAGATTTGTGAAGCTTGCAAAAAGTGATTGCTTTAATGAATCAGAAACAGGTATTTTGTATGCGCGACCACACGATGCAAGTCACCTCTTTTGAAGGCTTTGTACACTCCAATTAATTATCACTTAGCCTGAGAAAAATGTAGATACACACAGAGAATAGAATATATCAGCTTCTATGGGAGCTGCTTTGGCTGCTTTCAGCAGTGTCTTCACTATGATTACACTGCCTAGGTGCAAATAAAAATAAATATAGCTTAATATTAAGGTTGTTCAAATGGGTGATTCCCTCAAGGGAGATTTGATTAAATCATCCCTTCAAACTGCAGGTTAGAACTGAATTAAAGCATATGCTTTAAAATTGATTTAGAGAGATTCCAAGGTGATCTGAAGGGTCAATGGATTGTCTTGGTTTAACTTTCATACGTATGGGGGGGTGGGGGTGTTGGCTGATGTAATGGGCTTTCTGTTATTGCTATAAATACCTTCTACACTAATTTATCACCACTGCAAACCCTGCCTATCAGAGGTTTTGTGGGAGGACTGTTCTATCACACTCACTTTTTCTTAGGACTTGTTTAAACAGCTTTGTTTAGAGAGAGAAAGGGAAAAATGGACCTCAGATGTATTCTGCAATGCTTTTTAAAAAATATGGACTTGTTTTCTTCTTAAACAATCTACCTTTTCCCGACACCACTCTCTTTTATCCTAATTTTTCTTTAATTCTTTACTTACTTGCCTGACTTGTAGTATAGCCTCTGTTAATTTTTGTGTCTATTCTATTTGCAGTTCTTCAGATCTTTTAAGTCACCTTTTCAGTTTCCATGTTCACCCGCCACATTTAAAAACAAAACTTATTTTCTTGACTTTCGTATACTGTATCTTCTTTACTGAATGTGCCAGTTTCATATTGTGCTTTCCTGTTGACAATATGCATAATGTAAGTTATATGTGAGGTCTTACCTTCATAGAACCACCAGGCCTGGCCATCCAAGCTATAGTAGAAGGATTGAGTACAGCAGGATTGAGTGCAGCAGATTCTTTTCATTTGTATCTCTGCATCACCATTTTTCTCTCCTTAGGAGCAAGGCCAAAGGAAGCAAACTTCTGGTCACTGAGATTTAATTTGCAACTGGCAAACTACCTATTTATAACTTCCCAAGACACAGCTATGATCATAAATTTTTGTATAAAAATAGCATTTATTTCATTTCAAGATACTTTGCAGAAAAGTGGAACATGAATAGGTGTTGATCTTAGAAAAAGAACTGAGTTCAAAGAGTAAATGTAAATTAATCAAAGGACAAAGGACAAATGTTCTAAAAGCAACAATATTTAAACTCATTCAAGAATGTATGCATGTGAAGTATGTGTATTCTCAATGAATGGGTGAACATATGCAAATATACTGTATATATATATATATATAGATAGATAGTAAATTGGCAAGTGAATCTATAGAGACAGAGAACAGGGCATATTTTTTAATATACCCCTAATAAAAAATTCGAACAGTCTGACATTAATCCTATATATCTGCATATGATCAATTCTTTCCTTAGTCCTAGAAATTTCTTACTCTATAGAACTGATTTTCTCTTCCCACCAGATCCTGCTTGAGAAGACTCCATGACAAAATTCTTAATCACATTCCTCTTTGCCTATTTAATATTAAAATGGGAGGGGAGTTGCATTTACACAGGAAATTTACCCCAGTGCCCCTCCATCATTTCCTTACTAGAAGTAAAACTACAAAGAAGCAGTCTCTTGTGTGTGATTTCTAATTTAAAAGAGTATTCTATGGTTTATGAAGCTTGAAGTTACCATTATAGCAGAATACAGATTTTTAAAATATTATACCTTTTTAGAAGTGTTATAATTATATTTAATAATGGTCAGACAGACATTTTGCAAAAAAAAAAAGTTGAATTAGTTACATAATAGCATATGATTCCAAGGAGATGTTAACCTAATGCTGAAGAACTATGGAAACAAACTAACCAGCCAAAAAAAGAAGAGGTCAGAGAATGATAATGATGTTTATTTTTAAAATGGAGTAGGGCGTTTTCTGCTTTGATTCACCACAACATCTCTGTTGGTACTTTGATAAAAACTTGGAAACTACAGTACTGTCCATAATCTCTGCTTTAAATGAGATGCTGGTGGACTATTTTTTTAAAAAATGTTTCCACTGAACATGTGAAAATATCCAACTGAAACTTTGTAGGACTAATATTTTCTAATGGATTATTTTAATTTCATTTCAACCTCACACAAAAAATGAAGCGGCTATTGACATGTCGCTGCTTCCCATTTATTGCTTGTAGTTGAATAATTTATCAGATTGTATGTTGACTCTTAAATCAGTTCAAATTGAAAATGTTTTTCTTTCAATCCTGGATCAGTTCACAGTGAATCTTGCTATTTCCAGACCTGAAATCTGAGTAGATCTAAATTAATTATCACTTCATTCATTCCTTTGCTTATGTCCTATTGTTTTTATTCAGGAGTTCAAGGCAGTGTATGGTATTTCTTCCTATTCCCCCCAAAGTAACAAACCTGTGAGGTAGTTTGTGGCTAGAGTTCGTGGCTGGTGCAAGTCCCCCCATCAGCTTCCAACTGTGAAGGAGTGACCCAGATATCCAATGCACTAGTTCAGTATCTTAACTATTGCACTATACTTGTTATATAAAATTAAGTAGCTTCATTTTAAGCTTAGAAGTAGCTGCTTCTAAGAAAACTGAACCTTGGTCAACTCTCCAGCAATATTCCATGTTGTCCTTTTCTTTACATTCTTCCATATATGCCTTTTTCTAATGGTTGAGGCATCTGGTTAGAAGCCAAGAGACTGTGAGATCTAGTCCCAGCTCAAACATGAAAGCTGGCTGCATGACTTTGGCCAGTCATTCTCTCTCAATCTAGCTCACCTCACAGGCTTGTTGTTATGGAGAATATAGGAGGAAGAAGGAGTATTAGGTATGTTTCCCACCTTAGTTATTTATAAAATAATAAAGGCAAAATAAATAATAATTTCTCCCAGCAGTACAACATTTAGCACATCAAGCAGAATGTTCAGTGGCCATGGAAGGAATTATGGGAATTTGATCCTTCTCATATGGAAAAGCCCAGATTAGGAAAGATGAA